>NC_056736.1:15819040-16069040 GCF_019279795.1 Protopterus annectens
ATGCCAACTGTGTCACCTGTGGGTCTCTGGAATGTGTCTATATCAGGTATAAGACTGGCCTACAGGGGTTTTTATCTACCTCTGCTGCCAACTATCTTATTGGGGTGACACAGCATAGTTTTTCTGAAGTCTGGGCATCCATGTGGAATGTGTTCAATAGTTATATTGTCTCATGAGAGAAATGCAGAGGGGCAGCAGCCTAAAGCATCAAGTAGCATACTAACTTTGTATGAATGGGTGCATTACTTCTCCAGATTAAATGGTAATATCTACAACTATAGGTCTTATGATAAAGAATATCAAACATATTTTATTATTCCTTGTTGCATTTCTGTCTAAAGCTATATGCCCATATTTATTTGGACTTGAACATCAGTGCATACGTCACTGTGTGTGGTTTTCACACTTTATGGCTCACATTTTCCCACTATATGAATCACATTCACCACTGATAACATGCTAGCTTTATTTAAATAGTGGAAACATGGATGGTATATCAATGGGACACTATGTTTTGGTGGTTACTTTCTCTATGTTTATGAATTACCACCCATATTATGCGTTACTGCAGACACTTAGCATTGCTCACAATGTTTATGAATATCTGTAAAGGTTATTTTCTATTTTTGATTTTACTTGTTTAATACATTTTACCTCTTGATTTTTATATGGAAATGTTCTTGAACTCCTATAATTTCAATCAGTGTGCACTTATATAACTGAAGTAAATATTTTTGGGGGCCCTGATTTTTTTACATAAAAACTTGTAGCCACATTTTGGAAACAACCACTATGTCATCCACAGTCAAGTATTATTAATAATGCAGCTTCCTGTTATGCTAAAATCTGACGTCCATTTATAATATATTTTTGTGAAAGATTCAAATGCATTTTAAGTAAAATATGAACAATGGAATCTATACTTTGCGTGTCATACAAGCATTTTAAACTATTGCTGGAAGTTACAGATCTTAATGCGCAGTATATATTTGTAGTGAGTGCCATTTATTAGTGTTTGGTCTTTACACTCATTCAGCAGTCTGAAGAACTCTGCTCCTGCACTAAAAATGCTCAGTATTTCTGAACTACATCTCTGCTGCCATGGAGACTAAGTCATCGTTTGCAGTGTGACAGTGACATTGACTCTTGATGCACACGTTCCCAGATATTAAATATCAGAATGAAAAAAAAATAAGATAATTTCTCAGAGAACAATACAATATTGTATCTGCAACATCAAATCAGATCTAGTTTCTATACCTTTCTCAATTGCACTCTTATAAAAATCCCCATCCTTTCATGCCCTGAAAATAGCAATGATTCTGATAATTTACCTATTGATTGTCTTTAGGTCTGATTTAATTGGTAAGCAGTTCACACATATATTCTTCTTTTTCATGCTCCAGTGGTTTAAATGTTTTGAATAATATTATATGTAATTGTCTGAGCAAAGGGTACTGGGTATGTGTATTAAAATCTGAATTTTAATATTCCTTTATAAGTACTTACACTTCCTAACTAGCATAGTCCCTCTAAATAACCACCCATGCTACATAGGAGCATAACTGGGTTGGTTTGCACAGCTAGGCTTATTAAAGCCCTGGTTGCCATTAGCCTAGAATAGAACTATGAAGCTATGAATCCAATTATTTCTGTCACATACTATTTCATACCTCTCAGCCTATAGACAATAAAAATATGTGCAAATGCCCACAAAAAGTAGGTACAACCATCCAAAATGCAGGATAATTAATTACCAAATGGCACATAAATCTTTCCATTTCCAGTAGGAACATAGGATACTACTCAAAATTTTTCAAAAAAGCGAGTGACAAAAAATGACAGATTAATATAAGCATGTTACAAGTATACAGTGTACAATCTGTTGACTTTAATGGACTGTATTGTAAACTTCTACTACAGATCATAGTTTTGCTTCTGAAAAGGAATAATATATAAATATGAATGTTCCTCTAAAATAAGGGCAGCTGAGAGATCTGCACCAGTTGCTTATACAATAATAATTTAAATATGTATTTGTTAATGAGAAGAGAGCTCACAGAAATCATTTTCTTGCCATGTTTAAAGGACACATAACTGCATTACAAGTTAGAGTATAACAGAAACTGTCAAAAGCATTTGGAAAGGAAATTATTATTAAGTGGCACATATAAAAATTCTTAAACACAGTTGAATATGACACAAACAGGCTCTTTAAGCATGGGTAATTTCAAAGCTCATATTTGTTAAACATTTCGTAACATGCTGTAACTTAACATCACCTTGCACATTTCATTTCAGAATAGCCGGGGACTTATAATGGAAATTCTGTGAAGAACTCCTTGGACATACCACTTCATCATTACCAATAGCTCAGGCCAGGAACATAATGGAAACTGCCTAAAGATCACCTTGGACATTCCACTGAAATGCAATCAATGACTCAGCCCTTCACATTAAAATTGCCTAGTAAGTAAAGTCATGAAAAGTACCTTACTTACTAGAAAGGCTTGTCTTGATTCATATAGAGCTGGTTACCCAGTATTACAACTCAGTGCTAAGCAAGAAATGCTGAATGCTGAAACCCCTTGAATACATCTTCTACTTTCTCCCGTATCATTCTGTAGTGGGGGGTCTATGCTACTCAGTTAGGATTCTTAAACTGTATTGAAGGCACAAACTCTGTTCTATGTAAATTACCATCAAAAGCAGTACAGAAAACACATATGTATGCATTGATAGTTACCTCAGTGCAAGTAAGCATTTCCGTATGAGGGAATCTGCAGAGCAAGTTCACATGTGTGTGTGTGTGTGTGTGTGTGTGTGTGTGTGCATATTTGTTTCTCTGTCTACTGTTGTCTGTACATCATAGCACAAGTTGGTAGAGCTTGAAGCATAGCTAGGATGAGCAGAAGTGAGTGGGTTCCCCTGGCACAAGGGGTTATGAGGTAGAATCGTCAGATGCTAATGGTGCCATAATATAGTACTTAGATTCAGAAATGACTGCTGATGTTTATTTATGATCATGATTGAAGCATTGAAAATGTTGTGTTTGAAGTGGTTTACTATAATTTGGGAACAGAAGAGATTTTTTTCTAGTCATCAAATTAGAGTTAAAATAGATGGTAGATCAGGATACTCCACAAGACACCTAATATTCTTGCTGTGAATAAGGCACTCATTTGAGCAATGCAGAACTGTATTTGCTGAGTGATTCCAAGTCTTAACACATTCCACTTAATGAGATAATGCAGGTCAGGGAATGCACATTAATCGGTTATTGGTGGAGTAGCGCATCTTAGCTCATCAGTCCATGCAAATTGTACTGATACACTTTTTATCTATGAAGTCTAGACAGAAACTTCAGTGAATCACCAGTTTTCCAAACTCTACATGGTCCTGTCTACTTTGGTACTTCTCATTCAGTCAGAATGAAGCTTTCTTATATCAATTTAAGTTTGCAAGGAAATATTTTAAACAGAAAACAAACTACTGGCACTGAAAATAGTTTCCATTATTCAGTGTACCCTCTGCTCACCTTGCTGCACCCAAAATCCAAAACACAGTTAAACACAAATCTCATTTTATCCAAAGGGCAGAATTTACTCTGAGATTTAAAACATACCCACTGGAAAATGGAATCAAAGGAACATATGTCAATCATTCCCCCTTTTTTGTGCCAAAATAGGAATGCACACTTATCAACGACAATGAAATTATGGCGAGTTCACACAATATGTAGCTGAAGTAGTCTGACCCTTTGAACTAACAGTAAAATAATCAAACAGTGATACAAGCACAGTATCATTGTTTGACAATTTATGAACAATATTCAGTGAACTAGTGTATCATGTCAGCTTCCAAATTAGTTTATTTTCATTATGAGGCATTAGAGTAAAGTAAATGAGCCCATTACGAAATATCATGCCTCCTTTCATTGGCAAATGATTAACTGAACCACAAAAATAAAAGGAACACTCTGATTGTTGACAAACATTTTTTTTTAGCATGGGGATAATCCAGCCTGAATCTCCTGATATGGCGGCATACCATACCCCAAACTGTAAACACACACACGCACACACACACACACACACACATAAGTATATATATATATATATATATATATATATATATATATATATATATATAAGAGATTGTCATGAAGAGCCCTGATGCTACAGCACTATATAAATGACCAGACAAAAACAGTTCATTTTCTTAAACAATTTTTATTAACAACTTACCTAAACTTGTCAACATACACTAAACTGAATCATATGGAACAACACTTAACAAATTTGTGGCTAATAACCTAGATGCGGGGAGCACCTGCAATGACAGAAAAGAAAATTACCTGCCCATTTTAACACCTCCACCAAGTGCCCTCTCGGGCTAAATCAGTTGCTCTCTCTATTCTTAGCCTGTGAGAAGAAAAAGCCATGGCTGGATCCCTTGATTAGTTAAAGCTGCTTTAATCACGGGATTGGTTTCTCACAACAGCAAGGCTCTACTCTCCTTATTTTGAAATATATGTTGAGTAGGTTCAGCCACATTGACTGACCTCCTCACAGCAGGATCCCAATGTACAATGCCTAACTTTATCTATGTAAATAAATTGACCCATTCCAATTTGGTCCACTTAGATTCGCTTAACCAGATGATTACTTGATCTTACATAATAGCCACATGCTCCCAGTGTAAGCTATGACCTACTACATTGAACCTGAAAGCATCTGCATACATCCATGTAGACAAGTTAGCCCAAGCAGACAGAGAGTGAAGATCTTTAATCAAGTCCATGATACCTCTGATTAAAATAAGAAGAATCTGAGCCATTGAAGCTTTTTGACATCCCTTGACCTGGCATTCAGATGAATCCAACCTTTTGCAAGCAACTCAATAGGCCATTGTTTAATGACTGGGGCTAAATTTAAACAACAAGCCATCCAATGTAAGCTCACTGCTTACAGTTTCAAGAATGCTGACAAATTACTTTTGATACATCTATACAATAAGAAATGCAGCAGCACCCATCTTAGCCAACTAATTCTTATCTGGTTTGGCATGCATTCTGAAATAATTACTGAAGTTTTGAATAGCTGTAGCAAATGCTGTCTTGGTGCTAGTCACCAAGGCATTCGCTAGGATGAACATCATCAGTCTTCTCCCAGGAGCCAAAGGTGTTGCGAGATTGGAGTAGGCTGCTGTCGAGCCTCTGAGGCCAGAACACGAAACCTGTAAAACTGCATTTGGGAGACACTATCAGCTATCACATTTTCTTTACCAAGTACATGTTTGATGCTAAAAGATACGTTAATTTGTATGTGAAGTAAAATTAACTGCCTAACAATGATTTGGGTTCTATAAAGGCGAGCTGATCTCTTACTTATGATATAAGCCACTGCTTGGTTATCAGATTTTAAGATGATCTTTCTGTTCCTTAGCTTGCTCTGCCAGACACAAATTGCTACCCATATTGGAAAGATTTCCAAGAATGTGATTTCATTTTAAGATAGCAGGAGACCAGGATGTAGGCCAAGGAGTCACAAACCGTATTCCAGCAAAATAGCCCTCTCATCCCTGTTCCTGCTGCCACATTGTAAAATTACTTTAATGCATCTGCTGAAAGCCAATCTTGCCAAAGTGTTAGAAAAATGTGTATTTGAATACATGAGAAATGCTAGTTTAAAAGCAAAGTAGTATATAATGCATTTTATTCTATTAATCATATAGTAGTAAAATTAATTCATGTCTAAATGTGAAGTAGTTTTGAAACTGCAGTGTGGCTTGAAGCAAAGCTGATCTCTGACCGTGGCAGAATGCTAGCTTAGCAAGTTTTAATGTTTATGCTTTTCACAAGTGATTATCTGCTGGATCAGGAAATTAAATGTGTGAAATAATGAAATCTTCTGCTCTTTCCTGTTGGAATGATCTGGCCTTGTATATGTGTTACTAAGATAGCACGCAGCTGTGTGAGAAAGTGTAACAGAGAACAAAGACCTGCATTAAAAGACTGAAGCTGCTATTGTATTCAAACTGATATGAAACCTTGAACAAGTAACTTTACAGAAAGACATTATGACTGACCAGCTGGATAGCAAGGCCGTATTGTATCTAGAGGAAAAGTTTTTTTAAAATATACAGCATCAGCAAGACTTAATGAATGAAGAATTGTAAGCTAAAGTGATGTAGATGCCCTGTGACATATCACGTCAGTAAGGTGGGCATAGCTTAAATGTTAAACCTATATAAAATTGTGTGCTTCCTGTTTCATGTCAGACAAAATTCTGTACTTGTATGTTTTTTGCCTCCTGGTGTACACTAGTAAACTTTTGAATCTGAACCTCCTGTGTATTGAATTCTTAATTTTATTTAACAGTTTGGTCCTACGCAGACGGAATTCCCTTGGTAAGCCGCAGATCAGAGCGTATTGGTGGTCGAATACTGCGCAGGAGAAGTTACCGAAATGGTTCTTCTTGAGTGAAAAGACCTCCGACTGAATTGTCATGTGTAAAGAGGCTGGCCACTTTCTGATCTGTGGCCGAAAAGCGGAACTTGAACGATTTTCAATACCGGAGGCTCAGGTAGGAAGAATTTGCCTTTTTTCTGTTTTAGATCAGGGACTAGGTTACAGTATATTGTTGTCCAGATTTGTTTTACAGATCAGGGACAAAAGGAAGTACTGTATATTTGGTCATAGATCAGGGTAACAGAATAAGGTAGGCAGTTATTCTAGATAAACTGTGAACAGGAACTAAGAACTTGATATCACGTGATAAAAAAAGGGTTACTTAACATTTTCTTTGACATGGGTAATCAGTGCACTAAAACCTCGCGAGATTGGCCCCTAACCGAAGACGCAAAATACATGCAATTACAACGTTTTGATAACGTTAGATATTATACGAAATGGGTTAGTAAATATGAATTTGATGGTAAACTTGATATAGCTTCACTAGTTAAACTCTTTAAACAGCTTAAATCTGATGCGGGAGGTCAGGCAAAAAAGCAATGCCAATTAGGCATTCTTCAAGCACACAGGTGGATTGATGAAGCAAAACAGAAGCTTAAAAATTCAAAAACATTAATTTTAGACAAAGAGGATAACAACTTAGTAATAGCAACAGCTCCTCCTCCTCCTCCCTTACCCCCTCCCTTACCCTTTTCAGGATATGAAGCGAGTGGACAGGCTGGTCCGCCTCTGCGTTATCCTGAAGTTTTAGCAAGACCACAACCATTTGTTAGAGATCCTATTGAAACTAGGTCCCGAACACGTAAAACACATAGGGACACAGAATCATACCAAATAGAGAGAAATCTACAGGATGAGAGTGAGGAAGAAATATGCCCACTTATAGAAGTTCCAAATCCTCAGGAAGGGCAGGACCCAACACTCTTAGTATATAGACCATGGACACCAGAGGACATCCGGAAGGCTATTGAGGGAATCCCCCATCCGAAAGTTAATTTTATGAAATTTTTAGAAGATTTACAAGGCATGAGGTTAAGTTACCACTTGAATGGGGAAGAAGTATAAAAAGTAGTAAGACAAATTATAGGTCCGGATTGGCACATGATTTGTGGCACCTGGAATCCTCGTAATGCAGAGCTTAGACCACTCCCACATAGTGACGCAGAGTTAAACAACAGAGTGAAAGGTCTGACAGACCGAATCTCTGAAAAATGGAAACCTAGAGCAGACTGGACTTGCATTAATCAATGCATACAACAGGAAAATGAGACAATAGATGGATATTATGCTAGATTATTAGAATGTTTTAATAATCATAGCAGTATGTCGGTTCCTGAGAACCAAACAAATGATTCCCCGTATGAACAACAATTAAAAAATTTTTGAAAGGTTGCATTGCACCTATTAGTAGCTTCATTATGAAGCATATGATAGACCATCGAACAGGGAGGCTTCAAGCCTTACTCGAATATGCTAGACATGCTGAGAGACATTTTAATAGTAAAAAGAAAAAGGAGGCGCAAGTCTTCACTGCTGAAGACGGAGCTGAAGTATTTGTATTACAGTCAGGTAAAAAGGGCAAGAAAAATACCCAGGGAAACAAACAGTCTGACAAACGATCAGAAGATTTTGAAGAAAGGAAAAAGAGAGGTGAATGCTTCAAGTGCGGGAAGAAGGGACATCTAGCAAGGGATTGTAGGCAAAACAAAAAGGTAATCACAGAAGATAAGGGAGATGAGGACTGACTATATGATAGTGAGGATACATCAAGTGAAAGTCAGAAATCATCAGGAAAAGTTAATAAACAAAAAGCAAATGTAAATGTGATAGAGGGAGTAGAGGAAGTGCAAGTAGATATGGAGGATGAAGAAAGTGAAATTTTGGACTTAGCATTATTGAGCTTAGAGCTCTACTTAGCAGATACAAAACTGGAAGTTACACTTCTGGTGGAGGGAAGGGAAGTCAAATTCTTGTGTGACTCAGGAGCGTCACGGACTTTGATACACCCTCCAAGTTACCAGAACATTCCGAATCACCTGATTATATACTAGTAAAAGCCGCAAATGGACAGCTATACAGGGAACCACTTTCCCATGATATAGCAATAACTGACCCTGTTTCAGGTATGACCCAGAGAAGTAAAATAGTTGTTTCTGCAAAGTGTCCAGTAAACCTATTGGGCAGGGACCTTATGCAGATATTTGGCATAGCAGTAGTTCCAACTGTACAAGGTATGGAGGCACAGAGACAAATGGATACCTTTGTAGTGCGATCGGAGGGTGAAACCTTTTATTGGTACAGCCAGGACCTAGTCACGACTGGTCCAGGGGCAGTAACCGAGGAACTGATGAACGTAGCCATCAGTAAAGCCCCCTCCCTTGACACTGATCGACAGCATTTGTTGCACTGTACTCTATACTACTGTACTACACCAGGACCTGATAGAGAGTATGAGCAAGAATTGTTTAGAAATTGTGCAACTAGATTGGTTTTGTGTACTTTGTACTGGGATACTGAGGGGAACAGTGTAGTTAGCTGTTCATTACCTCAAGAATTCCTTGCATTGTATAGATCAAATCGGCTACCACATGTCAGCTTGACAAAGAACAAAAGTGTCAAATGGGCAGATTTAGGAGAAAAAGTAACAAGATGGGAGAAACAGACTGATTTAGAACTGTCAGAACAAGGGATACAAAAACAAAAATTGAATTGGTTGACACAGACACATCCAGCTGTGCACTTGCAATCTAGCGAGGACAGCTGATTAGCATTTTTATTGGAAGAAGAAGAAAAGGCTTTATGTGAAATTCCAATAACTCTTTGGTCAACAGGCAAGTCAGATGTAGGACTTATTCAAACAGCAGGACCAGTCACAATTACCCCAAAGTCAGCTTTTAGACCACAGAAAAGACAATACCCTTTGAGAAAGGATGCAGAAATAGGAATTAAGCCTATAATAGCAGCATTACTCAAAGAAGGAGTACTGGTAGAATCTCCTGATTCACCATGTAATACACCCCTATTTCCTGTTAAAGAAGCAAACGGGGAATGGCGGATGGTACAAGATTTACAAGCTGTAAATAATGCAGTAATACATAGAGCACCTACGGTGCCAGACCCACATACCTTGTTAAACGATTTAGAACCACAACAGAAGTATTTCTCTGTGATAGATATTAGCAATGCTTTCTTTTCAATACCTATACATCCTGATAGTCAATATTGGTTTGCATTTACATTTCGGGGTAAAAGGTATACATATACTCGACTACCACAGGGATATTGTGAGAGCCCGACAATATTTGCACAAGAAATGGCTAGCAACCTGGCAGGGTTTACCCCACCGGGAGGTAGTCAAATTCTACTTTACGTAGATGACATCTTGCTAGCAGCCCCCACCCAGCAACAGTGCAGGGAGGATACTGTAGCATTATTGAAATTTTTAGCAACACAAGGACACAAAGTAAACAAAAGTAAGTTACAACTTTGGAAAAAACAAGTTAGATACCTAGGATATGTAATATCCAATGAAGGTAGAATACTAGATGAGGAAAGAAAAACAGCAATTTTGCAAGCACCCAAACCAACAACCAAGAAGGAAATGATGTCTTTCCTTAGGTACAACTAATTTTTGTCTGAGTTGGATACCAAATTATGCTTTGGAATCTGCTCCACTGACTGATTTGATATATAAGACACCAATGGCAGCACAAGATATCTTACAATGGACACCCGAAGCAGAAATGGCTTTCTGCAGATTGAAGCAGTTGATAGCTTCTTCATTGGTTTTAGGACTTCCAAATTATCACAAACGGTTCATTCAGACCATAGACTGTAAGCAAGGGTATATGACGTCAGTATTGACGCAACAACATGGGGACAAGCAATGCCTCATAGCCTACTATTCATCACAGTTAGACCCAGCGGCGCGATCTTTGCCTCACTGTGTACAAGCAGTAGTTGCAGCCACAATGGCAGTACAGTCTTCGGCCTCAGTGGTGTTATTCCACCCTCTCACATTGAGAGTGCCTCATGCAGTTGCAATCATTTTACTGCAAGAAAAAGTGGCATACCTTTCTCCTGCTAGACATCTTTCATGTATGACTATACTGCTGAGCCAACCTCATATGACAATTGAATGATGTATGACATTGAATCCATCAACATTACTTCCAACTCCTGCAGAGGGCACACCACACAGCTGCCTGCAGGAAATTGAACAGTTAGCCTTACCTAGACAAGATCTTACAGATATGCCCTTGGATAATGCCGAGGTGACATATTACGTAGATGGCTCATGCAGAAGGGGTCCTACAGGGAAGAATCTGGTGGGGTATGCAGTAGTTACAGACACTGAAATTTTAGAAGCTCAATCCTTACCACACAACTTATCTGCACAAGCAGCAGGATTGATAGCTTTGACGAGGGCATGTACTTTAGCAAAAAACAAGAGTGTGAACATATATACTGATAGTCAGTATGCTTTTTCTACAGTACATGTATTTGCACAACAATGGAAAAATAGAGGAATGATAACATCTAGTAGAAAACCTACTAATCATGCGCAATTTATTTTGGAGTTATTAGAATCTATTCAGTTACCTACCAAAGTAGCTATTTGTAAATGTGTAGCTCATACAAAACAACAGGATAAGATTTCTAAAGGCAATGCACGAGCTGATGCAGCTGCAAAGCAAGCAGCCTCAGACTCAGAAACTTTACTTCTAAATGAGGAATTACAACCCTCTGAGATTTTAGATTTAGACATGTTAAAAACAATGCAGACGCTTACTACAAAAGCAGAGAAACAAAAATGGGTAAAACGAGGTGCAATTCTTGAGAATGGACTGTACATTTCCAAAGAAAGAAAACCGATATTGCCGTCTAATTTATTTAGATATGCAGCTTTGTTGAGCCATGGGCAGTGCCATGTCTCAACAGGGGGGATGGTACAGTTAGTAAATCAAATATTCCAAACATACGGATACACAAACTACACAAAATAATTTTGTGCAGCTTGTCATACTTGTAACAAGCATCACGCACAAGGGGCATTTAAAACCAAGCAAGGAAGTTTCCCTATACCACCATACCCGTTCCATCCTATTTGTATGGATTTCATAGAATTGAATAAATGTGAAGGGAAAAAGTTTTGTTTAGTTATTGTAGACATGTTTTCTAAATGGGTAGAAGCTTTTCCAACCAAAAACCCGGATGCAGCAACAGTGGCGAAAGCCCTGATAAAAGAAGTAATCCCTAGATTTGGCATTCCGGAAAGGATTTATAGTGACAATGGCACACATTTTGTGAATCAAACGATTCACCAGCTTGGGAGATTTTTTGGTATCTCCTTAAAGAACCATTGTGCTTACCACCCACAGTCAGCAGGACTGGTGGAAAGGTACAATGGTACCCTAAAGAATAAACTTAGGAAACTAGTTGAGGAAACCCAAAAGAACTGGATATACTGTCTGCCTTTAGCACTGCTGAGTATGAGAACGGTTCCAAATGTAAAGGGTTTGACTCCCTTTGAAATGGTTTTGGGAGAGCATATTATGTGCCTCAGTGGAAAGCTCTCATGCCTGCAGAGCAAGAGGCTGACAGTTCATTAGCTAGTTATATGAGGAAACTGTTAACAAATAAATCTGTTTTGCAGTTTAACTCTTTTTCAGATAAGGAACAGACCAGACCGGTGGAAGCAGTCTTGGTCCCAGGGTCATGGATCTGGCTGAAAGTGACGAAAAGGAAGAATTGGGCGAGTCCAAAGTGGGAGGGACCGTATCAGGTTCTGTTGGCAACGCCTACTGCAGTTAGAGTGGCCGAGAGGATGTCCTGGGTTCATTTGATGCATTGTAAACCAGTAAAGAACTTTCAACTTGATAAAAACTTTGTGACTGATATACAACCAGACCGAGATGGCCAAAAACAAAGCGAATAGAAGTTTAGATCAACCCCAGAGATGTTGCATAATCATTTTGTTGAGTGTACACTTATTAACTGTAATTGTGACAATTTTCCTCTTGCTGTGGTTTATCCTACACACAACCACACAAGTGAAAGTGGGAAGGCGTGATGAAACGTCTATAGACTGGCATCCAAATTTTAACACATACCTAGCCATGAAACGTGTATATGCAGAGACTATGAACATTTCAAATTGCTGGGTTTGTACAGCTATACCGACAGCATATGGAGGACTGATGATGTCCGCTGTCCCTTTGGGGATAAATGAGACTTGGGAGAATTTACTTTTTGATACAGGAACTGTGAGATCACAGGACAAAATAGCTTTATTTTTACCTGTCACACAAAAAGGAGTTGTATGTTTCTGTAAAAATGACACTCTCCAGGTGGGCTGGAGCAATTGTAATATAACCATATCTTACCGATGTTATATTAAGAATAGTAATCGCAATACTTTTTGCAATACTAATTATGACTCTTATTTAAACTCATTGAAAACAACTATGAGTGACATTCAAAAAAATCCAGTTTTGTTTAAACAATTGTCAGTTATAGATCAAAAAATGTTTCATGCAGGGCTGATGCGTATTAGTACTAAAGTAGAAAACTGTTATTTTATTTGTGGGAACAAGGCATATAAATGGTTACCTGAGAATTGGTCCGGCAGTTGTTTTTTGGGTTACTTGGTTCCGGCAATAAGACATACTGCAGAATTACCTTTGGGTAAAATACGAAATGTGAGAGAAGCAGCCCGAAAACCCGAGGGTCCAGTTAAGAAACCTGTGAATCCAGTTGGGAAGATTGAAGCTGGTTGAAAGACCATAATTCAGTAAAATACAAAAGCAAATTGACTCATATGGACTTGAGTGACAGTGTTATATCCTGGGCAGGAATATTCCCAGCCTATGGAGCAGTCAAATCGATCTGGGAGCTGAGGAAGTTGTCGAAACATCTCGAAGTAATAAGTAATGCAACTTTTTCCGCCCTAGAACTGGTGACTGATGAACTGAATGCAATGAGAACTGTTGTGCTACAAAATCGGATGGCTCTTGACTTCACCCTAGCGGCGAGAGGTGGTACGTGCGCGCTTATCAAAGACGAATGCTGTGCATATATTCCTGACAATCGTCATGAGATAAATAACCACCTAGAGGTAATTCAGCAAGTATCAGCCATGACTGAACCAGGCCCAAACCCACTGACGGACTTTTTCCAGAATCTATTTGGGGGGGTGGGGTTCCATCCTAATGAATACTCTGATTGCCATTTGTGTGGGTATACTCCTAATAGGAGCATGTGTTTGCTGTGGAATTCCCTGCATGAAAAGATTAATCAAAGATTTTGTTGATGTATCTGTTACTGAAACTTTTTACCAAGATATTGAGATTGAAAGATTGATCTCAGATGACGCTTTTTCTGAAGTATAGATTGAATGACTCACCTAGCTGAAAATCCTGAGTGGAAAAGGCTAGGAGATGAAATGACACTATGCATACTTCAAAATAGAAAAAAAAGTATTAATGGGGGGGAAATGTTAGAAAAATGTGTATCTGAATACATGAGAAATGCTAGTTTAAAAGCAAAGTAGTATATAATGCATTTTATTCTATTAATCATATAGTAGTAAAATTAATTCATGTCTAAATGTGAAGTAGTTTTGAAACTGCAGTGTGGCTTGAAGCAAAGCTGATCTCTAACCCTGGCAAAATGCTAGCTTAGCAAGTTTTAATGTTTATGCTTTTCACAAGTGATTATCTGCTGGGTCAGGAAATTAAATGTGTGAAATAATTAAATCTTCTGCTCTTTCCTGTTGGAATGATCTGGCCTTGTATATGTGTTACTAAGATAGCACGCAGCTGTGTGAGAAAGTGTAACAGAGAACAAAGACATGCATTAAAAGACTGAAACTGCTATTGTATTCGAACTGATATGAAACCTTGAACAAGTAACTTTACAGAAAGACATTATGACTGACCAGCTGGATAGCAAGGCCGTATTGTATCTAGAGGAAAAGTTTTTTAAAATCTACAGCATCAGCAAGACTTAATGAATGAAGAATTGTAAGCTAAAGTGATGTAGATGCCCTGTGACATATCACATCAGTAAGGTGGGCATAGCTTAAATGTTAAACCTATATAAAATTGTGTGCTTCCTGTTTCATGTCAGACAAAATTCTGTACTTGTACGTTTTTTGCCTCCTGGTGTACACTAGTAAACTTTTGAATCTGAACCTCCTGTGTATTGAATTCTTAATTTTATTTAACAGAAAATAATATCCCATTAAACTGGGTCAGAAAAATGTTCCACAACCTTAAGTCATCTTTTAAGTGCTTTGTACACTGAACCTAGTGATTCTTCAATAATCCCCCTCTTAATAAGTCTGTTACACCCCTTGTGAAAGTCAGGACAAGAAGAACAAACCAACAAGTAAAATTAAAAAGGCCAACTAAGGACATCATTTGACTTACTCTGACCTTCTTTTTAGATAAAACGTTTTTTTTTTAATTCCCCAGCTAGCTTGTTACCTTTTTCCAGGGACAGCCTGAATGTCTTAGAGGGGATGTGGATTTCTATGGCAAGAAGGCAATACAACGTGCTGGGCCAGCTAACTTATCCTTTGACAAAGGAATTCCCAAATCTACACAAAGCTGTATGAAATTTCCTAAACCCTGCAGGGTGTTATCCTGATTTTCGTCCACTATTAGAAAATCATTGAGATAATGCACTGCCACAGCTTTTGTAACTTGCATTCCCAACACCACTAAACTGCTGTGCTGAACAACCCAAAAGTAACACATGCAGAGGCACAGCTCATAGGCATTACAGTATCAAAATACAGGAGCCTCTTGATTGAAAAACCCAGTATGGGCCAGTCTTCTACCCTGATAGTGAGGAGTCTAAAAGCAGATTTTATATCTAGCTTTGACAACCAGGGATCTTAGAAAGTCTTAATGATTTCAGCAGCTTTCAAATGAAATAATTGACAAACAAGCCAGACAGGTGACAGATGTGATGAATTAGTCTAAAATCCCTTTCTTTTTTCTTGGGGGCTAGGCCAAGAGGGGAAGTCATAAACCGCTTCCAAAGAGAAACTTTGAATGGTTCAATGATCCTACCCTAGCTGAGTTTCTTCCCTAATGATCTTTTCAAATATATCTTTTTTTCTGTGCATAGTTAATTCAGATTTTTAACCCTTTTTTATTGAACAGGGAAGTAAAAAGCAATGAAAATCCATGCGGAAAACCATGAACTGGCTTAAGAGCTGCATCTCTGTTGGGATAATTGTGAAACTCACTGATTAAATTCACCAGGGTAATGAGTAACTGAGTTTCCCATATTGGAACTGTTGAAGTTAGCATTCTTGAGCCACAAAAAGAGCCCCTTGCTCTGCAAGAATGTGGGAGAAATGCCTTGTTATCCAAACTTGGGCTGGTAACAATCAAATTGACAGGTCTATATTAGAACATCAAAGTGTCCAAACTTCGAATGTTCTAATATCGAACCCTATTCAGCAAAAGCTAAAAATATCGAAGCAACAGAAAAACAATTTTTTTTCCTAGGGAAAGAATTTGGTTGTCCGTTTCTGTTGCTTCTGTATTTTCAGTGCTGTGGTGGAAAGTTACGGGTCAGGTTCAGGTAAGTGTGCGATTTAGTGCGGGTTAGGTTAGTTAGGGTTAGGGTGAGGGTTAGGTATGTGTGTGATTGTGTGGACATGAGGGTTAGGGCGGGTTAGGTGAGTTAGGGTTATTGTGAGGGTCAGGTAAGTGCGTGATTGTGTGGTTGTGAGGGTTAGGGTGGGGTAGTTGAGTTAGGTTAGGGTGAGGGTGAGGTGAATGTGCGATAGTGACAGACCCTAGGGTTAGGGTTTGAGTTAAGGTAAGTGGATAGTTAGTGGTGTGTGTATAGATTAGTGTAGGGTTAGGTGTAAGATTTTAGGTGTATGTGTGTGGATTACTGTGTGTTCGGTGCGCTTGTGTTGTGTGTGTGTGTGTTTTGGAACATTGCTGTTCTGTATGATCGATGTTTTCAGCTTTCGCTAAATAGGGTTCGATATTAGAACATTCAAAGTTTTGAAACTTTGATGTTCTAAAATAGACCCGAATTGACTTGACTCAACTTTGGCCAACAGTTAAACGTTGGACGTAGTTTATAACAATGCAAGCAAAAACATGAAAATCTGCAATTAGACCATAAACAGAGGCCACTGTTATAAGCCCAATATCTCTTAGTTTCTGGAGATGCCAAAGCGGCTCTATAACCTATGGTTGACTATATCTCAAGCATCACTCTAAGCCATGTATCCGTATGCCTTTGATCCCATCTCAGTTCTTTAGTTTGGGCTTCCTAAACTTCTAGTCATACACCATCCAAGCAGAACATCCCCTGATATGATGAGCCCCCCTAATAGTCATGACATAACAGATAAAGAGTAGGAATAACAGTGGGTCCTTTTCTATCCAAACCACTGCATTTAATAGGAGGCCTGCCAACCAATTATCACAATATTTGACTATTGATTTGTGACTGTTAACTTTCCCCAAATTTGCTAGCTTAACTGTTAAATACTTAGATAGTCACTTCTCTGCTTCCAGCAGCCTCTGATTGCCATGCACATTATTTCAAAGAAATCTTATCGACTCCCCTTCTAGTATTTTGTCTTTAATTGACTTAGATATGTGTACAGTTAACATCCTACCTCCTGCAAAGATGCCACACAAATAATTAACTGACTGGTTTCTTTCACGCAGTAGGGAAAAGATGTAAAGGAGGCTGATAGCCTCTGTGCTGTTCACTAAATGCCCTTCTAAAGTCTGAGATGGAGCTAAAATAAGTTCAAGCCATAGGTTCTCAGCCCTACCATCAACATTAGCTGTAATGTGACCAACAACACCGTCATTACCCCTTGCTACAGATGAACTCCCAAAACCTTTTCTGAGCACCAGGTCAAATAGCTTCCCCTTACTCACTTCAGATAAAGGCCCAATAAACTCATTTAAATATTCATCTTGTTGAGTAACTAAACAGAGTTAAATTGACTGCAGCATTATTGTCAATAGTCCCCTCATTACTTGCAGTCTCTTCCCTTGTGACTACAATCTCCCTTCTATCATGTCTGCAGCAAGACAAACTGAAACAACATAAAAAATGTATTGGTAAAACAAAGCTTTCAGGTATAACAACCCTTCCTCAGTGCAAGATAAAAACTGAATTAGATACAATCCTTAAATATCATCCAGAACCGATAATTAAATTAACCACAGCCAATAAAATTATCATTATTATTTTCCACAGCACCAACTGCTATCTTCTTGGCACATTTTCTGCTTCTTTTGACCAGAGTTTCCAGACAGTGCTGCCCTTTTAACCTTGCCATAGCCTGACATTTTTTTTAACCTATAGGAATCTTAAAATCATCACTTTCCATCTCCTAAGAAATTCATCCAACTGAGCTGAGATTAGTGCCCATCTACTCTTCAAATGCTGCAAGATTGCTGACCCCCCCAAAAAAATTAATTAATGATGACATTCATTCAAATAGCCCAACAGTGCCAGTAACATACTCCTTAAACCTGTTACAGCTAAACTTTAGCCTCTTGCTTACAAAGCAATTATTGTCACTTACGTGACTTGCTTCGAGTTGACTCAGATATTTTAACACCAGAACCCTATCCTGCAAAGTCAACTCTACAATCATTACCGTATTACTAATGTAATCAACTTGGGCTGTTGGTAATATTGCAAATACTATAGCACAAAAATCTGCTGACAGAGCCTCCCAAAGGCAGAACGCAACAGGACAAAAGCTTTAATAAGTACCTTCAAGACGGAACTAGAAGCAGAGTATGACTACATGATTCCCCAAAAAATAAGAAACAAGAACTTGTTCCCTATAAGTAATGCCGATGACTGTGTAGGCTAGTTATACATTTATAACTATAGATACACACACATATATATATATATATATATATATATATATATATATATATATATATATATATGTAGATTCACTATGTAATTTCGAAATACTGAAATCCCAGATTTCAGTATTTCGAAATTACATAGCCGAAGACACCAAACACCGAAACCCTAAAACCGCGAAATTCAAAATCCTGATGCTACACTAGAGATACAGCACATGCAAACACATGCACACAACTCCCCCCAACTCAAATATAACATCCTACACTACAGATGTTTCTGGTCTTTGGTGCAGGCTGGAGAAGTTGTTTGACCGCAACTGAGCTACGAAATATAAGTATTTTTTGATTATTTTAACAGATTACTGTTTTTATAATTTAATATATATAAAGCACTTTGTCTATTCAGAATCTTCAGAAATCTTTTTCTGTTTAAATCTTTCATAGCTTGTTGTCTTAGGCTATTGTATAAACTGAAACATTTACTCTGTGTAATTATCTTTTGGCTAGTGGGGGCTGGTTCTTTTGTGTTCTTGTAAAAAAAAAGTTGTGTTTCTGGTCTTTGGTGCAGGCTGGAGAAGTTGTTTGACCAACTGAGCTACAAAATATAAGTATTTTTGATTATTTTAACAGATTACTGTTTTATAATTTAATATATATAAAGCACTTTGTCTATTCAGAATCTTCAGAAATCTTTTCTGTTTAAATCTTTCATAGCTTGTTGTCTTAGGCTATTGTATAAACTGAAACATTTACTCTGTGTAATTATCTCTTGGCTAGTGGGGGCTGGTTCTTTTGTGTTCTTGTAAAAAAAGTTGTGTTTCTGGTCTTTGGTGCAGGCTGGAGAAGTTGTTTGACCAACTGAGCTACGAAATATAAGTATTTTTGATTATTTTAACAGATTACTGTTTTATAATTTAATATATATAAAGCACTTTGTCTATTCAGAATCTTCAGAAATCTTTTCTGTTTAAATCTTTCATAGCTTGTTGTCTTAGGCTATTGTATAAACTGAAACATTTACTCTGTGTAATTATCTCTTGGCTAGTGGGGCTGGTTCTTTTGTGTTCTTGTAAAAAAGTTGTGTTTCTGGTCTTTGGTGCAGGCTGGAGAAGTTGTTTGACAAACTGAGCTACAAATATAAGTATTTTTGATTATTTTAACAGATTACTGTTTTATAATTTAATATATATAAAGCACTTTGTCTATTCAGAATCTTCAGAAATCTTTTCTGTTTAAATCTTTCATAGCTTGTTGTCTTAGGCTATTGTATAAACTGAAACATTTACTCTGTGTAATTATCTCTTGGCTAGTGGGGCTGGTTCTTTTGTGTTCTTGTAAAAAAAAGTTGTGTTTCTGGTCTTTGGTGCAGGCTGGAGAAGTTGTTTGACCGCAACTGAGCTACGAAATATAAGTATTTTTGATTATTTTAACAGATTACTGTTTTATAATTTAATATATATAAAGCACTTTGTCTATTCAGAATCTTCAGAAATCTTTTTCTGTTTAAAAACTTTCATAGCTTGTTGTCCTATTTTGTCCCACCCTCCCTCCCTGTTGGTGTCTTGCTCTTATACTTGGTGGCTTTGCAGTTGCCCGCCCCTACTGTGACACACCTCCCAGTCTAGTGTCATTAGCTCATTCTTCTTAATACAGAGAGAACATTTGATAAGGCCTTCTGTTCCTCCTTTTTACCTTTTCAAAAAGTAAAACAAAACTTTTTTTTCTTCTTCGCCTGAGCCTTCTTGTGTTCTGACTGTCCTTCTCAAACATATTGGAAATATACAGTATATTTCAGGGCATTTGTTATAACTGTATTTGCTATAACTGATTTAAGTATTTTTTTCTGGCTTTTTGAATATTTACTGCTTAGCGACTGCATCTTAGCCTGTTTATACAGCTCTGCATTCTATTTAAACTGTTTTTGTGTTGATTAACTGTTTTGCACTCTTAAAAAGTTATTTGTTGCTTAATTTTACCTGTAGGCTAACACACTCAAGTGTGCTAGCCACCTAAAAGCATTTACTGTCTGTTTTTTTTCCTTGTCTCTGTAAAAAAACATCTCTTGTTTTCCCACCTTACTGAACTAGAGTAGTCCAGTTTCAGAGTTGCTGATCCCTGGGCTTTGTTTTTAGTTCCTGTTACTGATCCATTGCCTTATTAGTAACAGGAAGTTTCTTTGCTTACCAGTGGGAGTGGGAAGCACTGAGCAGCCTTTTTGTCCGAATTGGTGAAGTTTCAGCCAGAAACTAGTAGTCTATTGGTCGCTTTGGGCCAATTCCTAGCTCCTTTCAGCCCCTGCTATAAAACACGCTAAACACGTGTTTTCCAGCTTGTACCAACTCTGCACAGATCCTCGTGGTGGCCTGCAGAGTGATCCAAGCAGCAGAGAGCTAAAAGAGTGACTTTCTACCAGATATAAGTATTTTTGTGGCTTTCCCACTGTTATTAAGCTAGCGACTGCATTTCGCCTGTTTTACTGCTACTTTAAGTGATTTCTGCATTTTACACTGTTTATTGCACTTTAAGTTACTAATTGTTGCAAATTGTTTCTGTAGGCTACACACTAAAGTGCTAGCCGATTTACAGCATTTATAGCATTTACTGTCTGTTTTTTCCTTATCTCTGTAATAAAACAAAAAATCTCTTGTTTTCCCACTTTACTGAACTAGAGTAGTCCAGTTTCAGAGTTGCTGATCCCTGGGCTTTGTTTTTAGTTCCTGTTACTGATCCATTGCCTTATTAGGAAGGAGGGAAGTTTCTTTGCTTACCAGTGGGAGTGGGAAGCACTGAGCGGCCTTTTTTATCCGATATGGTGAAGTTTCAGCCAGAAACTAGTAGTCCATTGGTCGTTTGGGCCAATTCCTAGCTTCCTTCAGCCCCCTGCTATAAAACACGCTAAACTGTACTGCTGATCTAACCAGCATATCCTATAACTGAAAAGTTCATCTCTACTTGATTCCCAAGTAGACTATTCTCTATCTGTAAAGCCTAGCACTTACTCCTACAGTACTTGCACCTTGATAAAGCACTCTTATTATAGATAGTACCCCACCAGCCCAAAACCCACTTCCCGAGTCCTTTGAAAGTTCTTTATCTACTACTTCTAGTATGTCGAGGGATCAGTTGCTAGTGTCCTCTCCAGCTCAACTGGTGAACCTGGGAATATTGAGGCAATGTTACAATTGCCTCATGTACACAGACAATCCTCTCCTTCTCCCACAAAACACAAATACATGCGAGAGATGCAACTATACGGCCAAACTGGAGGCTGAGCTCTCTCAACATAGGACTGGCAAGACCAGACAGGAGGAGAAGGCAACCACACACAATACATACCCAGTCACACATGGTACCATCACAACTTCAAATCATACACATACTCACACAAAGACATACTCGGAGGCTCTGGTCAAAAATTTACCAAAACAGCAGAGGCCACCAAAGCAGACACCCAAACAACTACCACCTCACGACCCAACACATGCAACACATAGACCACACAGTCAGAGTGTCAAACAGTCACAGCCCTTAAGGCCAAACAAAATGCCAGACACACTTGTCATTGGTGATTCCATAGTCAGGCACACTGGCGTCCGCTCACCAGACTGAGTAAGGAGAAGGTCACAGTAAGCTGCCTGTCGGGCGCTAGAATCCGCCACATAACGCAAGCACTCAGGTCTCTCAACAGCAGGTACAAACGACTCAGTCATTGTCCACGCTGGTGTCAACGACCTGAGACGTACCTCCTTGGACTACATGAAAAGGGACGTCGAGGAGCTCTCTGATTATGTAGCCCAGGCAGGTATGACCCTGATTTTGAGCAGTATCCTACCTTCACCTAGAATGATGCCACAATACAGTGATAAGATGATCAGCTTTAATAATTGGCTTAAATTCTGGTGTCATTCAAAGGGGATCCAATGTCTGTCTGCCTGGGATGACATGCTGGACAAGCCACGCTGCTTCGCAGGGACGGCTTGCACCTGTCACCCTGGGCTTCCGGATATTGGCAAAGGCTCTTGCCACCCCATAGTGCCTTTTTAGGCAAGGCTCAAATTCTAAACCTACCACCCTAGATCACCAAAAAGGAAAAAACTAAGGGTAATGCTGCTCAATGCCAGAAGTCTCAATCTCAAGATGCACGCACTCGAGGCCCTTCTCAATATGGAGAACATCGATGTCTGTGCTGTGACAGAAACCTGGTTCAAGGCTCCTGAGAGCACCCCAGCACTAACAGGTTTCACCTCATATCATGCGTTCCGCCCCAAAATCCGGACAACACCAAGAAAGGAGGGTGTCCATATTCATAAAGGACACCCACACCTCAAGGTTGGTGGCAACGCACGATGCATCGGAGACCATCCAGGTGCAATTAACCATAGGCAAGACTGCTCTGCAATTTGTAGCATGTTACAGGCCACCCTCTCAAACTCAGGAACCTCACATGGCCTTCCTGAAAACATTGGAGGATAAATGTATCTCCAAACACCATCATACTAGGTGACTTCAACTACCCTAATATAGACTGGGAACACTACTCAAGCCCGAACACTCTAACCCAAAGATTCCTGGAGTTCATAAACTCAAATGCCATGGAACAACTAGTCACCATCCCCACAAGAGGTGAAAACATACTTGATCTCATCATCACGAACATGGGATCAAAATGTTCAACACCGAAGTATACCCCTCACTGGTGAGATCAGATCATAAACTAATCTCGCTGGAGGTCCTCATCCCGCCCCACCTGAAACAAAAAGACCACAGTGAAAACTTCTCAAAGCCGATTTCACACTTCTAAAACTAGTGTGGTCTCCTTTAAGGCCCCTGAGCCAGTGGTAAACATTACTCAAACCGCTGAATCACTTACAAATGCCTTCTACCAGCACCTACAGGACTGCATGGATCAGGCAATCCCAAACAAAACTAAGACTCTCTGTACCAAAGGCAAGCGTCCAGTCTGGTGGACCCCAGCCATAAACAAGCTCTACAACAAAAGGAGGAAGCTACTACAAGATAGAGCAAAATCCTTGAAAGGTAAGACACCTTTGATCATTATAAGTAAAAACTAAGAGCTCTCATAAAATCATCCAAGGCAAATTTTGAGAGAAAAATCGCCAAGGACTCTAAAGACAATCATAAGGCCTTCTTTAGCTATGTTAGAAACCTAGGAGGAAACTCCCAGATATGCTCAGAATTAGTTCAAAATGATGTGAAAATTACTGAACCTACACACATTGCTAACATACTGGCTGACAGGTTCAGTGCAAACTTCTCCCCTCCCCAAAAGGAGAGATATCTATTCCAGAGGATTGTAGCCCCCAAACATCTCCAACGCCCAGGTGAGAACTGCCCTCACTAAGGCAAAAACACAGCATCCATGGGACGGATGGTGTCCCCGGCTGTGTGCTTCATGAACTCAACGAGGAATTAAACCCACAGTTAGGACAGCTGTTTAATCTTAGCCTCACCTCAGGATACGCACCCAAGGAGTGGCGCCGGCGACTGTGGTCCCACTTCATAAGGCGGTGCCTCCACAGACCCTGGAAATTACCGCCCCATTAGCTTGACAAGCCTTATCTGCAAAGCCATGGAGAGGATCATAATGGAACTCATAAATAAAGACATAGGGAACTTGCAGACTTTGGATCCAACCCAGTTTGGCTTTGTCAAAGGCAGATCCTGCCTCTTAAACTTGGTTGACTTTTTCGAGACAGTCACCAAGGCCATTGATGAGGGAAAGGCAGTCCATACAGCCTACCTTGACCTGGCAAAGGCCTTCGACACAATACCCCACTCAGGTATCATCGAAAAACTCATCAGCTTGAATGTAAACCCATACATCACAAGATGGGTTGCAAACTGGCTAAGCGACAGAACCCACAGGGTCAGAGTTGCTGGAGCCATGTCAGACTCAAAGCCTGTCACAAGTGGTGTCCCACAGGGCTCAGTCCTGGGTCCACTCTTGTTCGGCATCTACTTTTCTGAAGTACAAGCAAACACAGGAGGGTTATGGCTGACAAAGTTTGCAGATGACTGCAAACTGGGCCATAGTCAACACATCTGACACACATATCCTCCAGAAGGGCCTCACAGAAACGGATAACTGGTGCCAGAGCCATGGCCTGAAGTTAAATGCCAAAAATGCATAGTCATACCCTTCGGGAAAAACAAGGTTACCCCTAGCTACCATATAGGTGACAATCCACTGAGCACAGAAAAAGTCATCAGGGATCTGGGGACCCAAGTTGACAGTAGTCTTTCGTTTGACACTCATGTTGCTAAAGTAGTTAGGAAAACCTTCTATATCGCCCACCTGATCATGAAGGGATTCACATCTAGATCAAGGGAGGTCATCGTCCCCCTGTACTCATCACTCATTAGACCTATGATTGAGTACAATGCCCCGTTCAGAATGTATCTGACCAGACACCTGATGCAGCTTGAAAGGCCCCAAAAGTTCCTCACCAAAAGGATAAAGGGTCTCAAAAATATGTCTTATGCTGCCCGACTGAAAGAACTCCAGCTTTATTCAGTCTCATACCGCTTGCTCAGAGGTGACCTGTGCCTGACATATAAGGCCATGTCAAACCCAGATTTGATGAATATGCTTCACCTCAAAAAATCTAGATCCCTCAGAACCACAAGGGCGGGAGACTTAAACCTTGACACGGTTATAAATAGAACGTGCTGGAGGGACAGATTCATCACCCAGAGACTCCCTATGCTGTGGAACAAAATCCCGGTACATGTGAGGCAGAGCACCTCGCTGGCCTTGTTCAAGAGGAATCTTGACCAATGGATGGGAGATCGCAGATATACCCCAGGGATTACTTCAGTGTCACTGCTTGACAGAGGCACAGAAAAATGATAGGCATAGATTTTATTCAAACTAAAGGGGTGGCGAAAGCCACATAACTATGGGCTAGGCTTATAAATGCCCTTGGGCAGATAGCCTAGTATGAACCTATGAACCTATGAACCTATGAAGATAAGCAGGGAGGCAAGCCCCCCTGTGCCCCCCACACCCTCTACTTATATATACTAACTCCGAGATCGCACAGACACACACAAGTAACTCACTCCCACACATCGTGCACATCCTCACACACACACATCAGTCAAGACACACACTGACAGACACTAAAGCCCCTAACCAACAGACATACACATACATACATACCCAAACTAACATCTTACCATTCACACCACAACACGGGCGCTAATTCAAAATCTCCGTACTTCGGGATTTTGAATTTTGCGCTTCTGGTTTACCGGTATTATAAGACTTCGGTATTTTAATTTCGAAATACTGAAATTTGAGATTTCAGTATTTCGAAATTAAATAGCTACACACTTGCTCCCACTTTGACAAGCTTATCCCCCTCCTGCTTGATCTCATGAGGTTTGCTATAAGACAATTAGCTAGGTAATTAACCAGCTGCTCCCTGAGCAGCTGATCTGCTTCATACTACAATGAATGTAATACCCAGATCCCCTTAACACACCAACATTGAATTCCTCCTTGACCATGAACTGAGAGTCTTTCCCTGTCTCGCACTTTAAATGTTAATACCTCTGTGCTTTATTCCCCTATATTTGTCTTTTTTTTAATGTAGCAGAATCCTCACTATGTAGCATGAAAAGATCAGTCTCAAACAATTTAGGTACAGATCTTAACAGAGACCAGACAAAAAACAAAGAAAATGAACAGACAGAGACAGGGATGCTTTAACTAATCAGTAAGCTAAGCTTGAACCAATGACAGAATAACAAAAGTTAATTAATACAGCACTCGAACATAAAATCTAGCAAATAACTTATTGTTATTCTAAGTTACCTTAAATTAAATCTGTAGGAGACACCAGATGAAGGAGGGATTCAGAAGGACAGTTAACGTTTTGAAACAAACTCAGGAACATCTCTGAACCATAGGAACAGCTGCCTCTCCCATAAGATATGAGCCAGCCAAATGCTTCGTTTCTTAGTACCCTTTTACTTTTTTTTTTTTGCTTAAACCTTTTTTTTATTATAAAAAAAAAGGCTCTTTTAAGGTAAAGTACCAAGCCTAGTCAAAAGTTTCCTGTAAAGAACCACTGTTTCCTGTCAAGCAAGCCTTCTTTAAAGAACGGGATCCCATTACCTGATTTAGTTACATTCTGCTTATCTAAAATATATAAAACACTTGCCATGATGGAAAACGGATTGCTCCCTGAATCTCCCACCCAAAGTGAAAATGTTATGGCAACTGATCATCAAATCACCAAGTAGAGACCACGAAATACCAATCAATTATCTTCATGACTGCAATATTGCAATATTCACTTTTTTTTAAATATGATAAATGCAATATTGATGTAAACCAAAAATGACAAGAAGAAAAACAGTAAACCTTCTTGGTCATGAGAGATTAAGTCAACTACAATCTTAACTAGCGGAAACAACAGAGCAGAAGCTGTTCACCCAGTGGCTCGACGTCGAGTTCTGAAGATGAGGGCTTCTGTGTGAAGATGGATAAACTCCCTGTCCTGTGATTTCCCCTGCCTTGCAGTTCTCTGTTAAGTGCATTGATTCTTAACTTGTGATTCACAAATATGCTTTCTGCTTTCACCTCTCTAAATATCATGTTGTATTCAAGCAGTCTCTATCCAAGTTGTCAAGGTACAAATGAAAGATTATTTCTAATAACTAATAAGAGATAAGTTTATAATTCATCCTTTTCATCCACTAAGACCATGAAATAACCAAAAACAGGATATCAGAATTTCTGACGGGTGAAGGTGGATTCATCCCACTAGAGTGTGCAGAGGTTCATGTACCCTACAAAAACACTTTTTCTTTACAATTACTGATGCTGCCTGCCTTCAGGTGATATCACTCTTTTGCAATTGCAGTTATATGCTTCAATCACAACAGTCAATAACTCATAATAAAGCCTAAAAACATCATACTAAATCCCAGTATTACACTGGCACTCTCTACTGCTACTGTGTTTGTCCCTAGGAAAAAATAATTCATGATGGTATATACAGTCATCTGTACCTAACATGGTGAAGGTGCATGTATGCTCTCTTCATCAAAATCTTCTCACAGAGAGTGTGAGGTATTTCACAATAAATATATACAATTCTTAACCTTATTATCTTTGCAGCCACGAAACAGTCAAGCATGTATGCCCAGCATGTCGCCCCTTTTTATTTTTTTTCTCTTTTTGGCGTCCAGTATACCTGAGACCCTCCAGCTCCTATTTATTTAATTTATTGTGTTTCTTAACTGAGATAGTCTGACTCAGCTAAATTTTCAGAGGAGGCCCTGGGAAAAAGCTCCACAAGATGTATAGGTTCAAAGATTAGTACTAGGCTAACTGCCCTTGTGAGCCATTTTAAGCCTAGCCAATTATCCCGTGTGAGACTCAAACCCTGTACCTTGTGTTTGTAAGTCAAACACCTTAACCATTAGGCCACCCTCCCACAAGAGTCTAAAGGTTAATAATAATTAAATTAGTATAAACATCCATTTAAAATAAAATATTGTAATGCAATAAAGCAAACTTGCTAATTTTACAACATTCATTGGAGAAGAAAAAATGTTATTTGTAATAAGTGAAGTAACAGGTATACACTGAGAGTCAGAGACTATTACCAAACGTATGATTAAGTAGGAGAATAAAGTCTGTTCAAGAAGTAAACATAAGTAGGAATAAAAGATGAGTAAAAGAG
Organism: Protopterus annectens; assembly: GCF_019279795.1. Lineage (NCBI taxonomy): Eukaryota > Metazoa > Chordata > Ceratodontiformes > Protopteridae > Protopterus > Protopterus annectens. The sequence continues at coordinate 15,847,123 of NC_056736.1, forward strand.
GTTGGAGAGAGTTAGACAGAGAGGTAGATAGACAGAGAGGTAGATAGACAGAGAGGTAGATAGCTTGGTATATATTTTTAAGTAAGTTTGGTGACGAAGGATACATCTCTGTGACAGACATAGAATGTGCAGGGGAGATTAAAAACAATTATGGTTATTATGGAGAATAGATGTAGGTTTTGTGCTAGCAAATAGATAGGAAATCCTTTATTTTTTCTTTGAAGATACTAAGATATGACATTTTCCTGATTATAGTTGGGAAAATAATTCCACAAATTCAAAATGTGGAGAATATATGGAGCCTCCAAAATTAATGTTTGATTTTGTAAGAACTAGAAGGTTTGTGTGTACAAAAAAAAGTGATCAAGAGGAGAGCACCACTGAAGTAAAGATTTTAGTGATTGACATCTTTTTATAGAATGCAATAAAGTGTGGGCTTCTTTTAGCTTTGAAATTCTAAGTTAGTTGGAGAATTCAAGCCAATGTAGGTTTTTAGGGTAAGGTAGTGATGTTTTGGGTAGGAGGATTTTATTGCAAATTTAGTAGTTTTGTTATAGCATTGTTCCTGTGTTTTTGTTAATAAAGATTCACTGTTTGTGAAAATAGGAGAAGTTTGAGTAAATTTAATAAGACTTAGGAAGTGACTGGTTTTGTGAGAGAAATATAACCTCTTCAGAGAAATCCTAATTTGAAGTGAGGTTTTTCATTAGATATTGGTTATGACTATCAAGCTTGAGTTGGTTGTCAAGAGTGATGCAAAATAGTTTGGCATCAGAGACTATTTCCAGTGTTGTATTTTGTGAGGAGAACACTTTTTATTGGAGACTGATGTTGGAGTAAAGAGCATTAGTTTAGTTTATTAGAATTTAGAAACAATTGCAAATGAGCTAGCCAAGTATCTTTACATGTGAGTGATTATTAGATAATATGCTGCAGACAGGGCTGGGGGCTTGAAGAGCAAACTAGAGTAATGTCATCAGCATGTTGTATGAGCATGTCATGTGATGAAGTGACTGAAAGGTTACTGATAAAGCTTGAGTTTCACCATTAGAAACTTGTAGAAAAGATAAATTGTCAATTAAATGCCTGTGTGTGTGTGTGTGTGTGTGTGTGTGTGTGTGTGTGTGTGTGTGTGTGTGTGTGTGTGTCTGTCTGTGTGTGTCTGTCTGTGTGTGTCTGTCTGTGTGTGTCTGTGTGTGTGCGCGCGTGTGTGTGTGGTTGGAGTGGTAGCTAATAAACCAGTTCAGAGTAGGAGTTGTAAAGCTTAAGGAGGAAATAGGGTGAAGTAGTTTGGGATGAGACATAGTATTGAAAACTTTAGAGAGGTTAAATAAGATGACTTGTTTATCATTTCTTTTTAAGTGGAGAGTGTTGAGAATGGAACATTAGGCTGTGGTTATGTTGTATGATGGAATCGATGTGGTGTAAATAAGAGGAGTTTGTTGGATAGGAAGCACTAAACAACCTGATTATAGATGCATCACTCATAACATTTTCAATTGAGGTGAGAGGATCGCAAAAGGATGAACGTTTGACGTTTCTATAGAGGTGCCTCCTTTATGGAAGGGAAGAGAAGAGTTTGTTTCCATATTGCTGGTATTGTGTCTTCTCACATAGAATGTTGATAAGTATAGAGATGTGATAAGAGTGAGGTTTGTTAGCAAGTTTTGAAGAAATTAGCTGGAGAATTGTATGTTGGCAGAGTAGATGCTTAAGTTTACTGAAAGATTTATATATGGTTTGGTTGACTTAGGTTGCAGAGTGAAGGATAGATGGTTTGTTAAGTGGGTGAAAAGAGAAAGGAAGTTTGTGAAGAGTGCAGCTGTGTAAGGGCTGCTATTGTGTTTATAAAATGTGAGTTTATTGTGAAAGCTATTAAGATGTGGATGGTAATTCATTACTGAAACTAAGCAGAAATTCCTTAAGATTCCAAGAGCAGGACAGGCTATTTCTTACACTTATTTCATTGAATTGCACTTCTGTAACACTTATAATTGTGCTATACAGTTAATCTTCTACATTTTGCACTGTTATAAAGCTTTTTTACTGTTTCACTGCATTTATGTACTGTTTTATACTGTTTAAACTGTATTTTTCATTGCTAGATACTGTTTCATTAATCTAATTGCATGTTTACTGAATTACTTAAGTGTAAACTGCTTTTTCCTACTGAGAGTTGTATTTTCTGTTTGTGAGTGCTCTCCATGTTTTTCTGTGCATTTTTGATTTTTTTGAGGTTTCTGTGTTCTTGTCTAGTCTGTTTGCAGTTAAAAGCATTCTCTAGAGTCTGCTTGCTCCTTTATCTGTTTAAAACTTTCATTTAGTGGCGACAGCTATTAGCTATAATAGTGTGCATTACTATAATTGCATTTTTATTTAATTACTAAATTGTAAACTGCTTTTTCATACTGAGACCTGTATTATCTCTTTGTGAGTGCTCTTTTTATGCATTTAAATAGGGGTTTCTGTGTTCTGCTCAGGTGGCATAATCTTGATAGAGGCTTGCTGCTGTCCAGGCCTGGTAATTTTATTTGTTGAGTTTCCTGTGTTTCTGGAAGCCATTTTCTGCTGATAGTCTGTCTTCATGATTATTGAGAGTAACAGGGTTTCCTGAACTTCTATAGTATGGATGTTTGGGTAATAGCAGGGGCTAATAGGACTGAGTAGTAATTTGATCTTCTAAATTACTGGTATATAAACCCTGTGTCTGAAAAAGGTTGTGTTTGTATTTATCAGGCTGTGGATGGTAATTCATTACTGAAAGTAAGCAGCAATTCCTTAAGATTCCAATAGCAGGATAAGTTATTTCTTACACTTATTTCATTGAATTGCACTTCTGTAATGCTTATAATTGTGCTATATAGTGAATTTACTACATTTTGGATTGTTATAAAGCTTTTTTACTGTTTCACTGCATTTATGTTCTGTTTAATACTCATTTAACTGTATTTTTCATTGCTAGACACTGTTTCATTACTCTAATTGCATGTTTACTGAATTACTTAACTGTAAACTGCTTTTTTATACTGACAGTTGTACTTTTTGTTTGTGTGTGCTCTATCCGTGCTTTTCTGTGCAATTTAGATTTTTTGAGGTTTCAGTGTTCTAGTCTAGTCTGTTTACAGTCTAAAAATATTCTAGAGTCTGCTTGCTCCTTGATCTGTCTAAAACTTTCATTTAGTGGCTACAGCTAGTAGCTGTAATAGTGCACATTACTATAATTGCATTTTTTTTAATTACTAAATTGTAAACAGTTTTTTTCATACTGGGACTTGTATTTTCTCTTTGAGTGCCCTTTCTATGCATTTAAAGTGTGGTTTATGTGTTCTGTTCAGATGGCATAATCTTGATAGAGGCCTGTGTTTGTACAAGCCTGGTAGTTTTGTTTGTTGAGTTTCCTATGTTTCTGGCAGCCATTTTCTGCTGATAGTCTTATGAGAGTAACAGGGTTTCCTGACCTTCTGTAGTAAGAGTGATTGGGTAATACCAGGGGCTAATAGGACAGAGTAGCAATTTGACCTTCTGCCTGTTCCATCCTTACTGGTATATAAACCCTGTGTCTGGAAAAGGTTGTGCTTGTATTTATCAGGTGGTGGGTGGTAATTCATTACTGAAACTATGCAAAAATTCCTTAAGATTCCAAGAGCAGGATAAGTTATTTCTGACACTTATTTCATTGAATTGCACTTCTGTAATGCTTATAATTGTGCTATATAGTTAATCTACTACATTTTGCACTGTTATAAAGCTTTTTTACTGTTTCTCTGCATTTATGTACTGTTTTAACTGTATTTTGCATTGCTAGATACTGTTTCATAACTCTAATTGCATGTTTACTGAATTAAGTGAACTTCTTTTTCATACTGAGAGTTGTATTTTCTGTTTGAGTGCTCTATCCATGCTTTTCTGTGCATTTTTGATTTTTTGAGGTTTCGGTGTTCTAATCTAGTCTGTTTGCAGTTAAAATCATTCTCTAGAGTATACTTGCTCCTTGATCTGTTTAAAACTTTTATTTAGTGGCTACAGCTAGTAGCTGTAATAGTGTGCATTACTATAATTGCATTTGTATTTAATTACTAAATTGTAAACTGCTTTTTTATACTGAGACTTGTATTATATCTTTGTGAGTGCTCTTTCTATGCATTTAAATAGGGGTTTCTGTGTTCTGCTCAGGTGGCATAATCTTGATAGAGGCCTACTGCTATCCAGGCCTGGCAGTTTTGTTTGTTGAGTTTCCTGTGTTTCTGGAAGCCATTTTCTGCTGATAGTCTATCTTCATTATTATGAGATTAACAGGGTTTCCTGACATTCTGTAGTGCGAGTGATTGCGTAATAGCAGGGGCTAATAGGACTTAGTAGTAATTTGATCTTCTAACTCTTCCATCCTTAGTGGTATATAAACCCCGTGTCTGGAAAAGGTTGTGCTTGTATTTATCAGGCTGTTGATGGTAATTCATTACTGAAACTAAGCAGAAATTCCTTAAGCTTCCAAGAGCAGGATAAGTTATTTCTTACACTTATTTCACTGCATTGCAATTCTGTAACACTTATAATTGTGCTATACAGTTAATCTATTACATGTTGCACTGTTATAAAGCTTTTTTACTGTTTCACTGCATTTATGTACTGTATTATACTCAGTTAAATGTATTTTTCATTGCTAGATACTGTTTCATTACTCAAATTGCATGTTTACTGAATTACTTAACTGTAAACTGTTTTTTCATACTGAGAGTTATATTTTCTGTTTGTGAGTGCTCTATCCATACTTTTCTGTGTGTTTTTGATTTTTTTTTTTTTTGAGGTTTCTGTATTCTCGTCTATTCTGTTCACAGTTAAAAGCATTCTCTAGAGTCTGATTGCTCCTTCCTCTGTTTAAAACTTTCATTTAGTGGCTACGACTAGTATCTGTAAAAGTGTGCATTACTAGAATTGCGTTTTTATTTAATTACTAAATTGTAAACTGCTTTTTCATACTGAGACTTGTATTTTCTCTTTGAGTGCTCTTTCTATGCATTTAAAGTGATGTTTTTGTGTCCTGCTCAGGTGGCATAATCTTGATAGAGGCCTGCTGTTGTCCAGGCCTAGTAGTTTTGTTTGTTGAGGTTTCATGTGTTTCTGGCAGCCATTTTCTACTGATAGCCTGTCCTCATTATTATTGAGAGTAACAGAGTTGCCTTACCATCTGTCATATGAGTGATTGGGTAATACCAGGGGCTAATAGGACTGAGTAGAAATTTGACCTTCTACCTCTTCCATCCTTACTGGTATATACACCCTGTGTCTGGAAAAGGTTGTGCTTGTATTTATCAGGTGGTGGATGGCAATTCATTACGGAAACTAAGCAAAAATTCCCTAAGATTCCAACAGCATGATAAGTTATTTCTGACACTTATTTCATTGAATTGCACTTCTGTAATGCTTATAATTGTGCTATAGAGTTAATCTACTACATGTTGTACTGTTATAAAGCTTTTTTACTGTTTCTCTGCATTTATGTACGGTTTTATACTATTTTAACTGTATTTTTCATTTATAGATACTGTTTCATAACTCTAATTGCATGTTTGCTGAATTAAGTGAACCACGTTTTTATACTGAGAGTTGTAATTTCTGTTTGTGAGTGCTCCATCCATGCTTTTCTGTGCATTTTTGATTTTTTGAGGTTTCTGTGTTCTAGTCTAGTCTGTTTGCAGTTAAAATCATTCTCTAGCGTATGCTTGCTCCTTGATCTGTTTGAAACTTTTAGTGGCTTCAGCTACAGTGGCTATAGTGTGCATTACTATAATTGTATTTTTATTTAATTACTAAATTGTAAACTGCTTTTTCATACTAAGACTTGTATTATCTATTTGTGAGTGCTCTTTCTATGCATTTAAATAGGGGTTTCTGTGTTCTGCTCAGGTGGCATAATCTTGATAGAGGCCTGCTGCTATCAAGGCCTGGCAGTTTTGTTTGTTGAGTTTCCTGTGTTTCTGGAAGCCATTTTCTGCTGATAGCTTGTCTTCATTATTATGAGAGTAACAGGGTTTTCTGACCTTCTGTAGTACGAGTGATTGTGTAATAGCAGAGGCTAATAGGACTTAGTAGTAATTTGATCTTCTAACTCTTCCATCCTTACTGGTATATAAACCCTGTGTCTGGAAAAGGTTGTGCTTGTATTTAGTAGGCTGTGGATGGTAATTCATTACTGAAACTAAGAAGAAATTCTTTAAGCTTTCAAGAGCAGGATAAGTTATTTCTTACACTTATTTCACTGCATTGCACTTCAGTAACACTTATAATTGTGCTATACAGTTAATCTACTAAATTTTGCACTGTTATAAAGCTTCTTTTACTGTTTCTCTGCATTTATGTACTGTTATACTATTTTAACTGTATTTTTCATTGCTAGATAATGTTTTATAACTCTAATTGCATGTTTACTGAATTAAGTGAACTTCTTTTTCATACTGAGAGTTGTATTTTCTGTTTGTGAGTGCTATATCCATGCTTTTCTGTGCATTTTTGATTTTTTGAGGTTTCTGTGTTCTAGTCTAGTCTTTTTTGCAGTTAAAATCATTCTCTACAGTCTGCTTGCTCCTTTATCTGTTTAAAAGTTTCATTTAGTGGCTAAAGCTAGTAGCTGTAATAGTGTGCATTACTATAATTGCATTTTTATTTAATTACTCAATTGTAAACTGCTTTTTCATACTGAGACTTGTATTATCTCTTTGTGAGTGCTCTTTTTATGCATTTAAATAGGGGTTTCTGTGTTCTGCTCAGGTGACATAATCTTGATAGACGCCTGCTGCTGTCCAGGCCTGGTAATTTTGTTTGTTGAGTTTCCTGTGTTTCTGGAAGCCATTTTCTGCTGATAGTCTGTCTTCATTATTATTGAGAGTAACAGGGTTTCCTGACCTTGTATAGTACGGATGATTGGGTAATACTAGGGGCTAGTAGGACTGAGTAGTAATTTGATCTTCTAACTCTTCCATCCTTACTGGTATATAAACCCTGTGTCTGGAAAAGGTTGTGCTTGTATTTATCAGGCTGTGGATGGTAATTCATTACTGAAACTAAGTAGCAATTCCTTAAGATTCCAAGAGCAGGATAAGTTATTTCTTACACTTATTTCATTGAATTGCACTTCTGTAATGCTTATAATTGTGCTATACAGTGAATCTACTACATTTTGGATTGTTATAAAGCTTTTTTACTGTTTTACTGCATTTATGTACTGTTTTATACTCATTTAACTGTATTTTTCATTGTTAGACATTGTTTCATTACTCTAATTGCATGTTTACTGAATTACTTAACTGTAAACTCCTTTTTTATACTGACAGTTGTACTTTCTGTTTTTGTGTGCTCTATCCGTGCTTTTCTGTGCAATTTTGATTTTTTGAGGTTTCGATGTTCTAGTCTAGTCTGTTTACAGTCTAAAAACATTCTAGAATCTGCTTGCTCCTTGATCTGTCTAAAACTTTCATTTAGTGGCTACAGCTACTAGCTGTAATAGTGTGCATTACTATAATTGCATTTTTTTAATTATTAAATTGTAAACTGCTTTTTCATACTGGGACTTGTATTTTCTCTTTGTAAGTGCTCTTTCTATGCATTTAAAGTGTGGTTTCTGTGTTCTGATCAGGTGGCATAACCTTGATAGAGGCCTACTGCTATCCAGTCCTGGTAGTTTTGTTTGTTGAGTATCCTGTGTTTCTGGAAGCCATTTTCTGTTGATAGTCTGTGTTCATTATTATGATAGTAACAGGGTTTACTGACATTCTGTAGTGCGAGTGATTGGGTAATAGCATGGGCTAATAGGACTTAGTAGTAATTTGATCTTCTAACTCTTCCATCCTTACTGGTATATAAACCCTGTGTCTGGAAAAGGTTGTATTTGTATTTATCAGGCTATGGATGGTAATTCATTAGTGAAACTAAGCAGAAATGCCTTAAGCTTCCAAGAGCAGGATAAGTTATTTCTTACACTTATTTCACTGCATTGCAATTCTGTAACACTTATAATTGTGCTATACAGTTAATCTACTACATTTTGCACTGTTGTAAAGCTTTTTACTGTTTCACTGCATTTATGAACTGTTTTATACTCATTTAACTGTATTTTTCATTGCTAGATACTGTTTCATTACCCTAATTGCATGTTTACTGAATTACTAGTTGTATTTTCTGTTTGTGAGTGCTCTATCCATACTTTTCTGGGTGTTTTTGATTTTTTTTTGAGGTTTCTGTGTTCTCATCTATTCTGTTTGCAGTTAAAAGCATTCTCTAGAGTCTGCTTGCTCCTTCAGTTTAAAACATTCATTTAGTGGCTACAGCTAGTTGCTGTAATAGTGTGCATTACTATAATTGTGTTTTTATTTAATTACTAAATTGTAAACTGCTTTTTCATACTGAGACTTGTATTTTCTCTTTGTGAGTGCTCTTTCTATGCATTTAAAGTGAGGTTTTTGTGTCCTGCTCAGGTGGCATAGTCTTGATAGAGGCCTGCTGTTGTCCAGGCCTGGTAGTTTTGTTGGTTGAGGTTTCATGTGTTTCTGGCAGACATTTTCTGCTGATAGTCTGTCTTCATTATTATTGAGAGTAACAGAGTTTCCTTACCATCTGTCCGAGTGATTGGGTAATACCAGGGGCTAATAGACTGAGTAGTAATTTGACCTTCTACCTCTTACATTCTTACTGGTATATACCCCCTGTGTCTGGAAAAGGTTGTGCTTGTATTTATCAGGTGGTGGATGGCACTTCATTACTGAAACTAAGCAACAATTCCTTAAGATTCCAAGAGCAGGATAAGTTATTTCTCACACTTATTTCATTGAATTGCACTTCTGTAATGCTTATGATTGTGCTATAGAGTTAATCTACTACATTTTGCACTGTTATAAAGCTTTTTTGCTGTTTCTCTGCATTTATGTACTGTTTTATACTGTTTTAACTGTATTTTTCATTGCTAGATACTGTTTTATAACTCTAATTGCATGTTTACTGAATTAAGTGAACTTCTTTTTCATACTGAGAGTTTTATTTTCTGTTTGTGAGTGCTATATCCATGCTTTTCTGTGCATTTTTGATTTTTTGAGGTTTCTGTGTTCTAGTCTAGTCTGTTTGCAGTTAAAATCATTCTCTAGAGTATGCTTGCTCCTTGATCTGTTTAAAAGTTTCATTTAGTGGCTAAAGCTAGTAGCTGTAATAGTGTGCATTACTATAATTGCATTTTTATTTAATTACTAAATTGTAAACTGCTTTTTCATACTGAGACTTGTATTATCTCTTTGTGAGTGCTCTTTTTATGCATTTAAATAGGGGGTTCTGTGTTCTGCTCAGGTGGCATAATCTTGATAGACGCCTGCTGCTGTCCAGGTCTGGTAATATTGTTTGTTGAGTTTCCTGTGTTTCTGGAAGCCATTTTCTGCTGATAGTCTGTCTTCATTATTATTGAGAGTAACAGGGTTTCCTGACCTTGTATAGTACGGATGATTGGGTAATACCAGGTGCTAGTAGGACTGAGTAGTAATTTGATCTTCTAACTCTTCCATCCTTACTGGTATATAAACCCTGTGTCTGGAAAAGGTTGTGCTTGTATTTATCAGGCTGTGGATGGTAATTCATTACTGAAACTAAGCAGCAATTCCTTAAGATTCCAAGAGCAGGATAAGTTATTTCTTACACTTATTTCATTGAATTGCACTTCTGTAATGCTTATAATTGTGCTATACAGTGAATCTACTACATTTTGGATTGTTATACAGCTTTTTTACTGTTTCACTGCATTTATGTACTGTTTTATACTCATTTAACTGTATTTTTCATTGTTAGACACTGTTTCATTACTCTAATTGCATGTTTACTGAATTACTTAACTGTAAACTGCTTTTTTATACTGACAGTTGTACTTTCTGTTTGTGTGTGGTCTATCCGTGCTTTTCTGTGCAATTTTGATTTTTTGAGGTTTCAGTGTTCTAGTCTAGTCTGTTTACAGTCTAAAAACATTCTAGAGTCTGCTTGCTCCTTGATCTGTCTAAAACTTTCATTTAGTGGCTACAGCTACTAGCTGTAATAGTGTGCATTACTATAATTGCATTTTTTTAATTACTAAATTGTAAACTGCTTTTTCATACTGGGACTTGTATTTTCTCTTTGTAAGTGCTCTTTCTATGCATTTAAAGTGTGGTTTCTGTGTTCTGATCAGGTGGCATAATCTTGATAGAGGCCTACTGCTATCCAGTCCTGGTAGTTTTGTTTGTTGAGTATCCAGTGTTTCTGGAAGCCATTTTCTGTTGATAGTCTGTGTTCATTATTATGAGAGTAACAGGGTTTACTGACATTCTGTAGTACGGACGCATTGGGTAATAGGACTTAGTAGTAATGTGATCTTCTAACTCTTCCATCCTTACTGGTATATAAACCCTGTGTCTGGAAAAGGTTTACTTGTATTTATCAGGCTATGGATGGTAATTCGCTACTGAAACTAAGCAGAAATGCCTTAAGCTTCCAAGAGCAGGATAAGTTATTTCTTACACTTATTTCACTGCATTGCAATTCTGTAACACTTATAAGTGTGCTATACAGTTAATCTACTACATTTTGCACTGTTGTAAAGCTTTTTTACTGTTTCACTGCATTTATGTATTATTTTATACTCATTTAACTGTATTTTTCATTGCTAGATACTGTTTCATTACTCTAATTGCATGTTTACTGAATTACTTAACTGTAAACTGTTTTTTCATACTGAGAGTTGTATTTTCTGTTTGTGAGTGCTCTATCCATACTTTTCTGTGTCTTGGGGTTTTTTTGAGGTTTCTGTGTTCTCGTCTATTCTGTTCACAGTTAAAAGCATTCTCTAGAGTCTGCTTGCTCCTTCTGTTTAAAACATTCATTTAGTGGCTACAGCTAGTTGCTGTAATTGTGTGCATTACTATAATTGTGTTTTTATTTAATTACTAAATTGTAAACTGCGTTTTATACTGAGACTTGTATTTTCTCTTTGTGAGTGTTCTTTCTATGCATTTAAAGTGAGGTTTTTGTGTCCTGCTCAGGTGGCATAATCTTGACAGAGGCCTGCTGTTGTCCAGGCCTGGTAGTTTTGTTTGTTGAGGTTTCATGTGTTTCTGGCAGACATTTTCTGCTGATAGTCTGTCTTCATTATTATTGATAGTAACAGGGTTTACTGACCATCTGTCGTCCGGTGATTGGGTAATAGCATAGGCTAATAGACTGAGTAGTAATTTGACCTTCTACCTCTTACATTCTTACTGGTATTTACACCCTGTGTCTGGAAAATGTTGTGCTTGTATTTATCAGGTGGTGGATGGCACTTCATTACTGAATCTAAGCAGAAATTCCTTAAGATTACAAGAGCAGGATAAGTTATTTCTTACACTTATTTCACTGCATTGCACTTCTGTAACACTTATAATTGTGATATACAGTTAATCTACTACATTTTGCACTGTTGTAAAGCTTTTTTACTGTTTCACTGCATTTATGTATTATTTTATACTCATTTAACTGTATTTTTCATTGCTAGATACTGTTTCATTACTCTAATTGCATGTTTACTGAATTACTTAACTGTAAACTGTTTTTTCATACTGAGAGTTGTATTTTCTGTTTGTGAGTGCGCTATCCATACTTTTCTGTGTGTTGTTTTTTTTTTTTTTTTTGAGGTTTCTGTGTTCTCGTCTATTCTGTTCACAGTTAAAAGCATTCTCTAGAGTCTGCTTGCTCCTTCTTCTGTTTAAAACATTCATTTAGTGGCTACAGCTAGTTGCTGTAATTGTGTGCATTACTATAATTGTGTTTTTATTTAATTACTAAATTGTAAACTGCTTTTTATACTGAGACTTGTATTTTCTCTTTGTGAGTGTTTTTTCTATGCATTTAAAGTGAGGTTTATATGTCCTGCTCAGGTGGCATAATCTTGACAGAGGCCTGCTGTTGTCCAGGCCTGGTAGTTTTGTTTGTTGAGGTTTCATGTGTTTCTGGCAGACATTTTCTGCTGATAGTCTGTCTTCATTATTATTGAGAGTAACAGAGTTTCCTTACCATCTGTCGTCAGAGTGATTGGGTAATACCAGGGGCTAATAGACTGAGTAGTAATTTGACCTTCTACCTCTTACATTCTAAATGGTATTTACACCCTGTGTCTGGAAAATGTTGTGCTTGTATTTATCAGGTGGTGGATGGCACTTCATTACTGAAACTAAGCAGCAATTCCTTAAGATTCCAAGAGCAGGATAAGTTATTTCTTACACTTATTTCACTGCATTGCACTTCTGTAACACTTATAATTGTGCTATACAGTTAATCTCCTACATTTTGCACTGTTATAAAGCTTTTTTACTGTTTCACTGCATTTATGTACTTTTTTATACTCATTTAACTGTATTTTTCATTGCTAGATGCTGTTTCATTACTCTAATTGAATGTTTACTGAATTACTTAACTGTAAACTGTTTTTTCATATTGCGAGTTGTATATTCTGTTTGTGAGTGCTCTATCCATACTTTTCTGTGTGTTTTTGATTTTTTTGAGGTTTCTGTGTTCTCGTCTATTCTGTTTGCAGTTAAAAGCATTCTCTAGAGTCTGATTGCTCCTCATCTGTTTAAAACCTTCATTTAGTGGCTACAGCTAGTAGCTGTAATAGTGTGCATTACTATAATTGCGTTTTTATTTAATTACTAAATTGTAAACTGTTTTTTCATACTGAGACTTGTATTTTCTGTTTGTGAGTGCTCTTTCTATGCATTTAAAGTGAGGTTTCTGTTTTCTGCTCAGGTGGCATAATCTTGATAGAGGCCTGCTGTTGTCCAGGCCTGGTAGTTTTGTTTGTTGAGGTTTCCTGTGTTTCTGCAGCCATTTTCTGCTGATAGTCTGTCTTCATTATTATTGAGAGTAACAGAGTTTCCTTACCGTCTGTCATACGAGTGATTGGGTAATACCAGGGGCTAATAGGACTGAGTAGTAATTTGATGATCTACCTCTTCCATCCTTACTGGTATATAAACCCTGTGTCTGGAAAAGGTTGTGCTTGTATTTATCAGGTGGTGGATGGTAATTCATTACTGAAACTAAGTAAAAATTCCTTAGGATTCCAAGAGCAGGATAAGTTATTTCTGACACTTATTTCATTGAATTGCACTTCTGTAATGCTTATAATTGTGCTATATAGTTAGTCTACTACATTTTGCACTGTTATAAAACTTTTTTACTGTTTCTCTGCATTTATGTGCTGTTTTAACTGTATTTTGCATTGCTAGATACTGTTTCATATCTTTAATTGCATGTTTACTGAATTAAGTGTAAACTGCTTTTTCATACTGAGAGTTGTATTTTTTGTTTGCTTCTAGCCATGCTTTTCTGTGTATTTTTGATTTTTTGAGGTTTCTGTGTTCTAGTCTAGTCTGTTTGCAGTTAAAAGCATTCTCTAGATTATGGCTGCCCCTACATCTGTTTAAAACTTTTATTTAGTGGCTACAGCTAGTAGCTGCAATAGTTTTTGTTTCCCACCTCCCCTCTCTATTGTTGTGGTGTTATTATACTTGTTGGCTTTGCAGTTGCCTGTCCATACTGCATATTTGATCTGGGACACTCCTCCCAGTCTAGTGTCATTAGTTCATTCAATCTAATAGAGAGAGAATATTTGTGAAGGCCAACCCATTCAGATTCTTAACCTTGAATTAACTTCTGTTCCAGCTTTCTCTATTTCCACTTTACTGAAAAAAAATGTAAGCTTATTTCCCCCCCTTTCCTGTAACAAGTCTAGTCCAGATACAGATTTGCTTTATGCAGGACTATTTGTAAGATCCTGAGCCCCTCCATGCTTAACTAGGGTTAAACTATTCCTAGCACCATAAAGTCTGCTCTTCAAATTTTCCCTTACTAGTCAGCGTTTTAGTTTTAGCACTCAAATCTGTTTGTTTGAGCTCAGCACTTGTTCAGAACTCATTGTAAGCACTAAATAAGCTATAAATTACAACAGCACTCAACTTTCCTCACTTGCCTAGAGGAAAACAGTTTTTAGTACTTAATAAATAAGCACCTATCCAGGCATGTCTAAAGGTCAACTCCCGGTGTTTTCTCCTGTGTACCTGATGAATCTAGGCATCTTGGGACAATGCAGCAATTGCCTCATGTACACAGACAGCCCTCTCCTCCTACCACCCAACATTACAACCTGTGAGAGATGCATTTATATAGCCAAACTGGGAGCAAAGCTATCTTCACCGATGGGAGCAAAGCTATCTTCACCGATGGCTGGACTAGACAGTCAAGAGGAGAAGGTAAACACTTGCACCACACCACACTTATCACATAGTCCCTCAAAACCTATACCACCAAAACACACAAATAGAAGCAGAAAACACATATCTACATTCGTGGAGGCTCCAAGTAAACATCTGCCCAACAACCGAGACCTCCACAGCAGAAAAACAAGCAACTTCCACCCCCCAGTACAACCCGAATGACACATAGCCCACAAACTCAGTGTGCCACTCAACTACAGCTCATAAGGCATAACATACCCAACATTCTAGTCACAGGTGACTCTAGTCAGTCACACTGATATTCCACTCACCAGGATAAACAAGGAGAAAGTTACTGTCAGCTGCCAGCCAGGTGCCAGGATCCGCCACAAAACGTACGCACTCAGGTCACTCCACAACAAGTACAAATATGACTCTGTCATTGTCCATGTTGGTGTGAATAAACTGAGATATACCTCCCTGGAATACATGAAAAGAGACATGGAGGAGCTCTCAGATCTTGTAGCCCAGGCAGGTATGACCATAGCCCTGAGTAGCATCCTGCCATCACCCCTTATGATACCACAGTAGAAGGACTGCATGATTGACTTCAACAATTGGTTAAGCTTCTGGTGTCATTTTAAGGGAATCAAGTATGTGTCTGCCTGGGATGACATGATCGACAGACCACGATGCTTTGCCAGAGATTACCTGCACCTGTCGCCCTTGGGATTCCGGACTAGCAAAGGCTCTTGCCACCCCTATAGTGCCTTTTTTAGACAAGGTTCAAATGATAAATTCACCACCGTAACAGGTACAAGCAAGCAAAATCTGAGGATAATGCTACTCAATGCTAGAAGTCTAAACCTGAAAATGCACTCACTCAAGGCACTCTTTAAAATGGAGAACATAGACATCTGTGCAGTGACAGAGACCTGGTTCAAAGCTCCATAGAGCACCCCTGCATTACCAGGCTAAAATTCATACCACACCTTTCGGCCACCTAACCCTGAATGAAACACTAAAGGCTGAGGCGTGTCCATATTCATTAAGGATGTTCACACCTCCAAGCTAGTTGCTCAGCATAACGTATGCTAGATTGTCCAAGTGCAACTCATTCTGGGCAAGACCGCAATCCAAATTGTAGCTTGCTACAGACCCCTCCACACCATGCCCCAGGATTGTCACTCCTCTTTTCTTGATACACTGGAAAATAATAGGGTACAACCAAACACCCTAATAATAATAGGGTACAACCAAACACCCTAATAATGGGTGATTTCAACTACCCCACCATTAACTGGGAAAACTACTCATGTACTAACTCTTTTGCTCAACATTTTCTGGAATTCATAAATTCCAATGCTTTGGATCAACTTTTCCACACCCCCACCAGGGGCAGCAATATCGTAGACCTGGTCATTACCAACATTGGCGACCGGTGTTCCACACCAGAGGTCAATTCCTCATTGGTCAGATCCGACCACACGCTAATCACCCTAGACATCCACATCCTGCCCCCACCCCCATTAGGGAAACAACTGTAAAAAATTACTCCAAAGCCAACTTCATGCTTCTTAAGACAGAAGTGGCAAACTTCACAACACCCATGCAGATGGACAATAGAGGTATGACTGCTGAATCCTACGCAAATGCACTTCATAAGCACTTACATGGGTGCATGGATCATGCTATCCCTAACAGAACCAAGATGCTATCCTCCAAAAAAGGAAGCCAATCTGGTTGTCTTCTGCCATAAACATACTCTACAACAGAAGAAAGAAATTGTTGCAAAAAAAGAGCAAAATCCCATGATTGGAGGAACTCCCTGGTCAGCCTCAGTAAGAAGCTGAGATCCCTCATAAAATCTTCCAAAGCTAGTTATGAAAACAAAATTGCCACTGAGTCTAAAGACAACCACAAAACATTCTATAGCTATGCCAAGAATCTCAATGATAACACTGAGATCTGCTCTGAGTTGCAGCACAATGGCACTACATATACACAACCAACTGATATTGCCAACATCCTGGCAGATAGGTTCAGCCCTCCTAACGGACCCATCTCTATACTGGAAAAATGCAAAGTTCCTGTAATCACGGCTGCACAGGTAAAAACCTCACTCTTCAAAGCCAAGAGCACAGCATTCATGGGACCTGACAACATCCAGGCTGCATTCTACATGAACTACAGAATGAACTGGCACCTCACCAAAGTACCATGTTCAATCATAGCCTCATCTCAGGCTTTGTACCCATTGACTGGCGCATTGTGATGGTTATCCCACTCCACAAAGGGGGAGCTATGACAGACCCTGGGAACAACCACCCCATTAGCTTGACAAGCCTGGTCAGCAAGGCCATGGAATGTATCATCATGGAACTCATAAACAAAGATATTGGAAATCTCCAAACTCTGGACCCCACACAGTTCAGGTTTGTAAAAGGCAAATCATGTCTCCTAAACCTGATAGACTTCTTTAAAGCAGTCACCAAAGACATATATGAGGGTAAGGTGGTTTACATAGCCTATCTAGATCTCGCCAAGGCTTTTGACACCATCTCCCACTCTGGAATTATAGATAAACTCACTAAACTAGGTATAAATCTTTGTCACGAGATGGGTTGCCAACTGGCTTACTGACAGAACCCAGACTGTGAAAGTAGCAGACTCCAAATTCGACTTCAGACCAGTGACAAGTGGAGAACCACAGGGTTCAGTCCTGGGTCCTCTCCTGTTTGGTATCTACTTCTCTGAAGTACAGGCTAAAACAGAATGTCTTTGGCTAACTAAGTTCACAGATGACTGCAAACTAGGAGTCATAATCAAAGTTCCTAATGATGTGGACATCATACAAAAGAGCCTCAATGAGACAGATGCCTGGTGTCAAAGCCATGGCCTCAAGCTCAATACCAAAAAGTGCATTGTCATCCCTTTTAGTAAAAACTATGTACCCATGAACTACCACATAGGCAGTAGTCTACTTAACACTGAAAGTGTGATAAGAGACCTTGGGACACAGGTGCACAGTAGTCCCTCCTTTGATAATTGCATCGCCACAGTAGTCAGGAAATCCTTCTACGTGGCACACCTCATCACAAAAAGTTTCTCATCCAGAAAAAAAGAGATCATTGTTCCTCTCTACTCATCACTCATTAGACCCATTATAGAGTACAATGCCCCTTTTGGTATGTACCTCACAAGACATCTACAACAACTGGAAAGGCTGCAAAAATACCATACAAAGAGGATTACTGGCCTCAAACAGATGCCCTACACAGATAGTCTCCAAAAACTCCAGCTTTACTCCGTTGCATATCGCCTACTCAGAGGCGATCTCTGCCTAACATGCAAAGCTATGTCAAACCCAGAGCTGTTGGACATGCTCCACTTAAAGAAATCCCAATCCCTTCGAGCTACATGCTCTAGGGACCTAAACTTTGTCACCACAATAAACAGAACATGCTGGATGGATAGATTCCTGTCCCAGAGACTTCCCATACTCTGGAACATACTACCTTTATCAAACAGAGCTCCCCATTAGCACTCTTCAAGAAAAATCTTGATGATTGGATGGGGAAAAGGAAATTAAGTTCTGTGTCTCTGCTTGACAGGGGCACAGGAAAATAATTTTCTTGGGTGGTGAAAGCCAGGGTACCTTTTTGGCTAGGCTTATATAGGCCCTAGGGCCAATAGCCTAGTACCTACCTATGAACCTATGAACCTATGTCATAGATAGGTACGTGAAAATGTGTATTAGGCTGGGATTTTCCAAGCTTTAACAGTTTCCAGAATGACTTTGTGATGTAATTATGGGTATTTTGGGGAGTGGTATGGTAGTTTTATTTTCACTTTCTTTTCTTTCTTTCTTTTATTTTTGTCAGCTAACATGACCTTTTTAGAGTAGTTCTGGTGCTGCTTACATGTTTGTAATGTGGAATGATTCTCTGCATGTGCTATATTTCCCAGGCTTTCTTTCTTTCCTGTGTCACATGTCTTGTTTCTGACTCTAACCAATGTGTAGATTTGGATCAGATCCTAAACTTTCTGACTGATGCCAGAGTTTTAAGAATATTAAGAAAGTTATAGCTAAATGTTTTCACTGCTTTATCTAATTGAAGAAATTTGAGAGAAGATCAAGTGGTATAGGTATGATATGAATGTGGCCGGGTCAAAGGTTAGGATTTTGCACATTGTGCTGTTGGAATAGGTG
Source organism: Protopterus annectens (assembly GCF_019279795.1). Classification (NCBI taxonomy): domain Eukaryota; kingdom Metazoa; phylum Chordata; order Ceratodontiformes; family Protopteridae; genus Protopterus; species Protopterus annectens. Next base: position 15,865,588 of record NC_056736.1, read on the forward strand.
AATATTAGGTGATGCCCGCTTAATGTATGTGGGAGGAAGCATATTTTGTCCAGGGAGTTGATTAAACATAAATGCAAAGTACTGCAGTTTTTGTTTATTTTATGGAATCTGGTTAGTGATATGATTATTTGAGTGCAGTCAAACAGATTGATAGTTGATGAGGAAGGTTTCCTGCCATGACTGAAATCACCCACGGGGATGTTAGTTGCAAGCCAGAAGAGAATATCTTCTATTACAATGACATTATTGTTGAAATGGAATGCGAGAACTGGCATAGTGATTCGTTCTCGTTTTGTTTTTAAGAGACTGACTAGGATTTCTGCATCAGCAAAGGCAGGTAATTTGTGTGGGAATGGTGTGATAGTTAGACGGCAAGGGTAAAGTATAGCTACTCCTCTACCTCTTTTATTGTTGTGATCCTATTTAATAATGGTATAGTCTGTGGGAAGAATATAGTTGTATTTTAAAAGTGGCTTGTGCTGTGTTTTGATGATAGTCATGATGCCTAAAATATCCAAGGGTATCCAGGCATTGAATGCAGAGATTTTTTTAAATATGCTACAAAATAATAATAATAAGAATAATAATAATAATAAAAATAAAAATAAAAATGGAGATTGTAGTGTTGGAAAGGCACAACTTAATGGAGAGATTATTATTATTATGGGATAATAGATTATTGGTTGTAAAGGTGTCTAGAAATGGGGTGTAAGTCCCAAGAAGTTTGGAAGGTGATAGGATGAATGATTTAATAGGAGTACTTTAAAGAATTTCATGTAGAAGTTTTGGGATGTTGTGATTTATGTGGAATGTGGCATGCTTTGATGTGGATAAGTTAAGGACCAGACCCAGCATGTATAGCATGCCTTGAATAATTAAATGTGCCATAAGTAGCATGATATTTGATGCAAATGTAATCATCAGAAACAAAACATAATTATTCACCATTAAATGAACTTTAAATGATATATATATATATATATATATATATATATATATATATATATATATATATATATATTTGTTAACCCTGCATGGATTGGCTAATAAAATTGTAAGGCCAATAACTGGAAATGCCTGAGCAGTGAAAGTTAACATTTTTCACAGTTGTTTTTCATGTAAGAAATGTATGCATTTGCAACCCCTTTGTGATAACTTATCCCTGCACCTTCTACTTCTTTATAAACTACTTCTGAAGTCACTATACTTTGGGAGAGGGGAAACACAGGAACATAGGAACATAGTAGCCAAGGGAACACAGAGGCCATAGTATGCCAAGCATATACATCTTTAAGTAAAGACTTTTCAGGCACTTAATGGTGCTCAACACCCAAACTGAGCAGGGCTGTCGGCTGTACATGATAACCCTGGTGTAAATTTGTGTCACCCATTCAGTCACCAAGACTAGGCTTGAAGGTAGCCAAAGACGTACTTTGATCTATATTGGTAATTTATTCCATAGGCCAGGAATATGTTGAATTTGAAATTGATTTCTCTAATGAGCCTTGTTTATTTGCCTGTTCAGATTTAGGTCCTTAGTGCAAGTGTCTATAGCGCCACTGGTTTTGCAAAGAAGTAGTTATCCCATTTTCAACATTAGGCATTTGTGGGCAATATCATGTCTATTATTTGCAATTTACTTCATCATAGGCAGCTTGAGCTATGTTATATGTGTTCTAAACTAAAACATAATTAAACAACATTATGTGATTTTATATATGTATTTATATAATTACTAACATTTGTTTATCAGGATAGTCCTTCTGAGCAGGGCCCTTTTTTTCAGTGGAGGCTCGGGGAGAAATTTTCCATTATACAGACATCACAGACATCATTAGCATTGTTTCATCATTTACAGTTTCATTCATGAGAAACAATTCCATTATTCAGACATCCTTGACATCAGTTTACAAACAGTTTTCGATTAAATGATAGTTACATGAGTTGTGTATGTGTGTATATATATATATATATATATATATATATATATATATATATATATATATATATATATATTGTAAGGAAATGTCGAGGTCTCGAGTTGGTTTAGGTGTTTAGCAAAATACATGCTGAAATGGGCATTATATTCATTTATGAGTGCAATAATGATGAAATAAAGAGGCTATAACTGGACATTGGGGAGATATCACAAATGATAACTTATATTATTCTTCTCTTTATTCACAAACAGCTTCTCACATCACATCTGTTCATTGGCATTTTTAGATGATAAAACAATGCTTAGCATACCTAACATAATTTAATGATTAAATGCATCAAGGCATCCTGGTCCATTGTAGCCACATGGCTTTTACTAAAGTTATAGCCCAGCAAACCATCAAGTAGGTCAATCCCATCATCCAGTATTGCTGGGAGACTAACAGTAACCCTCAGTATCCTTGATTTTCTATATGTATCTAGGGTGAAACATCACTCTGATACATCTAGTCATCCAGAGTAGTTTTACAGGTTGGTGGGGAACTGATCTGTTTGATATGTAATGGCTGCCTATTCCAGAAGCAGGGTATCATCCCAGCTGGTTACTGCCACATCAACATATATTATGTAGTAGTATAGCTCTGGGTATGTAGAATGACTGTTTTTTTTTTTCTTTTTTGGTAAGTAAAGTGGCTGTTTGTTTTACCACTGATTTTAGTTATTTAAAGAAGTTCAATGAATTTGGTGTTCTTCATAACACAGAAGGGTATGTAGCAATCATCAGTCGGGATACCTTATGACACAGAGCAGACGAATAGTTACTTTAGTCTAAGCGAGTATCTAAAGACATTAAGACCTAAGATCTTTTTGGTAAGTAAGTGCTGAGGTCTCTTGAACTGGTTTAAGTGCATAGCGAGCTGCATGGTGAAATGAACATTATATTCAGTTATGAGAATATTACTGAAAGAATAAAGGGACTAAAACTTCTTAGGTCCTTGAGGATATGTCACAAAGGGTAACTTATACAAATATATGTATTTTATAATCACCACAGAGATATATTATTCAAAGGAGACTTTGTTATCAGCATAGCCATTCATGTTCATGATGACTGAGTCAAATTTAAGTGGAATATTATTTATATGATATATGATAGTGTTGGCAGATTCACCAAAGGTAACTATGTTGAAGTGCATAGTGTTGATGGTAACCCTGTGATTAGCTCAACAAGCTTGCGTTTGATGCAATCGTTCCTAGATACTTTGAATATCTCAGTGGGGTTTATTAACCATCCAGTGCAATCATCAATGCATTTGGCTAAATCATTGTCTCTTGATATCAGCTGTAATGCCACAAAAGTTTATACCAATGCAGTAAAAGCCAAGGACAGAGCCCTGTGGGGCACCAATACCAATGCTTTTCAGTTATCCAGTTATCTAGTAAACTATGAATGGGTAAGGGCTGAGTTGGAAGAAGTTGTCAGTAATACCAGCACCAGAGCTAGTGTCAAAGCCCACAGTAAGATACTGGTAGGCAGTATAGACTGTATGCCCTTATGATTCTCCATAGACTATGGAACACTTTCAAAGAAAGTTTAAGTAGGCATGCTCTCCATTTTACAATGCCAGTCTGTTCTCTGTCATAGGATATCGAGTCACATATGTTAGTGTTCATTAGTTCACCTATAACATGTTCCATATCCTTTCAAGGAACACTAGAGAGACTAATAGATCTTTAAACTCCAGGGTCTTTAGGAAGACCACCTTTTTGCAAAAGCAGCACAAGAGATGATTTTCATAAGTTGGGGATGTAGTCATTAGGGAGACTGAAGCCAAACAGCTGAGGCAAGGATTGTGCTGGATAGAGCTTTACACTCATCTGCAGATATCCAGTGATACCAAACATATCCAAAGAAATAGTACTTTCAATGTTGTAGAATGACAAAAGGGCAAAGATGAAGGGGACTTCTAAAGGGCAGTCTAAAATGGAATGGTGGAAAAGGTTAATGCATCGGAGTGAAGTTGAAAGATAATTTGACAGCAAGAATATTAACAATATCATTGAGGTCAGAGAAGGAGGTACAATTAGAGATACACTCAGTGCAGCATTATTGGTTAGTTATAAGCTTTGTAATAAAGCCTGCAAAGGTCTTGTGACTATCTTTTGAATTCATTTCAACTCTGTGCTCATAATAGGCCTTGCATTTCCAATTTTGAGATACGTACATATTAGTTTTAAAATATTTTTATATGTGATGAAGTGGTCATTCTTTAGAGGTGGCTGGGATCTTTTTTCTTTTTTTTTTTCTTATAGAGTTTCTTCATGTGAGAATGCAACCATAAGGATTAGTTTTAAATGCACCATTACATTATGTAAATGCTGATACTTCACTGTGTCTATCCGAGAGGTTTAAAACTGTCATCAGTGTCAGGTAAAAGGCTTTTTGGAAAGCTATTATATTTGTGATTATCAATAAGATCAAGTAAATCCTATGAAACTGATTTTTGGATTCCTCTCAATGTAAAGCATTAGTAGTGGTAGGAAGTAGGTTTTCGAGGACTGACAAAAGGATAACAAGCAGGGTGGTGCAATTGGTGAAAACGTTTATGAGAACATTAGCTAGAATATTAACACCTCTCATGGGCAGAGGTACAACTTGTTCTATTGCATGTGCATTGATATGTTTATCATTAGTAGTGTACATGTATCAGTTTATGTGTGAACAGCTGAAGTCTCTCATAGGAAAGGCAATTGGTTTGACTGTTAACTTTTCTAGCTGTTTAGGTTATACTGCATGTTCTGCAGGAGTCCCAAATGATCTGTAACTGGGAATACGAATTTCAGCTACAGACAGATTTGCATCATGTGGAATCTGGCAAGTTAGTGTGAGATTGTGAGTAAGTGCTTCCTCACAGGTGCCAGTTGATGCAGTACATTAAAGGTATCTTGCCTAGAAATAGAGGGAGTGTGATCAATATAAGGGATACATCATCCCACATGTGTAAATGAACTTTTAATAATGCTTAGTAATACTTTCTTGCCTTGAATCTTAAATGACTTGAAAACTGACAGAAAAAGAAGGTAAAGTGTCTGTTTAAACCTTTACTGACTTCATACCCACTATGCATTTGTTCCTTTGCAGCTAAACAGCTATTACTTAAGCCATTAGAACAATGCTATTCTATTGACTTGTATCTATGTCCAGCACACACCTTTACTTGTACTATTGTTCCTGTACATGTATCCTTATGTTGTATTGCAGATCTTTTTTTTAATTTATGTTCACTCTTTTTCTTCAGGACTGCACAATTTTCTGCTTTTTTTTCCCTTGTATACTATTATATTCTGAACCACTTTATAACCCACCAGTCCTTACTTCCCTGTGTTTATCAGTGTTTTTGTTCATATCGGCCTATTTTCTTTCTCTGGGAATAAACATTTTGTCTACATACAAATTCTGTCACAGAATGATACAAAACCATGTGTTGCAGTAATGTCGAGATGACTTTGTTACTTTCTTCTCTCCCTTGTTTTCTGATAACTCTGCTATCCTCACTCTCTCATGTGTTAGCAATGCTGTCGTACCTTCCTAGGCTGTAAGCAAAAATCACATTGCCCATATCATGTATGATGTCAGTAATGTATTTATTCATCATCTTCCCAACCTTGTTTTGATTATCTACCATCCCCTTAACCAGGAAGACTCCAGTTAAATCCCTGCTAACTTTGTGGGTTCCATCCATGCCCCCACGTTCACTTATTTTCTTTCTCTTTTTTTTCCAATTATCCCGTCACTACTGACATTCAAAAAGCCTGATGTGCATTTATTTATACAGGGATTTATTTATTTAGCATTTCTTAACATGCTAAATGAGCTGGTTGATGTATCATTTTCAGTCACTACCTGGGACAAAATGCAAAGACATCAAGCATCAGCATAAACGGATAAGATCTCATAAGCATGATCTCTCATAATGAAGCAGACTGTTTTAGGATTCATGCTGTATTGCACAGTTCAGCCACTAAATTTTGATTTCTCTTATGTTGTGAATCATGGAAGCATAGTCTGTGATTCAAATGCTTTTTCATGCAAATTATGATAGGATTTCCCAAACGAACAAGCTATTTGTGCTGCATGAATCTGAGTGAATTTCAAAGAAACTATTGCAGCTGTTTCCCTTCCATGCAGAACATTAAGGGATTTCCAGTGCATTAAATACAGAGCTATTACTTTTATCAGTCCCGTCGAGTCGGTCATTCAGCTTGGCAAATTTTTGGTGTAGTTTTTGCTCCTTTGTTCTCACAGTGATTTCTCCCCATTCTGTTACACATTTCCTCCAGGACATTGATTCTTAGTAAGGCAGTTGCAATTAATTTACTGAATTGTATTTCTAATTTTCTATTTGCATATTTGTGTTTAAATACAAAATTGTTTCCTTGAACAAAGACATTCACTGCGTTTATCTTTCTGCTTGATGTATTTTTGTTGTAGTTAATATTCTTTTGTTCTCTCAGTCATTTCATCCTATTCTGTTACACATTTCATCCAGAGCAATGATTTTTAGTAAAGCAGATTCGGTTACTTTTTTAAGTTGTATGTCTAACTGACCATGTGTATAGTTGTGTCATATTCTTAATTCTTTATTTTACACAGACATGTTTCACCATTCAAGCCTGACCTGCATACTTTAAGACATCATGCTTCAGGCTTTCATAGTAATTGGTCTTACAGGTCCACATCCACTCAAAATGCTGGGTAGCAAAAAAAGTGTTTTGTTTCTTTTCTCCTTCCACATGATAACATTTCCGTAACTGGAGGATGTAGGTGACAAAGCTCCTAGTCATTTTGATAGTGGCCCACAGCTGCATGATATAATAAGTAAAATAATGGCAATAAACATTTGAACATTGCCAGTACATATATTTTTCTGCATTTCAGGAAATGAATCGTGCAGTGTGCCTGTTGCAAACTTTCTCTGCCAGACTGTATAACTCAGAGGCATAGTGTTACTTTAATCAGTTTACAATTAGTTTAGGCAACACATGTCAAGATATTACTAAAGGTGTGAAAATATCTTAACTCTTCTTTTTAATAATAGTTTAATTCTATATATACTATTTTAAATTGCCACATTAGGGCAGGAAATGTGTACTAAATTTCTTTGACTTAATTCATCTGTGGTATAAACTTACTTGTTGCTCATGGTATAATTTGCAAAATGAGTAAATAATTACCAAAATTAATTCATGATTTATATTCAAAGCTTTTGTGAAGGGTGTTCTGCATCATGGTATACATAAAAAATAAACATCAATTACAGAAATAAGACTGATTTCTTTACATTGACAAATTAAAACTAGAAGCATACAGTTTAATATTAAGTAACGTGCAGATTGCAATCCTAGAAATAGTAAATAATGATCTTCCAAGATGCCCACTAACTAGAAAACACTAACTTCTTGTGTGGTCTGATTACTACCAGTCAATCTACTTAAATCATCTGCTGTTGCTGCACCCAAAACTGCAAAAAAGTTTCTTACAAAACAGAGTTAACTAAATTGTACTTATCCTTCGAAAAATTTCCTGGAATAAATGTACTGTAAGGTTAACTGATCTATTTTTCCAGCTGTGGTGTTGTGGCATACTCAGCCACATGTGTTCAGGCCTGACAGCATTGCAAGGATTCTACATAAGCAAATAAACAAAAAATCCTATCAAGGTGGAACAAATGGAATCGCAATCCTCAAAGACTAGACTGTCATTAATATCATCTCCAGAAAAAGAAATATCTACGAAAAGACAAAAAACAGCTAAGATTCGGCCTGAAGCTACTAAGCAAACCCAGAAAAATAAAGCCGAGCAACCATTTTATATGGAAGATCTTAAAGCAGCATTAACTCCACTTCAGTCTGAAATTCAAGCATTTTCTTCAAAGCTAACTTCATTTGGAAACAATCTGGAGCAAATTATTTCTAGACTGGACCAGAATGAAGCGAACAAGATAAAAATACAAGGAATACAAAAATTCACTTCTACAAAAGAAACATCTATAAAAGTCATGCAACAAAAAATAACAGATCTTGAGGCAAGGGCAAGACATAACAATGTGCTGATTAGAGGTATACCGGAAAAGTTTGAACAACCACAACTCCTCTTCATTGCAAATTAAATATTTGAACTTTTCACAGATAATAAAGATCTTTCACAGGCATTCACAATTGGGAGAATACATCGAGCTCTGAGAAAGTCACAAACTCCAGATACACCTAGACAAGTTTACACAAGATTATTGAATGCTTCACATGCTCAATCAATTTTACTATCTGCAAAATAGAAGTCTATAACATGGAGAGGAAATAAAATCACAATTGCCCAGGATCTACCATTTCCCATAAAGCAAGCTAGACAAACTCTCTCACCCTTCTGCAAGTTCCTAATAAACAAAAACATAAAATTCCAGATGAAATACAAAGCAACTCTCTGTTTTCAACATAAAAGTGCCACATACTCTATTAAAAACCTTCAAGATGCGAAATCTACATTCCTTACAGCTTTTGGTGAAGTGCCAACGATCTCCGGTTAAACATAGTTTAAAATGACTAACATATCATTATATACAGGCAAAGATATACTTGCATGCTTCAAATTTACAGATTCTGGTTTAACCACAAAGGGAAGGAATACAGAGATATAAGCACTCCTTCAGCCTAGAGACTTAGTTAAAATCCTCTTTCGCTCTTTTTTCCTTCCTTCTTTTTTCTTTTCTCCCTTCAGTCTCAACGTTCGATGGACGAGCCGAAAAACCATTACTACTGACAGTTTTGTGACCTCTGACCTACAAGAATAACCTTCTGGCCTCTCTTCCAAGAAGTACTACCATCTGAGATCATAGTTCAAAAATGCGCTATGTGCGCAACGTCATCAAAGTCCGACTCTGCCCTACCTTCCTGGGTCCCTCGAACAAGAAATAGAGGAGATCTCAACTTAAAACGGAGAAAAAGAGGGAAAATAGGAGGATAGAAAGAGGGAAATGGATGGTCACACATATTAAGTCACTCTGATGCATCCCCAATGACGAATCTCAACTACAACATTCAGCATAAGCCTAAGGATTTTATGTGAGCCTCCAACTAATCAACTACTGTAAGTAGAAATCAACGGCAATTTCCACCCAGCTTTATAGATAGACATACAAACTGCCTATCTAGAAGAAGATAATTATTTATCATCATTGCCAAGGATTAGTTTTTTTTTTTTGTTGTTTCTCTCTATTTCTTCCCTTTGTACTTGTTAATGTACCTTATGTAAGTTGCTTAGGTGCTTGCTCATGTTCTTATACATGTATAGTATGTAGGTTGCTTAGGATTTACCTTATCTACCTCTTAATATATAGTTTAGTTATTTACTTCTAGTAATAAGTAGTGGATGCTCTCTTCTGGTATCGAACTGACCTGCAGATCTTTCATTACTGTGACGTAATATGTGTAATTAATGGCCCTATGTGTCCCCTCTTTGTCAACGCCTGTCTGTAATACCTTCATATGTAAGTACATGGGAAGAAAGAAAAAATATATAAAAACAAGAAGAGGGTGGAGAAGAGGATTAGGGAAGAATAGAGGAAGGGGAGGTCAGAGGAAAGTTGGGCAAAAAAAAAAAATCTCCATCTCTTCTGTTTACATTTTATTTCATTATACCTAAGCTGTTAGATATATGGAGCTAGTACCTGTGTTGTCTTACACTTTGAGACAGACGGCTACTTGTTATATGCACAAATGGTATCTGGGGAGGGGAAGAGGGAGAGGGAGGAGAGAAGAAAAGGAGAATAAAATAAGGTGAGAAAAAAAATATATATATATATATATATATATATATATATATATATATATGCACTGCTCTAGTGCTGCAATGTATTTCTGTAGTGAGGTATCTACAATTCCAACGTATTTGATTCATCTTCCCCACAAATAAGACAATTTTGCTCACACTTAAGGTTGTATGTTAATTTACTTTTATATTGGGCAGAACAATAAAAAAACTTTATTAGTCTGACTAACACTCTATCAGACAGACTGTACAAACCAAATACTTTTCATTCATCAGCAGTAGATTGCGATAGTCTTTTATCCTGCTGTAACTGCCCTAATTATTGTCTTCAATAGGGTACCTGCCTCTCCTATTTAAAACTGTTAGGTTTAATGCAACTCCAGTTTCAAATAATGCTGTGTAATAAACTTGATGATTTTGCCCCTATACCATGGTTAGCAGTGACACATCCATAATCCTCAATCATCCTACCTTACTTACATGCTTGTGCTATTTTAATGTTGTTGTTGTATTTTAATGTTGTGGTTGTATTTAGGTATGTATATTTGGTTTTACAACTAGCTGTTTACATATATATATATATATATACATATACATATGAGTTCAAAGACTTAGTTACACATTTGCACAAGTGCGTCCATTCAAATGTACTTGCTTTCAGACAGATTCACACATGCTCATCCTAGCCTAGTTACATTTACAAGGGAACAGTATATTTGTGCCACTCTCCACTCAAACTTAAAAGATAGCTACATGAAAGTATAGAAAAAAATGGGTTGTCCTTCTGCTTGAGGTGACACTGTACAACCTTTACGTGGCTCACAAGAAAGGACAAATTATAATGGGTAAAGCTTACAAAATGTTGGGCAAAGAGTGCCATTGGAACCTGCAAGGTCACTATAGACTCTCTATGGTGTTCTTTCTGTCCCTATAAACCACAGAATGGAACTTGTTACAATAGCTGGTGTTCGCAGAAAGGTCATAATGTATGTTACAAATTTCAAAGCTATTCCAAATTTGTTCAACATAACATCAGTATATATTCAACTCATGGTCTCATCCTCACTTAGTACCTACTGGTATCTAAAGCAATCAAGTTAGAATAGTATCCAGCAACTAATGCAAGTCAAATGATTAAGGGTATAATCTGGAATCAGAATGCTACACTTGTCTAATGAATGCTTCATTTCAGACCTCATCTATTGGATATTGGAAATAATTAATATTATACTAACTGCTATGATTGCCTTTAACATTCTCTTTAAAATACATTATCAGTATAATGAGGATTTTGTTATTTCCTTCTGTTGAGCTTATTCACATGATGGCTCATAATTTGTTAATTAGTGAATTGGTTAATGTTAACTTAGAGCAGGAAGTTTTGTGTGTGTAGTCAGTTGGATTTAGGAATGATAGAAAACTTTTGTATAATAGTTAGATTTGTAAATAGTTTTCTTGTATCTCTTTCGGATAGTAATAGGGTGTGGCTAAGCATGGGGGGAGGTCTGAAAGGGGGGGTTGTCACTATATCTTATTGTTACTACATATCTGATCTATCTAAAAGAAATTCTAGCTACTGCCACCTTTGTTATGCATCCCTATATAACTCAGTCACCCCTTCTCACTTCATGCTATCTAACTTTAGCACTGTCTGTCAAACCACCAAAATAACTTCCTTATGGTCTCGATAGATTCATGGAATATTAAAGCTTTACAAAATAATAAGAAAAAACCTGGTACTACATCTAATTCAAAAATCTACTTTCAAAATAACTCTTATTCAAGAAATTCACATGACAAAGGGTCATTGGGAAAAGGATACAAAAAAGAACTGTATCAAACAAATAATAGCTGCAGGGAACTGCACAGATTCCAAAGGGGTAGCCATAACTGTTAAAAATTCTTTTAAAGGCTCATTAATAGCTAGTGGTTGGGACCCTAACGGAAGGTGGTGTTACCTAACATGCTCTATTCCATTCTGCAATAAAGAAATCCTTATATTTTTGTTATTATTCATTTATTTATTTACATTTGTTGACCGGGAGTGTCCGACTGGACGTAGGTCCATTTTCAGTGGAGGCCCGGGGCGAAAATCTCCACAGTTAAAATAAACAGACAGTAGTTACATTGGATTACATAGTGATTAACAATTTAACATAGCAATTACTTACAACATATTTACAGATGAAGAACATAGTACATCAGTAGACAACTAGAATTTTTATCTGTGAAGTACATAACAGACATTAACAAATGTTACAATAAGAAGTTCCTGCTGTATAATAAGTACTAGGCTTATGAGCATCTGAGCTTGCTATAATCAAGGTAGTTAGTGGAGTGGAAAGAAAGTTAGTGGTTGGATGGGGTGGGTGATATTAGAGTGGGAGTTTCAAGGGCATAGTCAGCATGTTTTTAGGTGTGCTTTTAGTAAAGTTTTGAAGTGGGTGCATGATGGTGCGGAGGTAATTGTGGGTGGAAGGGAGTTCCATAATTTGGCTATGGTGCAAGAGAATAGTGCTTCACCAGCAGAGTTATTGGCTTTAGTGATCTGCAAGTGATTTTTGTTGCTGGATCTTAGTGGTCTGGTGGTGCGATAGGGTTGGAGTAGATTCTGGAGGGATGGGACATTTAAAGGATGGTTTACTAGTTTGTGGGCGAGTGAGAGTTGATACCACTGAAGGAGGTGAGAGAGTTCAAGCCAGCCCAGTTCAGCAAGTGAGAGACAGTGGTGATTATGGTAGGATGCCCCTGTGGCAAATTTGGTGATTTTGTTGTAGCAGGTCTCTAGCTTGTTTAGATCGCATTGCCTTAGGTTGGTATATATTGGAGAGGCATAAAGCAGGGTGGAGATGAGGTGGGAATTTGCTATTGAAATCTTTGCTGCTTTGGTGAGAAGTTGCTTACTTCTGTATAACGCACCTCATTTTTTGTGGACTTTTTTTATGGTCATGGATATGTGAATGTCAAATTTTAGTTTATTGTCTATTTCCACTCCTAGCAATTTGGTGTGTTCAGTTGGGTATATAGTGGTGTTGTCTTTTGCTGTGATGTTAAAGTGAGTGTTGTTTTGAGTATGTTTGGTGGTTGGAAGATGAGTAGTTTAGTTTTGTTTGGGTTGAGTATTAATTGGGCATCAGATAACCAAGTTTAAACAGAGGAAAAGGCTTCCTGTGTGACTTTTTGCAGTTTGGGTAGGGGCTGGGCTGAGCAGATGATGGTTGAATCATCTGCGTATTGTATGAGTGTGCCATGTTTGGTGACAGAGGCTAGATTATTGGTGTAAACAGAGAAGAGTAGGGGTCCAAGGATGGATCCTTGGGGAACCCCTATGGAGACAGGTAGTTGGAGAGATATGTGCCATACAACGGATTGTTGGCGGTCAGACAGGTAACTCTGAAACCAGTTGGTGACTGATTGAGAGAAGGATAGGTTATTGAGGACAGAGATAACTTGTTTGTGTGGGACCATGTCAATTGCTTTAGATAGGTCTAGGAAAGTAGCAGAGGAGAGACAGCCATTGTTTTTATGCTGAAGGATAGTGTTAGTAAAGGAGAGTAAGGCAGTGGTGGTGCTATGGTTTGGTCGGAAACCATGCTGAGTACAGGAAAGGAGGTTGTTAGTAAGGAGGTAGTCTGAGACCTGAGAGTGTATGCATCTCTCTAGTATTTTGGAGAGTGGAGAGAGAATAGCTATGGGGCAGTAATTGGTTAGTTCTGTGGAGGGGTCCACCTTTGTGGAGGGGAATTATATGTGATACTTTCCACAGTGTGGGAACGTAACTTTCTGACAGAGATCGGTTAATCAAGATGGATACTGGGTAGGCCAGAGTATCAGCTGCGATTTGTAGGTATTAACTTGGGAGGTTGTCTGCTGCTAATTTGGTGGGTTTAAGTTTAGTTGTTTTTTTATGTTGGAGGTAGGTACAGGAGAAAAAGAGAAGGCAGTGGGGAGATTACTAGTTGAAGGTGTGGGTTGAAGGGGAGGGGGGTTGTGTTGTTTAGCTAGTGATAGTATGGTTTGGGTGAAGTGTGTGTTGAATGAGGTAGCAATATTTTGTGAGGAGTGAGGGATGTTAGGAGGAGGGGTACTTACTTTACCTGGGTGGAGGATGGAGTTTATGGAGGACCAGAATTGTTTGGGGCTGTGTTGTGAGGAGTCTAGAGCAGACTGATAGTATTGGAATTTGTCCTGTTTTATTAGCTTTTTGACTCTATTGTGTAGTTCTAGGAATTTCTGTCTAGTTGAGGGGCTTTTAGTTTTGCATCTGTGCTCCCAGGCTTTATCCCGTTTTTTAATTTCTGACTTATTAAATGTCTATGGACCTAGCTTATACCAGTCCTCTTTCTTATATGAAATCTACTCACTCCTTGAAAAATTCCATAACCATCTACTGATTCTAGGTGGGAACTGGAACATAACTAACAGACCTGAATTGGACAGGACATGTAAAGCTAACAAACAACCTATAGCTCTTACCAGCCTCCTAGCTGATATAATAAAGGATTTTAATCTTTTTGATCCATTTAAATCTTTCAGAAAAGACCATTCAGTCAGTAAATATACATTTTTCTCAGCATATCATAAATCATGGTCTAGGATAGATTTTTTTTAATCTCAACACTCTTTTCAGATCATGAAATAACATATAGTAGTGATCCTAGAACTCTTTGTGATCATGCCAAAATTAATCTTAACATAAATAATTATAGATCTAACCCTGATAAGTACATACCTTCAAACTGGCCCTTTAACTCTAATCTCCTAAATAACAAGATTCTCTGTCAAGAAATCCTATCACACACAACAAATTATTTTGACAATTCAGATATTCCCCTTGACAACCAGTGGGCTGCAGCTAAAGCCACCCTCAGAGGTATCCTTATCCAAAAAGCATCTCTAATTAAAAAACAACTCAAATCACATACTTTGACAATAGAACTCGAACTAAAAAGACTAGAATCAGAACTGCAAACTAAGTTCTCTATAGATGTTGAAAAAAAGATGATCTCCCTGCAGAAACAACTACACGAAGAACACCTAAAACAATGCTGTCTTACGGAAATTAGACTTATTCATAGATACGCTGAATGGGCTCAAACTCCCTCTAGACTCCTGGCCAGGATAATAAATATCAAACCTGCACCTACTAGAATAAAGCAAATTAACCATAATGGCAAGTCCTTTTTCACAGACAAGGAAATCATACAGATTTTTGAAGGGGTGTATTAAGAAATTTATGGACCCTGTTCACTTGATGGGGAGATCTTTACTGATCTTTTCTTAGATGACTTACAATTCCCAACAATAAATGATGCTCATAAGCAATCACTAAATGCACCTATATCCATTGATGACATTCTCTTAGTCATAAACAAACTGAAACCAGGCAAAGCTCCAGGCCCAGATGGTTATGTTTCAGAATTTTATAAGTCCTTCAAGCAACTCTTGGCTCCCCTCCTTCTCAAAGTCTACAATTATATAATTCAATTTGGCATATCTGACTTATACATAAATAATTCCAAGATTATATTTATACAAAAATCCAATGACATTAACTTTAACCCAAATTACTACCATCCAATTGCTTTAATTAATCTTGACATAAAAATTTTATCTTAATTCTGGCACATAGACTAAAAAATATACTACCACACATCATATCACAGGACCAATTAGTATTCATGAATAATAGACATGTATGGGACAATACTCTGACTACTGAAGCCATATCCAATATGACAATGAATGACAAATCACCCAAATATGCACTCTCTCTAGATGCTCAAAAAGCATTTGACAGTGTAAATTTACATTTTCTTTTCAAAATTATGAAATGTTTTGCAATCCCTGATGAATACCTCAATATGGTTGCAATTCTTTATAATAAGGCATCTGCCACACTAAACATAAACAAAATAATTAAAATCCAGTTCAAATAACTAATGGTACAAGGCAGGGCTGTCCACTTTTACCTTACTTATTTAATCTCTATCTTGAAGTCCTCCTGTTAAAACTAAGTCAAAAAACATTTCATCATTCAGTTTACATCTCCAAAGTTCTAGAGTTCTAGTGAAATATACTGCCTTTGCAGATGATTTAAATATTTACTTTGAATTTCCCTCAACCAACCTAGAAAAAATCCTATGCGCCATCAATTAGTTCTCACAAATTTCAAATGATGCCATCAACCCCAATAAATCAATAATATATCCGCTACATCCCCTCAGACACAAATAATTTTTCATACCTGAAACAAAGATCAAAGTTATTCACTCAAATATTTGGGCATAACATTTACTTATCCCCAAAAGGAACTAATTAAAAATAATCTGTATAAAATGTGGTCTAAAGTCATGGAAGACCTTTCAAGATGGAAAAATCTGAATTTCTCTCTCCTCTCAAAGACATCGATTATAAAAATGAATATTCGCCCCAAAATTCTATTTCATCTCAAAATTGAATACTACACTAGGAAAATGTATATGGTTCCCCAAAAACACTAGAATTAGCTCTACTAAACTAACCCTTCCCAAAGAAAAAGAAGGTGTTTCCTTCCCTGATTTTCTAACAAACTACCATATAATAAATGCTAGTCGTGTTATACACATAACCATCCTTCAAACAAAGATTGGCATCCCCTATGAATAAAAATCTACCATTCGCACCTAATAGTTTCCAAACTCAATCCTAAAGCAACCAATTTCCTTAATATCAAAACTCTCAAAGACTTTAAGATTTACCCTACATTAATAAAAAATATTATAGGGTTTCAAAAGCTTATAACATCTCTTGATTTGAAAAATTCCTTAACGATGGCTCAACCTATTCACTTAAATCCCAACTTTAAATTAAACAATAAAATGCTAAATCTAGATGAATTCCCTCTTATCAAGACTTGTATAGTCTGGGACTTCTATAAAATCAAAGATCTTCCTTTTGAATCTATTAGAGCATCATTGGCAGTCAATAAAAGATACTATACAACTGTCAAACAAATATTATACCTAATAACCTTGATTACAGATAAGATCATAGTCATGCCTTTGGAGATTCAGATCTATTAGCAATTAATAACTCAGCTTCTATTAAGGTCTAAAATACTTTCAAAAAACGATAGATTAATAACAAAAATAAAATATCAAGACAAAATTCTATACTCCAAGTACTGGGAAAGCCAAAACAAGGAAATAACACTTGACCAAATACTTGAGGCGATTGACATAACAATAAAACTAACCCCCTACAAAAAAGTAATATATACTCAGCTTATGATAAACAATAATGCCTATCATACGCTTCTATCCCTGAGTAAAATTAACCCAAACATTTCACCTCTCTGCCCAACTTGTCTTAATTCAGTAGCTGACACCATTCATATATTTTGGTCCTGTAAAAACGTCTACAAACTGTGATGCTCCTTGAGAGCACAACTTGAGAAAAAGGGATATATGAAATTAACCCTCTCCTGGGAATTGGCAATCTTGAATATATTTCCTAGTTCCTATAACTTTGAGTCTAAACATATAATTGTAGCACTTTGTGCATTACTCAAAACCTATATTACACTCAACTGGCTTGATACATCCAAAACATCTTGGAAGGAGTTTAAATCTATGGCTACCAAGTATGTTATGGCAAGCAAACTAAGTACAATAAGCAAAAAGAAAATAAAATACTTCCAAAAATACTGGAGTAACCTTATAGAAGTTCTAAACTAGATTCTCCCTTACCTTTAATTATTTTTTTTTTCCTTGCCTTTATCTCCCCCTCACTTAAACTGTTTCCCTCTTAGAATGTAAAACTACTTGTTTTTAACTTACAAGTTGAGGTTGTCAGTCTCCAACCATTCCACTTAAGGTTATGGTAACAATCTATCATCACAACCCTACCTCTATTGGCAGTAGTAATACCCAACTTTCTCTATGTTTATAAATTCCCTTTAGTGACACTTGAGTGTATATATTGTATATAGTTAGTTAAAATTAGTTTTAATTATACGGGTACATATTCATATAAGTGTTAACTCATTATGTGCAATTGCAAATATTTCCTCTTATGGTCTATTGTTAAACTATAAGCAATTGCTTAGCAAATGTTAATAATTCTTCTTGCAGTCTATGTTGATTGTATCTGACAACAAGCAAACAATGCTAGTAAATGCAATTCCTTTTGTTTTGTTTTTTTTTACTGTCTGATTTTCTTATATTTGTATCTGCATTTGTATATTGAAAATTGTAATAAAAATCATATTACAAAAAAAAATAGTAAATAATTACATAAAAAGTACTTAACGTTGCCATATACTTAAGCACTTTTTGTTTGCAGGAATAATAAAGAAAGAATGGTTGTAGTAAAGAGCAGAAAACAATAAACAAAAAACATTCGAAAATCACACAAACACAGAGAGAAGAGAGGAAACAATGAAGGTGCTGCACTCATCACTCATGTTCTTACTCTTTACTGAGTATAGTCTGCATGACCGTATATCCACAGTCCTTTAGGTCTGACATTCTGAGCATAAAACTACTACTCAGTAACAAACAGTAGTGTTCTTAGAGCACTCACTTGGTTACTAAGTAGAGAATTCAAAATGGATACAGTACCATAGGAAAGTAAACATGCTTCAGAACACTCATTATAGCGTTGGGATCTCTGGCAGAATCTCTCAACAATAGGCATAGGAGATGCTAAGAAATTGTAGTATACCAGGTCAAACAATAAAAATGTTTTGTGACAATGTAAACATTCAAATTGTAGGTACAAACTCTCACAGTAATGGCCACTCAAGCACAGGTGAAAGTCTGATAATCAATTTCAAAACTCAGAACTTTTTTTTTTAATTTTCCCTTTTGTCTGAATGTGTGTGATTTCAAAGGCAGTATATTTGAGGACTGCGGGTTGGGGGCTGTGATGGTAGAGGAAATGGAGCCCTACATCAAAAAGATATATATATATATATATATATATATATATATATATATATATATATATATATATATATATATATATATATATATATATATATTTATTTTGAGTTACAAGTTTGTGTATTCATGTTTTACATGTTATAGAAAGTTTGCAATATATTGGGGCACAGTATTTGTGGTTGTTGATGTACCATTATAAATCCATCTTTTTGCACAAAATTCAAGGTCTGAATCAGGCAAGATATGTTATGCTGACTTACAACAAAACATTCTTTATCACACAAGACCTTGCTACAAAATGTTACTGTGGAACACAATGCTTAAACTGAATGATTCTTAACAATATTAAACATTGTTTTACATACACTAAGACTGCATATTTCAGCATCAAGTCAGGAAATAAGGCAGTGAATAGTTGTATATTTATATCTGGTACCGACCTTGACACTGTTTTAATGTGTCTTGGAAAAAATAACATCTTGGTATTCAGGTAGTACAAATTATATAACAAGAGAGGAGATTGCATAAGCACACACTAACGAACTTTTGCTTGTTAATTTAACTACAACAGACTTAGTATGGAGCTTTATCCTGTATGAATTTCTTCCATCCAGGAACTTAGACAAGCAATGATTTACAGAACAGGTGGGCTGATAATGTTCTACTGTGCTGGACTTAAAAGGTATGCATATTCCTTACATGACAGCATTCTTTCATTTAAATCTTCTGGAATTAATTCATAGTCAAAGCATATTTGCTGGAGACAGAGATGAAGCCTGTGCTTTTTTTTTTTTTTTTTTAATATTTGTTACTACCACTGATACCTGCACCTGTAGTAGCTTCATCCAGGCACAGGCCCTGGGCTTCAGTGCTGCAATAATAGCCTTCCTACTTGCTGCTGTGTAGCCCCCTTGGCTTCATGCACCATCGACTATCAGGTATGGTCCTGACATCCATTTTCAGTGCTAGGTGAGTTAGCAGGTGAGTTGTTTTACACACCCCTTAGTGGATTTTGACTTTCATGGCAACCATCCTGCTGTCTATATCAACCAACTTTTTATGTGGGTCTGCTAAGGATTGTCATTGTGCTCATTAACCTGGCATTTAGCTCATTCCACAGCACTAGTTCTGCTTAGGAAAAGTGGCCCACCAGTCACTCTCATTGCATGCCCAGCTCCAAGCCAGAAAGTTGGGCTTCTTAATCATTTAAAATTTGAGAATAGGCTCAGATTGCTTCAGCCAAAGTACCTTCAATCATTAGGTTTACCGTATAAAACTGCATCTGCAAAGACTCAGCAACATGAGGGAAACTTCAGTGGGAACCAATTAGTCTTTCACCTATATATGCAGGTTGGACAACCAACTTGTACATCAGAACTGCTATGGACTTCCATCGGTGTTTCCTCTGACTTTTGCATAGAAAATGGGTAGAAGCTAAGATCATCAAAAGTCATTCTTCAAATTGTACTATAAAGAAATACAAACAACTTAAGCATTGTATTGGGCTGATAATGACAGCCATACTATCAGTGCATTAGTGTCCAATGACCAACACTGTCTAACGTGAATGTCAGTTCAGGACAACAATAGTGCATTTTTTACTGGTTTCTTGCCACTGAGAGTTTAATAAACATTTGTACTACATCTGATTTTTCTGTTTTTTACCAACATCCTGTGCAGAAAGTTTGAAAACTATGTGCTGCATAATTCATCCTTCTGATGCTAGGCTTCAGTATCCCACCCAGATGGCTTTAACAAAAGTGGTGGAATGTAAGGGTTCAGTGTTTTACAGTAAGATATATAACAGAGATTTGATGACACATCTTAGTAATACAGTAAAGCAACCCAGGCTGAAAGAGCATTGCCTTCCGAGTTACATGTTTCTATACAGACTATAGTTCATTCCCTCATGGTCACATTCATCACATTCTGCAAATTCCAGTGTTTGAAGTATTGTTATGGTACCTGCATAGAAGTATTACCATATAATACTATGTAATATTCATTACTGCAAGAAAACAAGAAAAGGTATATCATTTGTTGTGTTCATGTTGCTGGTAAATTGACAAGTTGCTCCATCATACTAAAATGAAGTTAAAACATTGTGCATATGAAGCTTGATGGTGCTAAACTGTCGACACAAAGCTTTGAAATAGTTTTCAGCTTGCTATGTAAAAGCAGATATTTTTCCACAAGAAACTCCCAGTGCTGCAAATGTTACCAAAATCTTATATTCTGTTTCTACAGTATAAACGAAGCCTGTCTGTGGGATAAACACTTATATTGTATGAACAGATTAAGCCATTATTTTGCAATGGTTGATGTTCACTGTAGTTGTGCTGTATTGTGCGTTTAATGGGACTGGTTCAGCTTTCAATCATAACCAGTGGTGCATTTCAATGTCTTGTTACATGACAGGGGAATATGTTCATTACGACACATGATGAATGAAACAGGTGTTTCCATAAGGAGTGTTAAACCAAATCCAGCCACATTTATTTTGATGTAGAAATCAGATTACCTCAGTAATCTATATCCTTCAAAGTTGTTGAACTGAATAGTTAGTAGATTAGATTCAGGCAATAGTTTTAATATTTGTGGCAGAGGTTAAACCATATCAGAACAGACATGGAGGCAGTATTGTTCATGAGAAGAGAGTTTGGGACTAAAGGTATTAAATACTTCTCAAGTCAGCAATTAAAAAAAAATTCAAAACTGTATTCACAAATAAGTCACTGAGCTTCTGCAATGATTCTTTACTGCTTCCTAATATATTGTGAATAAGGAGGATGCTGCTAAGTGCAGATATCCAAGAATATGTCCAACTACTTGATCATTCTATGTGAAACTAAGCATCAGTGATATCAGTTGAAAAATGTTGGAAACTCTTCCTGTAACATCCTTACTTCAAGAGTTACTCAAAAAATAAGTGGATAAAGCTGCAGGTATTGCACTAGCATCACATTTCTAGTGACTTAAGTTTGTGATGGCTAAATTATGTCAGTTACAATTGCAACCTTGGTTTGTGTCAAAATACTGTTATGTAGAACACAGGTGATGACCCAAAAGGTGATCTACCTTTTTAGCTTTAGAAGTTTAGAAATCTAAAGTATCATGTTTTGTAGAAAAAATGTGCATTGTGTTTCTTATTAAAAATGTAACTCCTGTATTGCTTCAGTCTTCTCTAGCAATCATCCAGAATGGCTTTGAACTAAACTGAAAAAAATTGTGCTTGCTAGCAAATCATTTATTTTACCAAAAGTAAAAAAGATCTTCTCACTATACATTATTTTTGTAAGATTGTGAGACGTATGCAATTCCATAAAAGGCAAGTGCACGTACTTGGCTAAGAAGAAATAATTCATGAAAATGTATTTCATATAATATTTATTTATAGTATAATGATCACAAGCATGCACAAACTTCCATACGTTAGTGATATAGGGATAATTAAATGGATTCCAAGATGTTTACAAAGAAATGTAGTAGTAATAATACTTACTAATCAAAGCATACTTTCAGTATTAATATAGACCTTGGAACAAGGTATGGATAATTCTAAACAATGGGAGAATCATCTAGGCTTAAAATGGCCCACAACGGCAGTTAAGCATTCACCTATGAGCCTACATTACTAGGGTGAAGACTTGATGCAGGATATATGTAAATTGTTTACATGCCACATAATCCACATACATGGTCTGTGTTGGAAGACTGTCCCTCTATTCCCTCTAGAAACAGGAATATGCCTATCTCTGGCCATACTAACTTCAAAGATATGTCATTTTCACATGGGAATAATGTCACTGTGTTTCAAACAGTTACATCTTATATCCTACATATGTTCTTGTATGCAGTGTATCAAAAAGCTGAGGACTTCATCAAGTTCCCCTCAACACAATTTGTGTGTCTTCCCTCGATGCAATGCTTTCATGATATGACAAAATGTCACAAGGCCGATGAATTTATAATGTTCCATTCAACATGGGGTCTATGTTAAATCATTGAATGCTTAAAAAAGTGAACAATGATTTATCGAACCCATGTAAGCGAAAGCTTACAATCTCGAATGCTTAGAACAGCGATTTGTTCCACAAAAAAAAAAAAAATGTAAAACATTACATAAAATGGGGGCTTTGCCCCCCACACCCCCCTACTTAAATATACCAACTCTGAGATCACACTACAGTCACAAAAATGGCAAAGTAATGGAAGCAGCCAAGCGATTTCTTTCCCAGGGAAAGAATTCACTTACATGCTGTTTTGCAATTCTGCCTTTTCATGCTTTCAAGTTCGATCAAGATGCATTCGAAAGAATGCGTCTTTGATGATTTAATAGGAAACCTTCAACACCACCTAAATGGCATGCATACTTGTTATGTGATATCACACAACTCTTCCACATTTTAGGTGCTGTTCTTGTTCTCCATCAACACCAAAGTGACCATCATTTGGCTTTCAAGTTTTGTACTCAAGACATTTTATTTATGCATTGATTTATTTATTTAGTTAGTTATTGCATTTATTTATATTGAAAGTCTACTGGGCATCAAAGAAAAGTCCCTTTCCAGTGGAGGTTCAGGGGAAAAAGCTCCTTGAAATAGATAAGAAAAAGAAAAAAAAGGACAAACTTCAGTATTTACACACCATACATAATTTTATAACATAAAGCATTACAAGAAATTACAAAACACAGATAAAAACAGTGGCCAGATTTATGAACGACTAATTTACACACTGTTGTCATGTGTGTGTCGCACCACAATGCATACACAATAGTGCGCCATTTTGAATTCCCTAAATGGCTCTACATGTCATGTAGAGCCACTGAGTATGTTACTGAAAGTATAATCAGTTAAATTACATGCTAATGAACCAATCAAATATGGCAGAGCCATACAGGAAGCTATAAAGTATACCATGCAGAGATGTAGCCATTTGCCACGAATACCAAAATCTACAGGAATACAGCCACCATCGCACTTATTAAAAAAAAATCAGTGTTAGGGGCTGCTGCTACTCTCTTGCATGCATATGTGCAACAGGCTCAGATCTATGCTGCTGCTGCTGATAGACCTTGGTCAATGTTAGGAAGGGTTTTCAGACCCTGTGTAACGTATCATATTCTGAATGATATTGAAATAGTAGAGCAAAAAAAGGTTGACAGAGAAACCCTACAGGAACTCTGCAGCCTCTCCAACCTCCACCTCAGACCCTGGGGAAATCAAGGAGGTGAAAACTATGGCATATGTTGGATTGAGGATTCTAGCTACTAGTACATTCCAGAGACACACAAGGGGTATACTACGGGTGTCACAGGTCTCAGACTCAGAAATATTTCACCAATGTCTCAATGCTATGCTATAGAACATGCAAGGGAGTACATCTATTTTCCATGCACCCCAGAGGTTAGAGCAAGAACAATGCAGGAATTTTATACTGCAGCACACTTCCCTAATGTAAAGCCCCACATGGTGAACAGTGAATGACATACATCAATCAGAAGGAGTTCCACTCAGTCAACTGCCTGGTTATTAGTAATGCCTGAGATCTTTCTCAATGTCTGTGCAGTTAACTCAGGCAGTTATCATGACTCATAAGGCATACCTTGCAGATTTACACCAGGTTTGCTAGGGGTGATGTTCCGCATGGCCAGCTACTGAGTGATGCAGGTTATGCACTGGAATCATGGCTTATGACACCCATCAGAAACATACACACACCAGAACAGGAAGTATACAAAATGCCCATGATCAAATGAGAAACATCATAGTGCGTGTCTGTTTGGCATGCTAAAGTCATGGTTCTGCTGTCAAAACACATCACTGGGTGCCCTGCAGTATGACCCAGGCATCTCTGCAGAAATTCTCACAGTCTGTGCCAAGTTGCACAAAATTATCCTGAGGAAACAACTGAAACAGGGACAGCATGGGCCATGACCACATATTCCTGGACCATACATAGGGCCAGCACCTCTAGCACATGCAGGTGAGGATTCTGAAGAGGAACCTACAGCTGCAGAGATAGCCAGCAGATGTAGGTGTGCACAGTATGCCCCTGCTTTAGCTAAGAGGTAAAGGATAGCACACACACTCACCATCTATGAGTCACAGGTTAGAGCATCCACCAAGCAACTTAAGAGACAACTGATAGCACACCCACACACCAGGGAAGGAATACACATAAGAACCTAACATTAAAAGTGATGTCATCCAATGACCGCAACCTTTACTAATCTCTGTAATATCTGTGCACAGATAGCATCAGTCAATGACAGCCCCACAGCACATGACCCATAACTGCAGTAATGTCAAGGTAAGTATGGAACCTGTATTATATGAACAAATGTGTAAGAAATAAACTACCTGCATACTGTCAGTGTCTTATCTATCCACATCAGCCATATATGCAAGTCTGTGTCAAGCCAACATGAACAAAGGATATGGAACAGTCTGTCATTTTCACAGGGTTGGGGGCAGTAGGACAAGGCTGATACTAAAATTGTGAGTGTATATAACTAAGAAACACATAGCACTCAGTAACATATGAAATATCTCAGGGATAGTAACAGTAGATGTATCTCAATCAACATTAAAGTGTTTCTATCTTGAATGTGTGTGGTTTGGATGGGCAGTTTCCGTGAAATGTGTGCTGGTCTACATGGACATACTCATGCTCTGTGTTAGCACTACATGAAGGTGTCAACTAATTAATCATTGATGAAGTAGTGAAAGTAGTGCCATTATGGGAGTGGGGTTTGGCACAGCCACTTCGGCTAACACCAAAGGATATTCTAGTTGTATGGACATGTGGATGCCAACCCCACTCCAGTAGATATTCCATCACAGACAATGTCCAATCCAGTGTGTCACTCATCCTATCAAATGAGTTATCCACACGGCTGAGGCAGTCATGCAATAGAAAATGATAACACAACACTGTGACATAACCATGCATAACTTGCATAAAATTGCATATTGAAATACATTCAAAATATGAACATGTAAGCAGGTTGTGAAAGGGACAAACATAACTGATGAAACGGTCTGTCTGCATCCAATAATTTCCCCTCCTACTTCCATAGCTATGCCATTTACTTTATATAGTGTAGATTCAGTCCACTGAGCACTCTGAATATGCAAATGAGGTATGAAATCATTCGCATCATGAAATACTTAAAATCACTTGGTGTAAGAGATGTAAACATGGTGTAAGCTACACAATTGTATGCACACCCCCTAGGACTGTAAGGAGTGGCAATGACAATTGCTAGCTGCTAATGGCTTACAAGTGTTACTGATTGCTCTGCCTACAACAACAAGTAATACTGACGTGAGTCTTCTCTCCCAAGTGTGTGTATCATGCAGAGTAGACATACAATCACCTTGAGAACCACCTAAACAATACTGATACCCTGGTACTAAGCACACTATCCATTTTCTGCATAAAATATGTTGAAAATGTTGATCAGCAAAATTACACACAGAAATAAAGATGCAAAGAAATGGTCATGATATCACATGCCTGTAGTTAAGCTGAGAAGAGGGGAAGATGCTCACAAATAAAGATAAGAAATAGCTGGCAGCACCCTAACATTAACATGTTGTAGACTATTATTAGTGTAAAGTATTGGTCTTACCAGATTTAGAAGGATATATACAATCATCGGCTTTAAAAATAGTTTCTCTATGGTTAACAAAGGCTATACTTCCAAATGGAAACTAGTACATGAAAAAATCTGGTTAAAAACCACTCGGGATGCAATAAATAAACATACTGAATAGCTTACTTTGGTTATTGAAGGAATATATGGCAACCTGGAAAAACAACAATTTAAATTCTAAATACATTATCAATACCCTTAAGTCTTTTATGCACTTTAAAACACAAATCTGGATATAAAAGCATGTTTTTTTTCATATTCCCAATAACATATACACAAAATAATAACTCATGACTCAGTAACAGTTAAAACACTTAGTAAAAATTGTCTAATTTACTGGCATCAGTTGAAAAATACTAATAAAGTACTAATGATAGAGCAAATTATTAGTGAGTTCAACCCTGAAAAATAACATGTTAACATTGCAGGAATTAAGAAAGACAGTTTTAAACCAACAGGCAATAATGCAGAAGTATGTTAGGGAAAAGGTTCCTAAATACACATAACAGTTAATAATGCTGATGGAATTTCCCACAAATGGGAAAGGAATTTTTATCAGTATTGCACAAATTAGTTAAAGAAACAAGAGTTCATAATAAACAAAATATATGGAAATACTATGAAACAGTTAGTGGTAAAATGCCAGATGATAAAGATAAAAAAGTAATTCTTACATCTCCATCTATAGTGGCAACTTTTCACATGGCAGTTTATACATACTTAACACGACACAAATTAGAGCTAATATATAATAAAGAAAATAGATGTTGGAGGTGTAAATCACCATCAATAGCCAATTGGCAACACATGTTCTATAAATGGCATTTACTTAAACAAATATTGGGAAAGTATTAACTATTTGTTACAGGCACTATTTACTGATAATTTCCAACTTACAAAACCTCTAGTTTTGTTGAATACACCTGTGCTGTCTTGTGTTCCAAGGCAAAAATATGTAGTTTTGTGGACTTTCCTTTATTGCAAGGAAAAATATTACACAGAACTGGAAAGCTGCAACTCCTCCCAGTTTTAAACATTTCAAGAACATGGTTTTATCAGTTTCACAGTTGGAATTGAAAACAATCAAGGAAAGAACAGAACAACCTACTTCCTTAAGCATTGTCTGGCAGAAACTAAATCAAGTGCTGGAATCAGAAGACTGTAATAAATTATAATCTTATTCAAAGATAATTTCAATAAAAGAAAGTTTTTCAAGCATAGATATCCTATGTAAATAGTTGGTTTTGTAATGTTTGTTTTTAGAATTGTTTCTCCACTTTAAGCTTTGACTATGTAAATATTTCTTTGATATACATACTGTATATATGTTTATGTTTATGTTTATGTTTATGTTTATGAAAATCAATAAAAATTTATTCAGTAAAAGAAATGTCACATTGATCTGGACATGTTCAAGTAAATGAGAAAGGAACATTTTCTGGCATATGGGTTAAATGAAATGAATTTAAAGAAACAGGAAAGCGTATGCAGGGTTTGAAGACACATGTTGCTTGGAATGTTTGCAGCACATGTGAACATGCAGCTTGTGTTTTGATATGTGGACTATAAATAGTTATATATATTTTTTCCTGTGTAACTTTAACACTTCTAAGCAGACTGCAAACAGGGCTCACAGGTAAAGGAAAGTGAGAATTATGTCATTTCTGCAATCTCCATTAGCCCAAATAGTTTTGTCAACACTGTGCAGTGTTACTAGTGAGTAAGTGATGTGTGCATGATGTTTATGACTTTCTGTGGCAGAAGCTGTAACAACAGTGACTTTGGCACCTCAGCAGAATTGCTCTGATGTTCAAATATATACTGAATGAAGGGAATGCAGAAATTATTCCCCCAGATTAATGACTTATTTTCATTAGAATTTCATGTCCCTTTTTTCTGTTTCTTGCCTAGTGCACTTGCTCACTGTTGAGCAGTGTCCAATCAAGATTACCTGCTTAAAGAAAAAAGTGAAACTTTTTATTTGCGCAGCCTTCTGTAGCACAAACCGGCTTAGTGGCAATGTGCAGACATCAGAACTCTGGACAGTACTAAGTGCTGAACATCCACCGGCTATGTAATTGTCTCTGTGGCACAAGGTCTAAGTGCACTGACATTAGAGCAGAACACAAGTGTTCCAGTGTTCAAATCCAGATAACACTTATTTTTACAATGGGCATCATAATGCAGTTTCTAACACTTTGATTAAGAAGGTAACATTACAAATAAAGGGCTATCATAATTATGTTCATTGTACTACATGTCTCATTAAGGGTGGCCACAGTGGTGCAGTGGTTAGCATTGCCACCTCACAGCAAGAGGTTCTCTGGTTTGATCCTCGGCTGGGGTGCCTTCTGTGCAGAGTCTGCATGTTCTCCCTGTGGTCGCGTGGGTTTCCTCCGGGTGCTCCGTTTTCCTCCCTCATCCCAAAGACATGCTGCAGGTGGATTGGACACTCTAAATTGGCCCTAGGTGTGAGTGCGCGTGTGTGTGTGTGCCTTCCGTGGAAGGTTGGGTGCCAGGCTGGCAACTCGACACTGTAAAACTCCACTGCCAATCATGAGCGGACAGGTGATCTGCTGTGGTGACCCCTAACTGGGAAAAGCCAAAAGAAGAAGTACTACATGTCTCATTAATGCTTTTATAAATTATTTTTTTTTCTAAATTGCATATCTTATTAGTGATTTGGTTATGAAAAACAGTTGAATGTGTGTGTAATTGAGCAGCATAATTTTGATAATGGATTAAAATGCACTTGTATACCTCTGAAAGACAGAATACTGCATTTCAAAGGATTTCCTAAACTCACACACATACAGGCCTATATCTTATTAGTGATTTGGTTATGAAAAACAGTTGAATGTGTGTGTAATTGAGCAGCATAATTTTGATAATGGATTAAAATGCACTTGCATACCTCTGAAAGACAGAATACTTAAAGTTAAAAGCATCTTCTCTCTTCACATAGCCCAACTTTGTGTTTACCACAGTATGTATAGTGAAGTATGTATGTATCATACCCCAACCTGTATTGATCATCTCATGAAAATCTATCCATCTGACATATGTTTACAAATAGAAATACTGCCTCTTTCATGAGAATGCATTTCAAAGGATTTCCTAAACTCACACACATACAGGCCTATCTGAACTATATCTCCATTCATACTGAATTCAGTTTATCTGTAAGGAAAAGTAGTGTGTAATTTTAAAAAGCTATGTGGCAAGTCAGCCAATTTAATCTTCAAAACACCAAGGATAACAAGTCAAGTCATTGAGGTTGTCAGTGTGGTGACCATCTGAAAAAGTGTGAATATGCTGAGCATTACACATGGCAAATCTCACTGCCATGTTTTACACCTTCATTGCTGTTTGGTTAAATACCTTCCACTTTGTTGCAAATACCTCTCTTCTTTCTCACACCTTTGTACTGTTGACCATTCATTAGGCTGATAGATGTACATGTCATGTTATGACATTTTCAGTCTGCCATTACTTTGCTGAAGAATAAAGCCTGCATCTTGCATTGGTTGAATAGGTTATCCTTGTCCCTTCAAAGGTGTGATTTTGACATGTGTAAAGGGAGATAATAATTAAGTATGCAAACTTAATTTTTAATCTTGACAATGGTTTGAATCCAGCAGTAGGTGAAATTCTTACTGCCTATTTTTGTAAGTGTCTTTCCTGTGAATGAGTTGCCTATGTATCTGTCCAAGCCCCTTCTGTTTGATTAGTGTTAGTCAGCAGCATTTGCATGAGGTCTGGCAATGAGCAACTGTAGTATGTGATAGTAAATGGCATGTCAGATGCTATTGCAAAATGGAATGAGTGGTTGCTTTATACCATATTGTATACCCACATGACTTGTGATTTCCCTTAAAGCATCTCTCCTACATAGTAGGTATAGAAGATTATTTCTGTAGCTATTACTCATGCAAATTGTCTAGGCCAAATATTTATAATAGTTATTTCTGAGTATTCTTAAAGTCATGCTAAAAAGTTATCATAATAATCACATTCTGACTTTCTCTGTACAACAATCAGCATGCTGGAGCTGATCCTGGCTTCAACTCTGCTTTTTCATTTAGCTTAGTGAGCTTACACTTTGTGCCACAGAGAAAGCTAAATTGCCAGGTGCATTTTCTCCACTAAGTACTGTTCAGAGTGCTGACAACCGGGCATCACCGCTAAACTTGTTTGCACTATAGAAGGCAAACCAAATTAAAGTTTTTCACATATTCCTTCAGCACAGAATTCTGTTTGGTTGCAACCTAGTATTGCACAAATGAGGACGGCAAGAACAACACTTCATTTTTGAAACTGAGCTATGACCCTAACTTAGAAAAGTATAATATAACATATGAAGTATATGTATGCAGCATGTTCAGATAAAACAGATCTGTTGTAAATGTAAATGGAATCCCAATATTCCCTCTCTGATCCTTATTTGAGCACAGGTTAGCAGGCCAAATGACTGAACACCACTAAACACAGGTACTTCACAGTCCCAGTTCATAACATTGAAGTATAATCACGCATGCTCTAACACTTTGACAACATCTGCAGAAAAGTGTTTCTCAGCATTTCACTTAAGAAATGCATTTGAAACAGAATTAAGTATTGCTACTGAATTATATTCATTAATTATATGGAAATTGTTTAATGTATTCATGTGAAATGCAGTGAATGCTGTGCTTAACTGTACACTTCATTTTGTATAGCTGGGTCTGCACTGCAGCACTGACACAAATGATATACAACCACATACGGACTTGACGCACATAAATCATCATTTTGCATCCCTTCTGCATTGGAACATTAACTATTAACTATTGCTTGGTACTGAAAGTCCACATTGCCCATGTATGTTAATATCAGTACCATTCATTAAGGTTTTCATCATATTATAACCTGATGACCCATGAATGATTCACTGTCCATCCTGCCTTTCACATTTGTGTGCACCTCTACACAAGACAGGTTGGTACATGTCACTCTCAGTTCTGCAATATACATTAATGACTTAAGTCAGCAGTAGGTATGTATTCTTAAACACAACATTGAACTTGCTCTTTTGTATTAACAAATATTGATTTGCCCAACACTTTCAAAACAATAGTATCTTCTCTGACACAAACTAAGTAGCTAATACTATCTATACTGCATTATCACAGTGTAAAAGCCAGAATTATGCAGTGGAGCTTGCATTAAGTATTGTGTCCTCTAGACTGTGTCTATAGATAGGTAGGGGGCTCTAGTCTCACAACAATCATCTTGTGTGTCTGTGTGTGTATGAAGTTATGGAAATATGGCATTAACTACTGCTGGGCTCAATAAAGTAGTTGGCTGGAATTAGTTTTACGCTGCAGAGTGAGTCTACATCAATGTCTGACCTTTCTGCCAACATCATCTTCTCTGATGTCCTTGTCTATAAGGTGCACTCTCACACTACAAAATGCAGATTTCTTCAGTGGTGCTTGTGGTAAGTGCTGTGTCCTCAAAATTGCATAGACAGATAGGTAGGAGTTTCTAATCTCAGAGCAGTAAGTGTGTGTGTGTGTGTGTGTGTGTGTGTGTGTGTGTGTGTGTGTGTGTGTGTGTGCATGGAGCTATGCAAATATGACCTTAACTACTCCTGGTATCACTAAAGTACTAGCCCCGAGACACTTCTGTACTACAGATGAATCCACATCAGTGTCAGACCCTTTTCTCAGCACCAACTTCTCTACAACACCACACTGGTTTCATCGTCTGCAAAGTGCACTCTCACACTACGGAAACTAGACTTCGGTGGTGGAATTTGCATTAAGTACTCTGTCCTCTAGACTGCATTGCTAGATAGGTAGGAGGTTCTAATCTCACAGGAGTCAGTGTGCGTGTTTTGTAAATATGATCTTAACTACTGCTTGTCTCGATGAAGTAGTAGCCCTGAGACACTTTGACACTGCAGATGAGTCCACATTAATGTCAAACCCTTCTCTTTCTTTCAACACCATACTAATTTCATCTTCTATAAAGTATTTTCTCACACTGTAAAAGTCAGACTACTGTGGTGTTGCTTGTGCTTTCATTAGGTGCTGTGTCCTCTAGATTGTATAGCTAGATATATAGGGGTTCTGATCTCACAGCTGTCAACGTGTATTTATGGAGTTCTGTAAGTATGACCTTAATTATTGCCGTTTTTAGTAAAGTAGTAGCCCTGTGACACTTTTACACTGCAGTTGGTCCTACATTAATTTCAGACCCTTTTCCAAATGTCATCTTCTCTGCAACACAATGTTGATGTCATGTTCTATAAAGTACCCACTCGTACTATAAAAGTTAGACTTCTGCAGGTGCACTTGCATTAAGTGCTGCATTCTCTAGATTGTGTAAATACATAGTTGGGGTCCTAGTCTCACATCACTCAATGTGTGTGTGTGTGTTTATATAGTCATGTAAATATGACCTTAGCTACTTCTGGTCTCAATAAAGTAGTAGCCCTGACACACTTTTACAGTGCAGGTGAGATCACATCAATGTCAGATCCTTCTCCCAACATCATTGTTTCTGCAACACAATGCTGATGTCATCCTCTATAAAATGCATTCTCACACTATAGATGTCAGACATCTGCAGTGGTGCTTTCATTAAGTATTGTGTTCTTTGTATTGTACAACTACTTAGGTAGGGTGTTCCATCTTACAACAGTTAACTTGTGTGTGAGATGGTGGCTGCATAGCATTGCTAGAAGATTAGTTAAACAACTGTGCTCCTTTGACTTCCACTCATGAGAAAGTTTTACATCATCTGATCAATTCTACATCCCGTTTTCATTCTGTCCATAAAAACATACTATTTGTAGCACACTGATTAGGTCATCATTTCAATAATGCACTCTCAAACCATTAAAGTCAGACCTCAACTGTGGTGTGTGTATACTATAGTTGTGTGTAGATTGTCAGTCCATCAGTAGGGTGATTGAATACAGCGCTGAAACTCTGAAGATTGTGTGTGTATGTTTGTGTAAAAGAATGCAGGAGCGTCTTACACTTGTTATTGGTGACATTTACAATTCCACATATCTGTAGAAATCATTTCTGCACACACATCTCCTTTGCATTAACAGCTGATGTATTTCAAGATGCAGTGTGGCTCACATACAAGCAGACTTCTCCTGTTGCATGTCTGCATAATACAGTTTTGTACAGATTGTTTCAATACACAGCTAGAGAGCTCAACTACAGGAATGACTGTTACCTGTGAGTGTATGTTCCTTCCTTACACTGTCCAAAACAGGCTACAAACACATATAAAAGGTATATCTATGCAGTGTGCTGTATGACCACTTTTTAGTGGAAACATTGCTGTAATATACAATGGTGATGTCATCCATTGAAATGTGCACAATTGTGAAATAAATCTGTAGTTGCACTTGTGTTTCAGCAAACCTTCATTAGCCTGAAATGTTAGCTATACTACTCAAATCCTGACGTCACTGCTTAAAGTTTGTGTACATGTTGTTAACAGTTCACCTACATGTGTTAAGTTCATGTGTGGTTATTGTTTCCTCTTACAAGAGTTTATTCTACATTTCATTAGGAAAGGCTGTATTGAAGACTGATGTTATCATTTGAATAGACTGTCATTCCATAGCAGTTGTAGTAAGCACGTCCTCAGGAATGAGAACATGAGATGATGTAATGTATGTTGTTGACTAAGTAAGGCAAGTGCTCCAATACAGGATTATATCCATATTTATTTATTTTACATTTGTTGACCGGGTTTGTCCAACTGAGCTGATAGCCCTTTTTCAGCAGTGGCCCGGGGACAAAAGCTCTATATTTATTTATTTATACAAGTAAGTAATTAAGGTACCAAAAAACAAAATTTGGAGAAAAGCTCCAGGAATCCAAAAAAACAACATTTGGCAAAAAGCTCCAGGAATCAGTTAGTTACAACATATTTATAACGGTCATTTAGCATTTATATTAAATACAAATTTAAAATTGAGTTTTCAGTAACACACCAGTATCAATACTGACTTAGAGATAGGATTGTGAAAGTTATGTTGCATAATTGGGATGTTTTGATTAAAGGAGTTGCAGTAAAATAATAGTAAATAGAGGTGATGTGAGAGTAGGAGTATGGTAAGATTGAGTAGGAAAGTGAGAATGAATAGACAGGGCAGAACTTAAGTAGTAGATTAAGGCAGGCAAGTGTGCTGCACTAGGAAATAGGACAGAGAAAGAGAATAAGTTAAGGAGGCGGAGTACAGCGGCAGGACCATTGACTGTTCAGGTATTCTTCTGTGGCTGATTTAAATTCTTTAACATTGTTGAGAGTCCTTATTTCCCATGGGAGTTTGTTCCATGATTTGGCTGGATTGTAGCTGTAAAGGTTGCAACCAGTTTTATTTTTTGTTTGATGAATTTGTAGTAGGTCTTAGTCTGAGCTTCGAAGAGTCATAGAAGGAGCGTATTAGGAGATAAGGGAGTATAGGTTGGGACAGAATGAAGGTTGATATAAAATGGAATGAATAATCAGAAGCTGGGAGAGAAGTTGATGGGGAAATTTTAGCCAGTGTAATATTTTTAGTGAGAGACAGTTATGAGATTTATAGTTTAGGTTTGCTGCGAATCTTGTGACTTTTTTATAAGTAGATTCCAACTTAGTAAGGATTGATTAGTTAAGGTTTGTGAGGATTTGGGAGCTGTACATTAGGCTTGGTAATAGATATGCATGTGAGAGGGATATCCTTGCTTTGTTAGTGAAGAACTTTTTATTTCTGTATAAGAACCCCAGTTTTTGGTGTGTTTTACTGCTACAGTTGTTAACGTGTAGATCACATTGGGCATATAACAAGCATCAGACAATATTTGACATACAGCAAGATCTGGTCTAAGTAATTAGTGGGGCATATATTCCTTAATTCCTACACATGATGTAATGCTTTCACATAACCATACATATAAGAATTGTACTTTTACACAATTGGATCTCACTATGGATTTTCTCAATGCTAAGACAAGTGTTCCCAACCAGCATTGAGTGACTGCAAGCATTTGTGGACTTAACTGTTCTGCATGAAAGACATCTCCCCATTATAATTTCTAGGTACAGAGTGGCATAGACATCCCCCATCAATTTTATCAGGTAAAATTATGGGCAAATAAAGCATAGCTGATAGTATGACTTCCCATAGGTGGAGTTCAACAGCTATGATAACAGCTCCATTGTAGCTGAATTGATTGATTGCCATATTGTTTTTGGAGGACTTGAGCAACTTGATGTTCAGTTCTAGTATATAATGAAAGAATCAAGCCGTAGCTCCTCAGCTGTTATGAACTCTCTTTCACTGTAATTAAGTATGTCAACCTTTCGGTCCAAATATATGTAACAAATTTCACCAAAAAATATAATTTTCAAAAGGCCGTTCGGTCCTGTTTTATTAAAAAGCAACAATTAAAAGCTCAACACGTGAGCACGTATAGAACTCAAAATAGTGGTTGTGGTTATAGTTATAACCAAGAATAGTCGCCAAAGAATGCAGCATAGAAATATAGTCTGCAAAGTTCTCGGCTGCTGTTAGTGCTCTGTAAAAAGTCAATTGCAATGGCCGTTTAAAATATTGGCCACATTTGCGAAGGCTAAATACAATAGAAATGCCTTACTTTAAGTGGTCCTTTAGTTCTTTGACTAGTTCAGCTGCTTGTAGAACTCCAAGACGGCTTAAGATATCTTGCAACCCACAAATTTTACGTTAGTTGTTATACTTCCTCATAAGCCATTTGCTGAAGTTGCATTTAGCAGACAAAGCTTCCACA
Source organism: Protopterus annectens (assembly GCF_019279795.1). Lineage (NCBI taxonomy): Eukaryota > Metazoa > Chordata > Ceratodontiformes > Protopteridae > Protopterus > Protopterus annectens. The sequence goes on from NC_056736.1 coordinate 15,901,744, forward strand.
ACTCATAAGGCTAGACACATCTCTATGAGCTAATTCAGCTTCTTTTAAGTCCCAAATAACACGATAAGCGCTTTCGGTATCAAAATACCGAAAGCGCTTATCGTGTTATTTGAGACTTAAAAGAAGCCGAATTAGCTCATACTACTTATAGCTGTATCCCTGTATCTACAGAAGTAAGGCAATCAGTTGTGTTCAGCCTTAAGAGATGTGTCTAGCCTTAAGAGTCGTGGAAGTGGTTGTCCCACTTCACTTATGTGTCCCAAAAACAATAGAGTTGATAATAGTTCCCTAGTACTGAGTTCTCACTCTATATATAAATTCTGCTATTGACAATATCTCAGCAGCTACCCTATCACTGCATTCATATGTCTCCATACCACTGCTCCACCATCACCACACCATCTCCAGCAAAAGAACACCATTGTCACTATTTATAGTCCAATAACCAACAATGCTATTTGGAAACTGATACATATGGCTTAGTTCTACACCAACTAGTTCATGGACTTGAAGCAGAATTTTGCGAGAATAAATGATTCATAAAAAGTCACTTATGCACCTAATTATAACATTTTCGGATATTATAGGATTCTTATACAAATAGAGAAGATGTTCATACTACAATGGCAGCCACAGCACAAAGGTGTAGCAAACAGCACATCCTCAACTAGTCATGCCGTGGGAAGCCCTTCATTGCAAATCTGTGTAACCTGTAGTATGCTAACAGCTGCACCACCCTTTGCCTAGAATTCTTGATATGTTATTGACACACATGCCATGCCAGCCAACAAGAGTGAATGCTCATAACAATTGCTGGTCTGGGTACAAGGCAGGATAGAGGAGGAATAGCCTCGCAAAAGCCTTCGATACAATACCCCACTCGGGCATTATAGATAAGCTCACCAGCTTAAATATAAACCCCTATGTCACTAGATGGATTGCAAACTGGCTCAAGGACAGAACCCACATGGTTAGAATTGCTGGAGCCATGTCAGACTCCAAACCAGTTACAAGTGGTGTCCCACAAGGCTCAGTCCTGGGACCTCTCTTGTTCGGTATATATTTCTCGGAGGTACAGGCCAACACGGAAGGACTGTGGCTGACCAAGTTCGCAGATGACTGCAAACTGGGTGCCATAATCGACTCTCCAGCCGACACAAGCATCCTCCAAAAGGGCCTCATAGAAACAGACAACTGGTGCCAGAGCCATGGCCTCAAGCTAAATGCCAAAAGTGTATAGTCATCCCTTTGGCAAAAACAAAGTGCCCACAAATTACCACATAGGTGGAAATCCATTAAGTACAGAAGAAGTAATTAGGGACCTGGGGACCCAAGTTGATAGCAATCTCTCATTTGACAACCATGTGGCCAAAGTGGTTAGAAAAACATTTTATATAGCCCACCTAATCACGAAGGGATTCACATCTAGATCAGGGGAGGTCATCGTGCCTCTTTACTCATCCCTCATCAGGCCCATAATTGAGTACAATGCCCCTTTTGGGATGTACCTTACCAGACACCTGCAGCAACTGGAAAGACCCCAAAAGTACCTCACCAAGAGGATCAAAGGGCTCAAACAGATGCCATATGCTGCCCGGTTAAAGAAACTCCAGCTCTACTCAGTGGCATACCACCTGTTCAGAGGAGATCTGTGTCTGACGTATAAAGCCATGTCCAACCCGGAATTAATGGACATGCTGCACCTCAGAAAATCCAAATCGCATCGAGCTACGCTCGAGACTTGAACCTCAGCACTGAAATAAATAGGACATGCTGGAGGGACAGATTCATAACCCAGAGGCTCCCTTCACTCTGGAATAAAATCCCAGTCCAGGTTAGGCAGAGTCCCTCATTGACTCTCTTCAAGAGGAATCTTGATGAGTGGATGGGAGATCGTAGGTTTACCCCGGGTATCACTTCTGTGTCACTGTTAGATAGAGGCACAGTATACTAACCTCGAAAAAGGGCATAGCAAAATAAATTTAAAATGGGTGGCGAAAGCCAAACACATTCTGGCTAGGCTTATAAATGCCCTAGGGCAGATAGCCTAGTATGAACCTATGAACCTATGAACCTATGAATAGTCAACCTTGGGCCCTGAGTAGCCATGTCCTCAGAGTGCACTCTTCTTTGCTAATTGCATCCTACAAGAGTTAGTACGCTGGGAGAATGGCATTGGGAAAAGCTTTGTCATGCATAAAGTATAAGTTGTGATTTATTGAGCCAGTTCATCTCCCAAACTGAAGGCTGCACTTCCCTTTACAACCCCCTGTCAAAGACTCTTTACTGGGGATATCAGTCAGCCACTATCCTCTTTCCTTCATCAGGGCACACTCACCTGTGGAGGACTCAGAACACAATGGTAACTGGAGCAGATGCTGAACAGTTGGTGGTCAGCTAAGGATGAGCTAAAGAACCAAAAAAGTACTATCTGGAATTGGTTAAGTAAACACAGATACTTGCTGTAAGGGCATTGTGATTGCAAATCTCAGTCATTGTCCTTTTATTTCATGATTATTATCATTGTCACAATCATCCCCATTTTTTGCATGGGTCAAGGTTTCACATCACCTGTCACCATCTCTCTTGATTCAAACCTTCCCTACTACCATCTCTTTCATCATTCCCCTTCACAATGGAGGACCCTCTACCGATCACTCTACCTATCGCCCAATAGCAATTTTTCACCCTGTCAAAAAGAGATGCATACATCACCAAATCCTCTCACACCTCCTCTCCAATAACCTTCTCTCTCCTACCCAACATGGCTTCCACCCATCTCACAGTACCTCCACCACCCTACTCAGATTTACCAACACTATAAACTCCTATAGGAACCAAGGCAATCTTGTCTCCACTACCTTCCTTGATTTATCCAAGGAATGTGACATGGTATTCTACAATAAACTTTTAACTTGTCTCTCTGACCTTATCTTTGATACCCCCCACTCTCCTTTGGTTCAAATGCTACCTAGATAACCGTCACCAGTCCATCAAATGGATGAACTCCCTATCCCTCCCACTCCCAGTCATCCTAGGTGTACCCCAAGGTTCTATCCTCAGCCCACTTCTATTTAATATCTTCACCAACCAACTCCACCTAGCTACCACAAAAGCCGATATAGTCCAATACACTGATGACACAATCCTCATATGCCCTGCACCCAATATCCAACTTCTTCAGCAAATAGCCCAGCTAACCTTCACTGAAATTGAGAACTGGCTCAATAAATCACAACTTATACTTATCCCCCAAAAAACCCAACTCATGCTGTTCCACCCAACCAAACCCTCTAATCTCCCCTTTTTCATTTTCTCCACCAATAACACCCAAGTCACCCCAGTCTCTGAGGCAAAATGCCTAGTAACTACCATCGACCAACAACTCAAATTTAACAAACACATATCAGTAACCATCTCTAAGGTCCACAAAAAATTATGCTCCCCCTATAGATGCAAAAGGTACCTCACCTCAGAATCTCGTATTGCCATAACTAAAACTTATTTGTTGTCCACACTGCTATATGCTTCTCCCTCACTAACAAACCTAAATAAAACTGACTTAAACAAACTCTACACCTGCTACAACAAAATTGCCAGATTCACCACCAATACCAAGTCATGTTCCCACCATTGACTTGCCATACAAACCCTACACTGGCTAGAATGCCCCAACCTTCTAAAATATCACCAATTCAACTTATCCTATCAAATACTGTAGTACCCTGAAAAAACACCTGCCCTGAATAACCTCAACTTCCATAATCCAACAACTACGCTCTAGCAAGAAAACCTTAATTAAAACCATCTCATGCAAAAACAACTCAGGGAAATCTCTTTTTGCTCATGAAATTGCCCAAACCTGGAACAGCCTTCCTCCTGACCATAGACTTCTAAATTCTACATCCTCCTTTACGACTCACCTAAAATCATATCTCCACTCCAACCACCTATCCAACTGTAACAAGCCACCATAAAACAACGTACTACTACAGGGAAACCTTTTTACAGCACAAGTGTATCTTCTGCAGGGGTCAGTGTTCAGTCTGCACTATACTCCTCTGAACTCATCTTAATGTTCACTGTAAATACTGTAAATATTTCTACAAGTACTCACCTGTTTACCCATCCATCAGTGTAATACAGCAACTATGCTCATCCTGTATAAACACGTTTCACCTTTTTATCCATCAATTGAATTCTCATTGCCACTATCTAAAATATCTTTATATTGTAACATCTACCTGCAAATTTATATATATGCTCTGACCTATTGTAAGCAGTTTTGTAACTTGTTCTACTATGTTAATGTAATCTACAACTTCTCTCATGTTATCATAAATTGTATTCTCTCTTTTTAATTATGCTGGAGCTTTTCTCCCCAGGACTTTTGAAAACTGATACCTGCTGTCCAGTCAGACTATTCTGATTAACAAATGTGAAATAAATATAAAATAAATAAAATCTTTGGCATTCATGCCTGAGCATTGCAGGTCTTCCCTCACACAATCCAAACATCTCCTTGCTGGACACGCTCATTTTCTTTTCATTTCTAGCAAATTGTCCCAAACTTTCTTCAGCAAATCATCTTATGCTCCTGCACGTTACCAAAACACTGTAATCTGCTGTCTTTGAACTTTGCTGTACTTGTAGCTACTTGGGCTTCTGCTCTGATGTCCTCATTTCATTGTCCCAAAGTGTGCATTCTACCACCCATCTCAGGCACTTCTTCTCCATCACCTTGAGCTTCATCAATTGCTCCAACTTCATTGCCCAGGTTTCTATACCATACTATAGTACTGGTTTAACCACCATTTTGTACGCCTTATTATTTTCTTCTATGGCATTCTTCTGTCACACACTATTATTAACATTATGTGCCAGCTGTATACAGCCTCTCTGATTCTAGCTTCATCCTCTTTGTTCACACTTCCCTTCTCCTCAACCACCCATCCCAGATACTTGAAGCTGATAACCTGTTCCACAATTTTCCATTCTATATCCATTTCAGTTTCTTCTGATTTCCCCTATTTGCTGCCATTACAGCTATCAATCTGTACCCAGTTTCATCCCACGTGCCTTAATTTTTCCATTCTATACCCCAGTCACTTGTCCAAGTTTCTGTTCAGAATCTGCCTGTAATGCCAAATTATTTTCATATGAAAAACTGTTTGCTACTGTAGTCCTTCACCATTCTGAATAGTACTGTTCATAGTCTTTAAATTGTCATAGTCAGGAACAGATGAGTGAGGTAGATCACATAATGTATGCTTGATGGCCCAGAGGTCAGTAGCTGAGTTGCATTAGAAATTATATATTTGCTTTGGATAATGACATCTTCATTTGATTCTCACTGATCAATCAGTCAATCAACCAATCAGTGTTCTGCTTGTCTAATTTTAAAACAAACACTGCAACATTCCATACAAGTCTATAATTAGATTTATTAGATGTACTTGGTATTTATGACAAACTGAAGAAAGTCTGTATTCTTAATTCATATCCACAAAAAGGAAAAGAAGATATCATTAGTGGTCAGAAGACAAATGGAGTTGTGAAGTGTATGAACATTAGGCATGGAATTTACAAATTATATTATACTTTGCTTCTCTGATGCATGTACTCAGATTATCTTTTAGTCTGCACTGCACACAGCTAGGATTAGTCATTTTGGAGGGTGGTATTTGCAGTGAAACTTAGCATTCAATGTTATAGCAAGTAATATTTTCAAGAAAAGAAACAGTCTTTGCTTACTTAATTAGAATAAAATTAGCTGTCCAAAGTAAGAGATAACTGTAAAGAATAATAATAATACGTAATTTCTCTAGCATTGTAAAATGCATTGCAGCTGAATGTAGGATCACATGAATTTAGATCAGAAACGGGAATAACTACATTTAACAGAGTTTGCATCGGCAATGAAAGACCTTCTGTTTCAAGCATATGCACCATCTGCAATTTTCATGGCACTTGGCACTTGAATCTAATGTCACATTTGAATGATATGAGATTAACTGGGCAAAATCTCACACTGTAAACTCTAGTATGGGAGATATAGCTGTCCAGCTCAACTGGACTTGTTTCATTGGCTTTGGCTCTGACAAAACTGAAAAGCTTGGTAATTCATCACATCTGTCTATTTCAGCCTTGATCATTAATATACTTGTATGAATATCTGAAGTAATGATTGCATTAACTATCCAAGCCAATTACATGGTTTGTTTAGTCCCTGATGTCTGTCTTGTGTCCTGTTAAGGTGTAATGAAATACAAGTCTTCCGATGTGTATTTGCCAACTCTGCTATTTTGAATCAGTAAAATATTAAACTCGAGATTCATTTCAGTTTAACACTCCTATCCTGCTATTTAGATGCAACAAAATTTGAGCTAGTTTTACTGTGATAAGCAGTATAAAATTAACTCTTCACTTGTTATATTGTTCTCTTTTTTAATTAACTGAATTAAATATCACAGATGGGAATAAGTGTTTTCACTCATCTGGGTTTCATCATTTATTTTCTCTTGATGTGTAGACTGCAAAATCACCTACTTGTTTATAATATTATACCCTGTCTTAAATGCAGTCACACTGGCATTACTGCTGTCTAAGCCTTATTTCATTTGGTAATAACACTGACATTTCTATTCACTTCTCTCAGAGTTTTATCATCTGGCTAAGCCACATTTGTTTAAAACACGAAACAACACCATTCTGTTGTTATTCTGGATATCGATCATGATATAAATTCCATTCACTTTCTAAGCTTCAAAAATAAGTAACCTATTCTGAATACCCCCAAAGCTTGAGAACATTTATAAAGCTAAGCCATATCAGTGGGGTGAACAACATTTCAAACTGAAGCAGTCATTACTTGGCTGAAGCAAGAAATTTTCTCTCTCTCTCTCGATCTCTCTCAGCAATACTGGGACAATGAAATTGTTTTTCTGAAAGCATTATAACACTTTAATTAAGCCGCACTTTAATGTTTTATTTCATGCTTGTAAGCTGTTTTAGAAGCTAAAGCATTTCTTTATTAGTGATGTGCAACATTCATTAAATACATTTTCTCGTTCTATGGTGCCACATTCACTGCAGTGCAAACTCATCTCTTGAGTGTGCTGTGCCATTCTTGGCATGAAGCCCAGTGCCTCAGAGTCCACTGAGGACTGCCTGATCCTCCCGGTGAATACATATCATATCTTGTGTCATTGCCTGCATAATAAATGTTGCCATTCATCATGTTTAATAATTTAAGTTTTATTATCAATTATGTTATAACTACCCTGTTTTTCTAATGTCCCCAAGATGCTCTTGATGAATAGATATCACTCCTTACTAAGGCTCTTACCATATGTAAAAATTCTCAGAAACAAAGAACAAATCAAAGTGTAAAGGATGTGAAAGTATTTTTAGATGGGACATGATACATATTTTACAAATCATCAATAATTAGCACAGTCCAGTTTTGCTGTATGACCTTATGTTCATATGACTGTCCTAAGGAATACTACAGTTAAGAGACTACGTTTTGTTAGCATAACCTGTAACGGAAACATACATTCATATAGAAAATAACTATTGCTACTATTAGCAATTTACCTGTTTTCTTCAGATACCACGAGGCATTGTTCTTAAATATGGCATCACCTATATGTTGATAATCTGTTATATATGTATGATAAGCACTTAACATTGCACAGGCTATTTGCCTTCCTCAAAAACTGGCGACTCACTTACTTTGTACTGCTTTCCTCCTTTGTTGAAAATAAATGTTCTATAAAATATCGCCACACAGTACATTTTCATGTATCATTAAGCTTCTAATAAATATGTACTATTATATTCACTTTCTTATGTTTTGTAGTTGTTTGGACATAGCTTTGTTTCTTAACTTCTTTTCTCTCCTTTGATCAGGCATGTATAATTTGAAAAGTCATTGTTCCTACTCTACCACGCTTAGGGTTATGTGCTGAGCTAAGTGCTATTTTTGCTTTAGTGTTTCTACTGTGTTATTGGCCAAGAGAAAAACAACTCTAACAATGACCTAGCCAACCTAAGTTGGATTAGCTGCTGGGGTGTCTTTTATAGTTGATGTGGGAGGGTTAAGGCAACTGGTCCTAGGGAACAGGTCATTGATGCACTTTCCAAGGCCAGAAACACTGCATCAATGGGCCCTGATAACATCCTGAGATGCTTCCTAAATAGCATGAAAGATGCCTTCTCTGGTCCATTTGAATATGAAGGAATGGAAAATGGCTACAGTCATTCCCTTGCACAAAGGAGGTCCAATCATGGATCTGGTAAACTAAAGGGCCATAAGTATTACCAGCCTGATATGCAACGCCATGGAAAGAATCATCATGGCATGATAAACAAGGACATAGGTAACTTGCAAATGTTGGACTCATCAAATTTTGTCTTTTTTAAAGGAAGGCCATGCCTATTAAATCTGGTAGACTTCTTTGAGAGGGTCAACAAAACAATGTATGAGGACAAGACTGTGCACACAGCTTACCTTGACATAGCCACCGCTTTTGATACAATACCCCACTCAGGCATTAGTGAGAAGTTCACTAAATCTGATATAAACCCTTTTATTACCTGCTGGATTGCCAGCTGGTTCACTGATGGGGCAAAGGAGGTCAAAACAGGTGAGGCCACCCCCAAAAAGAGGCTAGTCATTAGCGGAGTCCCCCTAGGGCTTGGTATGGCCCCACTCCTTTTTGGCATCTATTTTTCTGAAGTGGAAGCAAACACTGAAGTTTTGTGGACAACTAAGTTTTCAGATGATTGCAAGCTGGGGATTATCATCAACTCCCCTAGAGACACTAGCATTCTTCAAGAAGGCCTATATCTGACTAACAAATAATGCCAAATACATGGTCTTAAACTCAATGCTAAGAAATGCATAATTGCACAGTTTGGGAAGTCAACCATCTCAGCTAATTACCGTGTTGATAATATGCTCTTAAGAGTTGGCCCAGTGCTCAGGGATCTGGGTACGCACGTAGACAGAATCCTTACATTCGACCACCACTTGGCCACATTGTTGAGGATACCCTTTTACATTGTGCAATGTATAAGTAAGGGCATGGCATCTAGGTCCAAAGAGATCCTTATCCCTTTGTACTTTGTCCTTATCAGACCAATAACAGAGTAAAATGCTCATTTTGCTATGTACCTGACCAAGGATATGCAGCAACTAGAATGACTGCAGGAGTTTCATACAGAAAGAATACAAAGTGTAACAAACCTACCTTATGCAGAGTACCTTAAAGCCATTTTCTTCAACTCAGTGTCCTATAGATTGGTGAGGGGTGATCTATCCACAAATCCCACACTTATGAATCTCCTGCATATTTATAAGTCAAACAGTACAAGAAATACAAGATCTGGGTACCTGAATTTTGTGTGTGCTTAAACAAAACATGCTAGTGAGACACACGTGTCCCAGAGACTGCCCTTCCTATGCAACAGGATTCCCATCCATTTGAAGCTGAGTTTGTCTATTACCTAATTTAAGCACAAACTAGACCAGTGGATGAGGAATACAAAATTTACATCGAACCTGGCAACCGTGTCCTTTGTGGACAGAGGTAGTTTATAAATACCTGGCCCTCAATGTCCTATTTTGATACAGGACATCATTTTCCTTTCAGGAAAATTTGTTGTTAGCCTAATAATAGTCTATCAATCTATGAATATGAAATTCTAAGCATGGGTAGATGACATGAGAAAGCAGAACCTTTTCTCCAAAAAATATCACATTTTATAAAACTGCAAATGGCTTAAGGGCACATGAAAATGATACAGTCCTAGAAATAACTTGAATGGTCAATTATTCTAAAAGATGCCTTTATTAGAACATTGCAATGTAGAATTTAGATGCAATGCACTAAAAAAATATGTACCTTTTTTATAAAAAACAGTAACACCATAGGCAAAGGAAGGTAAATTTACACTGCACTTTATTGTCACATAAACATTCAGCAGTTAAGCACTTTCATCCCCTATGGGACTTCATCAGAACTACTGTAAGTACATTAAAAACGAACTTAAATGCACTGTTAGAATCACATGACAGTGTGAATTTACCTTGCTTTGCATACAGTGTTACTGGTTTTGGTGGTTGGAGTTTTTATTTGGGAGTTTCAGTATATCTTTTTTTAAAAAATGCTACCACAGAAGACGTTGTCATAAATACCATAGAAATGGCATCCATTGAAAGGGTAAACCTCTACAAAGCAGTAGAAAAGGCATTTATTAATTCCACAATGATCACAAATATGTGATTTCATGTGGAGTAGATCACTATATTCTCTTAAATAATAATTCTTTAATCTAATTGCTTCCTGTTAAGTATGAACATTGCCCTCCTTTACTCATCCCTAATTAGATCAATCATAGAATATAATGCTACCTTTGGCATGTACCTGTCCAGTCACATGCAACAGTTGGAGCGCCTACAGAACTACCTTACTAAAAAGATAGAGGGCCTAAACAACATGTCTTATAAGGACTGACTCAAATCTCTGTCACTGTACTTGACATCCTACAGACTGCTAAGAGGTGGCCTGCATCTGGCATACAATTCATCTCAGACCCATTTCTAATGAATTTACTACACAACAGCAAGTCAAATGGCATCAGAAATACTTGGTCTAGGGATTTAAACCTCTTCTGCAACATCACCAGAACAGTTTGGAAGGACAGGTATATTTTACAGAGGACACTTCTGCTGTGCAACAGACTTGCCATGCACATAAATCAAAGTTCATCCCTATCCATTTTCAAGTGCAACATAGATCTATGGAAGGAAAACAGGAAATTTACCCCAGCACTGGCCCCTGTACTACTAATGAACAGAGGCAGCTCTTAAATGCTTCATACATATGTCTCCTCAGATTATCTGTGATATGATTCCAGGTATTTTTATAATGTGTAGTATACAATTATCAACCATGAGATGGGTAAGGCCAAACTATAACCAAATGGAATAGATTATTTCTAGCACAAAAAGGGAAATCGGCTAGGCTTAAAATGGCCAACAAGGACAGCTAGCCTAGTACTTACTTATGACTATAAACCTATAGAACTAAAGTTACTGACTTTCCTTATATTAATTACCTAATCTACTTCATCCAAATATAAAAATCCATTCATTCTGATTCAAGAAATGGTAACATCCTGCTACATAAATGTGTGCCTATTAACTGCTCAGAGTTCTCTGTTACACCCTACAGTGTCATTATTACTGGTTACATATTATAAAAATATAACGTAGTATCAGAGCTACATGGGTGAAATTAGTTTTATAGAGCATATCAAAAATGTATCAGAAAATAGGTATATGATGATGGAATATTCTAAAAGAATTGAACAGCAACTGCAATTCAAGAAATAACATGGCCATTGTATAGTGACATACCTATAAGAGGATTAGTTACGTATAAGTAACAATATAGTGAAGATTTTCTGCTATAGTGAGGTATAATGAAGCCATGCAGCTGTATAAATGGATGTCATCACATAAGTGCATACACTGCAATATGAGCATCCATATAATCCAATAAAATTGGCATACAGATATTGAGCCTGTTATAATGCTCCACTTATTGACAAGACTGGCACAGCAGGATGACGTTACCAGGTCTTGATAGCAAAGTACTGAAGATATTTATTCTGTCAGCAGGGAGTAAAGTGGTGATAGGACTGTCAGAATTGGGGAATAACTTCCACAACAATGCACAGAAGGGCAAAAAAGAAAGAGTGATTAGAAGGGCAATTTTTGGGGGACAAGTGCACTTTTTATTCTTTGAGAAGAAGGGTAGAGGGAGAAGGAAGCATAGGAAAGAGGGTAAAGATATGGCAACATAGGCAGATAAACTAACATAGTAGTGGCATAAAAGGGGAATCACAATGGACATGCACATACAGCAGAAAGTTGGCAAATTGTGATGTGTACCACAGAACAACAGTCAGAGCAGGGACAATGACATACAAGTAAGGAGAACACCATAACTACCTACAACATCCTCGTGGGTTTTGATCTGGGTGTAGCAAACCTACAACCCTTTAGATCCTAACTAATGAACTACTACTAGCTATAGATAGACACCAGCTGACTGGTGCTATCTTTATTGATCTTATAGAAGCCTTTGATATCAGTGACCATAGCCTTCTCCTTCATCACCTACTACAAATACACATAAGTCATGATTCCCCATATTCGCTATAAAATACCTCCTCAATAATCCGCACTTTTTCAATCAAAATTCATACTTTCCCAGAATCACCCTTTAAAATGTATTCCATAAAGTTCCATACTTGCTTCCTGACAATTCCCCATCTTTACAAATAAAACGTATCTTTTACCTACCACATCTCCCTAACCTTCTCTACGCAGATAACAAGGTACTATTTCACACAAACAACAAAGTGTCCAATATCCACACAGACCTGCAGGTTGACTTCCTAGTCCTAATCCACTGAAACACAAATAAAACCAAAAACTGGAAAAAAATAAATAAATAAATACATAAATGCAACACTCTCTGCACATCTTTGACCACAACAATACCTGTATAGAAATCACTACTTATTTTAACTACTTTTGAATTTGGCTAGACCCTTTCCATTAATTTCTCCCTCCACTTTGACAACACAAGAAAAAAGCTTAAAACTCTCTTATTTTGGGCAAATAACTCCCACTTTCTTACTAAAACCTCCACAACAGCTTTATGCACAGATTTTCTACTCTACCAACTTAAATACTACCTCCCCTGCATAGATTGAGCATCAAAAACAAACATCATACATATTCAAATGATAACCAATTTTTTTAGATCTATTAAACAGTCCCCTAAAAAGGAACACCTCTGTACAACATGAAAAAAGGAACCATTCCCCTAGGATCCCAACTATTCAAACTCCCAGTCAGCCTGGCTCAATCTCCTTTAGCAACTAAACTAATCAACCTTCCTCTTCCAGCCTCAGAAACTATAATCATTCTGCCCCCACACTGAACTCCCACCCCCAAATCTAAACTCCATTGTACAGATCACTGCTTTTCTATACTAAGATAATACTCTCCAACAAATAAAAGACACTGCAAGTTACCCAAAATTTAGGACACAATTAAAGGCCTACATCTTCTCAACAGCTGAATGTCATTAGCTCCTATCCAACCATATCACCAAGTCTACCTTTATCACTCTGTTTTGCTCATAGTTGTAACACTCTTACTGTCTCTAATATGGCTACACTTCTCACTCGTTGTCTTTTACTAAGCATAAATTCTTCTTCCAGCTGCTGACAAATTTTGTATAACATCCTTCAGTCCACTCTGCTATCTTATCATTCTCACATAGACAGCACACAACTGTAACTATTGCACAGTTGACTCTCTTTCTACATGAGACTTATCTTGATTCACTGTAAATAGTGTATACTGCAATTATATGTACTCATTTTTGTTGCCTGACAATGCTATTTTAAAGATATGCATTTTCATTCTCCTGCTGTTTCTCTCAGTAAATGTAGTTCTGACATTCTTTGTATTCCTGAGCTGTTAGAGTGAAATGGGCCGCTTATGATGCATTCTACCCCGGTAAACACATTGTATAAATAAGTAAATAAATAAATGAAGTGAGATAGCTTGTGAAGCTGTTTCTCAGGGGAATCTCCTCAGATGACAGTTACCTATGTGGTTGAGATCATCAGTAGGACCCACTGCTGGTCCTACCTCTCAACCACAGTGCAAGAAATTTGGACAAAGCCAGAAATGATGGGGGTACAAACATCCAAAGATAGGGGCTTAAATATTGCTCCTATAAACTTACAAAGTGGTTAGAATTTCAGTTGTTTTCATTATTATGTATTTTCTCAAGTATATGAAGTCTGAAACTCAAATGTCTATAATTATTTAATATTATTTAGTGACTTCAATCGTCAGTGGCTTGCCAGGAAATCATAATTTTTTATCAGGAATAAACCAAAAATATGAGGCAAAAATCTGGACATTCTTTGAAAATCTGGACAGTTGAGAGGCATGCTGCTGGTGATCTGATGGTCATGACCAAAAGGGTATGGAACTGTATTAGCTGCATGAAGAAGTACTGCAAGATACTATCACGGGCATCTATCTGCTGGTGCACACAACATAGATACAAAGATCAGTGAGATGCAGTACACTCTAGAAAGAGAAACAACAGCATGGCAGTGTAGTGCAATGACTATGGCATACATATTATACAACTGAAAATAACAGTTAGTTAAATTGCCATTCATAACCACCATCAGCAGTGCATAGAATGGAAACTGACACACACCGCCAATGAACAATGATGCAAAGGTGAAGCAATCAAAGTGAAACAAAAGCTCGCTGCTGTGGAAAACAAATTCAGTACAGTTGTCATACATATTCATTGCAGATGTAGGGGTAAATGACAGTGTAGGACAGATAACATGGTGAAAAGCTAGTAATCTCCCCAGGAAATGAACAAATAAGCAATGGTTAAGTAGTCAAATAAAAATCACTGATGAGGTAAGCTCTGTCCTTGGTCCCATCCTCTTTAACATTCTCACCAACACGCTCCACACATCCAAACAACAGGCCTCCCTAATACAGTATGCAGATGACCCCATACCAATTTGCACATCTGACAATGTGCTATACCTCCAGAAAATTACTCAGGAAGTTTTAACAGCAACTGAAACATGGCTTTGGAACTCAGAACTAATGCTTAACCCTAAAAAATAAACTACTACTTTTTTACCCCAAATCCTTCTCCCATGAAAAATCAAAATGTAAAGTCCTCAGTCATGATTCTCATCTCTTTTGATAATGCAACCATTAAAGTCACCTCTCAAAGCAAATTATTAGAGATGATAGTGGATGATATTCTTAAATGTGACCTGCAAGTACAAAATTGCATAAGAAAAACTCATCAAAAACTACTGATGCTTTATAGAGCCAAAAACATTTTTACCAACAGAACTAAAGCAACACTTGCCAATACTTATCTCCCCCTGAAACTTCTTTATGATGCTCCCATCCTTACTAACCTTCAGGCATCACTAAAATCAAAACTTGAAGAATGCTATAACAAAATTGCTAAATTTGCAGCAAATAAGAACCCACCACTGTATAGCAGTAAAAAGCCTAAACTGGTTAGAACTACCCCATCAAATAACATATACACAGCTTCATACCACCTATAAAATTATTCATAATCCATCTGACTGATCTGCACTAAATAACATCCTGCACAACTATGTTTCTAGTTGGTCATTAGGATTGAATGACCAGAAACTCCTGTCTGCCCACAAACCTATCAAATCTGTTGGCCATTGTCTGTACTTGTACAATGTTGTTAAGGCCTGGAACTCTTTATTTCTATCCATCAGGTCAATATCCTCTCTCCCATCCTTCAAAACAATTCTGAAAGACTTCCTAGCCAAAAGCTGTCTCTTTTCGTGCTCAACACTTGGATACATCCATTAATACCTTACATCTCCTTACTTATCCTTCTTCTATCAGTTTCTTTATTTCTCTTACTTTGTATTTTAATTCTTGTTTGTTTTATACTTATTTACCTATAATTTCTCTTTAAAATGGTTAAAATTTCTCTGACTATTAAATTATTGTTATATTACCTGTATCTATTCTTAACCAATGTTTTCATATTATGTCTAATTTGGTATAATTATTCAAACTGTATTTCTTTTTGTGTTATTTTTGAAAACTGTAAAATTATTATTTTTAAAATGTTTTGTAATGCTTTGAAGTTTTTCTCCCCAGCCCACCACTGAACATGGGATCCTACCCCGGTGGACTTTCCCAGTAATCAAATGTCAATAAATAAACAGGTTAATACAGTTTTCCATAAATGGCAAATTCAAATGTAACTATCACATTTTAGGTTGTTAGCACAGTTAAAATGAATTATAAATGCAATGTACAAAGCCATTGAACAACCAAGCAAATCTGAAGTAGCTAAATTAAAAAAGTACTTAGTGCTGTGGTAAACTGGCAGTGATATAGGGGTCTATATTACGTGATCAAACATTTAGTTAGTCGAATAACTAAACGTCAGTCACTAAATGTCGAAGACCCAAAACTGCGAACGTCAGTTTCCACACAGGGAACAATGTTGTTCTCCTACCTATAAAAAAAACAAACACAAATCAAGTGGGGGAGGTTTCGCTCCCCACATCCCCAATGTTGGGGCATGTGTCCCCCACACCACCCCAACTACATATACCAACTCCAAGATCTCTCCACATTGTAGAAAGGGGCAAAATCCATGTAACGGCCAAACAACTTGTTTCCCTGTGTGGAAACTGCCATTCGCAGTTTTGGGTCTTTGACATTTAGTGATTGACATTTAGTTATTCAACTAACTAAATGTTTGATCACGTAATATAGACCTGGAATCTAGTACACTTACCTCACTCTCCCAGAAGAATCTGGCCTGCCTCTCTGTTAGGCAAGCCAGTTTTTGCTACTTAATCCTCTGCTGTGAAAGAGAAATAACACAGTAGTGAGCACAGCAAAATGATGCCAAAGAAAGTGAGCACAGCAAAATGATGCCAAAGAAAGTAGTTATACGTACAATTTCAGGGGTCTATATTAGAATGACGAAACCTCACCTATGCAAATCCCGAAAGGCCGACACATAAACAGTGAACCACATGAACACTGAACGTCTTTAAGTGCAAAATTCAAAATACCGAATCACCATAGTTGTCCACACCATGTTTGGTGAGGTAAAATGTCAGTAGGAGATTTCCCTTATCCGGTGTAGCTCCCTAATGTAAATGTGCAATAGTTACTGACCTTAGGGTTAGGGTGCGGGTTAAGGTAAGTGTGTATATATATATATATATATATTAGTAATACATTCATATTTATTTTGTTTGGGTAGGCAGTACGTAGCGGGCAGTGGAGTTGGCCAACTATGGCAATTCGATATTTTGAATTTTGTGCTTAAGGACGTTCAGTGTTCTTGCAGTTTACTGTGTATGTGTCAGCCTTTCGGGATTCGCATAAGTGCAGTTTCAACATTTAATATAGATCCCAATTTCAGGAATACTGCACTATGACTCAGCAAAAAGAGATACTTAGAATAATATGGAGAGTTGCATTAACTGGTGATAGCACTCACCTTCTGTCATAATGTGCAATAAAGCTGATATAGTGTTGCGTTATTGGTGAGATTCAGAGATGATCTCACTAAATCAACTCATAAGCATAATAGTTTCACTATGAAACCATTATAGGAAGATAAAAAGCAGTAACATCATTTTAACCCAAAAAATACAAAACGACTAAAAAAGTAATAAGCTTCAGGTTATGGAGCAAAACAAATGACTTCCAGTAGAGAATCCACAAGTACATCTTTTATTAAGTTAAACACTATATACGTTTAACACAATACATCGCAAAGTTTAGAGCAGTACATCCAATACAGCCATAATTATGTCAGAGGTAACATTATAGTGAGGAAGTAAGGATATTGACAAAAGTGGATGTCTGACTACACTACACTGAAATACTGACATAAAAGGACACCGTCATCAGACAGGCTTGCTGGCAATGCACATTGCCATTAGTTTGATTCTGCCAAGATGCGTGGCAAAAATACATAGTTGTCACAGAGTGTAGCCTTGTGTGTTCAAATTCTGTAATGGCTATGCCAGGAGTCTGACAGAATGTGTGTATGTGCATGTGTGTTTTTTTTTTTGGGGGGGGGGGGGTTGAACAGAAAGGTCTTAGGGAACAGTGAAGGTTGCAGTCCTGCAGAGGAGTGTAAAAAAATGTTTGCCATAGTGAATGTGCAAGACGTCTTACAGGCATCTTTAGGAGCATCAAAGCAGGGCACAGGAGCAGAAGAGTACAGCCACAATCCATTGTATAAGTGTCCATGTAATTGTATATAGCTACACAGATAGCAAGGCAGGCTAATGGGATGAAATGTCTGCAGTATAAAGGGCACATGCTGTACTGATGGAACTAGCAGAAGGTTCATTGCATGTGGCTGATATGCAGAAGGTTGCCACGCAATGGACAGTGTCAGGATAGGTTTATTACAGCAGTGCACACTGCTGTACAAACTACTGTGGCACTGAGGAAGATGAAACAGTAGTGGGCTGATATGGAAAGGCTTACATAGACACACTGCTTAAGTTATGTACTCAGAGGTAAACCTAATGGTTCGTGAAACCAAAAGGCTGGCAGCACCTGAACACTCAACACACAGGAGACAGAGGTGCTCTTACTGCAGGCATTATGCACAGATGGTAGGTGAATCTGGCCAAGTCTAAAATGAGTAAGGCCTTCTGTGATCAGATATGGCAGAAACTGGGCAGTCACAACTGGGCATTGGTGAGGTGCATTAAAACACATGGATTCTTCATTCAAAGATTAAGGTCTAAAGATCCAGAACATAGCTGCAGAGAGGACAGCAACTGATGGGGCACCATCAACACAGAGACAGATGACAGACACTAAGGAGGTCATACTACCCCTCAGTGCTGATACTGACAGAACACTAACTCCCAGAGTTGGACTGGGTGGGAGAAAACCTCATCAGGACTGCTCGGGAGTCCATTAAGAATGCTCCAGATGAGTAGTGGTGAATGCCATTCTAGTAAGACTTTGCCTAAAGCAACATTCTGATGTTCCCTCCCATAACTGTTGAAATTAATACCACCCAGGAACTTCAGATCTGCAGCTGAGTACACCTGTACCACAAAATATGACTGTCCAAGAATTTGTGAAGGTTGTAAAAGGTGGGCAGTGGCACATGCTATTGCAATAGGGCTTTAATCTGCATCTGTGCACAGTTTACTGATGCATAGAATTCAACATTTCTGTCACACAGGGACCTTGGCCCTGTGACAGAGACAACCTGGTGTGAATGTGCTCATAGACTACATATATATTTAGCATGGTGCAGTCCAATACGTGGTGGTTGGAGTCACACATGTACCCACTTACACACTAACTTGTTTTCCATATGTATTCACAGTTTCCACTGAAATAGCATCTGGCACTACAGATCAGTATATGCCTGGCATCAATTTGGCATAAGCTGACCATAATAACCTGCCATAATCTAAGGAAAAAGTGGCACTGACATCAGTGCTTATACTAGAGGTAGCACTCTCTTCTCTGAAGGCTGTCTAAAATGAGAAGGCACATGATGAGCTTCTTTCATCAAGTGTTTAATAAAGGATATCCCATCCATGTAAGCTTTGCACAAGATACACAGCTACCGTCAATGCAATAAGCAGCATAGATCCATGCCACCTCTGAGGTGTACATATGTCAATGAGGAGAGGAGAGGGAAGGAGTGGAGATGAGTGCTGGTGACTGTCAGTGCCTGGTTAGTCCATAAGATGGCTGATATACTTGGAATCAATTGATGGATGGGCAGAATTGTCATCCAGGCATGGATGTATGCTAATCAGGTCATGGTAGATCTGCTCTGCTCAGTGTGCTACATGCCCTCCTGTAGTTGCTTGGAACTGGTCACTATAACCAAGGTAGGGATGATAATTTACTACAATACACACAACTGTGTAGCACATATGGCAGTAACTGGTCCCATGGCAGTTACTCTGCAGCTGTTTCCGCCCTAGGTGTAAATGCTCACCAGGCTATGAATGGTGTTTACCTGAATCCACTGTCACCTCCACACCTGGCGGTGGATGCTGTCTGTTCTAAGGTTTATTCTTGCTTGGCTCTTCTGTGGCATGCACGCCTGGCCATGCATAATCCCATTGACATGGCTTGTGTTTGTCCAGCTCCAGTGCGGGCACACCCCATTTAGCATCTCTTAGGGTTTTAAATTTCAAGACTTGCCCACTCCACTGTCAGTGTCTCATGACTTGATACATGTCCCTGCTCAACTTGGGCTAGTGATGGCTGTCAGTCAGCCAGCATCACACAGCAGGTGTCATTGTAGCAAACATATTATGCCATTCTCTTCTGTTGCATGTCTGCAGACTGACACTGCAAGATAACATAAAATGCATAACCAGCATTCTGCCACTCAAAGACCCAAAACATCATCTGAGGGCATGAATCTTTTCAACCCTCAACACCCCTAGCCTTGTGTATGCTTTAAGAGTTAATGCACTGTAGCTCAAACCAATAAAACTCAAAGGGCTCCATCAAACACTTTGAACAAGCTGAAACAAAAATAAGCAGAACAGTCATGAGGATTCATTAATGTGCATGTATACTTTAAATTTACATGCTCTGTTGGTCTTAATGTGAATGGTAATTTAATATGTAAGCTACTAATCAAGAGTAGACATTCAGTGGCACCTGTTCATGGCCATAATAACTATTAGTGGACACAGTATAAACAACAGGTTGAGCATACACACCCAGTATTTGAGCACACACAGACAGCACAATACTAGGCAAGTGCAACTTGAATTAAATAAATAAGAGGTAAGGGAAGCTAAATGGGTAATACATTTAGATATGATTAGATTAGTGCACAAATAACATTATTTAGATTTATTTTCATGTATACAAGTAACATTTTTCATTTAGGGACCTGTATGTAAATAAAAAAAACAAAATGCTGGTAAAGGATGTGATATCCAAGCATGTATTGTGTATTAATGTAAATTAAAAACATTGATATAACTATAGTTATGAATCCTAAATGAAAGTCTGGCACTATACATTTTCTGTACCATGCTAGGTAATATTTGTGTTACTCACATGATTATATTGAAAATGCCAACTACATTTGTGTAGCAGGTGTATGGAAGTACTCTGACATCATAATGTGTACTGAAAAACTGATCAAAGCTTATTAATGATATCCATGTGATTCATGTCATAAAATACATACAGGTTAAAGAATCATTAAGTCTTTTGTTGCTCTAGATGTATGATGGAAATAATACCAATTATAGTTATGTCAGAGTACACACCTGTGGCAATTTAGAAATATGGAGAAAAGTCACATACAACTGCACAGGTATTCCAATAATTGCACTAAATGATGAAAAAAGCAATTTGTTTAGCAAAATTGATGTTGTGAATTGTAGTAAGTTTGTGACTGTTCATGCATGCTGTGTATGTATGTAGCAAAATACAAGACATCAAACATACACAAATTTGTCATAGTGATTGGGACATAAACAGAATAATCTGATATACATAGCGCCATTTGTCTAACTATATCAGATGTGATGTTCGTATATGCAAAATGAGGCAAGGCAATGTGGCATATGTGAACATGCTCATAAATCAAGGCACAAGTCATGTGTAGTCAGTCCCTTGACAAATGAATTGCATTTCAAAATGTCGTGATATATATTAATATGCAGTGAATTTATTTATGTGTGTATAATAAATGGATAGGTAACCCCAACAAGACTTGGGCAAAATAAAACTCCATGCCAGCATTATGCCATTAATATGTATTTATTTATTTAACATTTGTTTACTGGGAAAGTCTGACTTAGAATGAAGCCAATTTTCAGTGGAGGCCCAGGGAGAAATGCTCCAGATGCATGTCTTTGTAACATGGGAGAAAACCAGAGCACCTGGAGGAAACCCACACGAACACAGGGAGGACATGCAGACTCTGCAACCACTGCACCATCCATCAACTAATAGACACATGTTGCAAGTGTTGGGCTGCAATTATGTGATAATTATGCATTTGTGTTACTGTAATCAATGACATGATGTGTGCCCCTCCTGGTGCAAGTGCCACACCATACATGCTAACTTAAATAAATCTATAAAATTACTCATGTGAATGCAGT
Source organism: Protopterus annectens (assembly GCF_019279795.1). Lineage (NCBI taxonomy): Eukaryota > Metazoa > Chordata > Ceratodontiformes > Protopteridae > Protopterus > Protopterus annectens. The sequence goes on from NC_056736.1 coordinate 15,923,548, forward strand.
ATATTATAACTGATATTCAGCCCTGAAGTGAGCTTTGTTATAAAAATCAGTATAAGCTATATGACACTACAGTTACATACATTCCCCACCCAAGTGAAACATTAATATAGGTTCATAGGTTGATACCAGGCTATCTGCCCTAGGGCATTTAAAAGCCTAGCCAGAGTATGTTTGGCTTAAGCCACCCTTTTAGATTAGTTAACTGTGCCTCTGTATAGTAGGTCACAGAAGGTAGCCCTTTTAAGGTTTGTTTACTGTACCTCTGTTAAGCAGCAACACAGAAGAGATCCCAGGGGTAAACTTACGATCTCCCATCCATTCTTTAAGATTTCTCTTGAACAGGGTCAAGTGAGGGGCTCTGCCTGACATGGATTGGGATTTTATTCCAGAGTGAGGGGAGCCTCTGGGATATGTATCTGTCCCTCCAGCATGTCCTATTTATTTCTGTGCTGAGGTTCAGGTCCCTGGAGCTTGTAGCTCTAAGGGATTTAGATTTCCTGAGGTGAAGCATGTCCATTAATTCTGGGTTGGACATGGCTTTATACGTCAGACACAGATTGCCTCTGAGTAGGCGGTACACAACTAAGTAGAGCTGGAGTTTCTTTAGCCAAACTGCATAGGGCATCTGTTTGAGCCCCTTGATCCTCTTGGTGAGATACTTTTGGGGTCTTTCCAGTTGCTGAAGGTGTCGGGTAAGGTACATCCCAAACGGGGCATTGTACTCAATTATGGGCCTGATAAGTGATGAGTAGAGGGGCACAATGACCTCTCTTGATTTAGATGTGAACCCTTTCATGATAAGGTGGGCTATATAGAAGGTCTTTCTAACACACTTTGGCAATGTGATTGTCAAAGGAGAGATTGCTATCTACTTGAGTCCCCAAGTCCCTAATTACTTCTTCCGTACTTAATGGATTACCACCTATGTGGTAATTTGTGGGCACTTTGTTTTTTCCAAAGGGGATGACTATGCACTTTTTGGCATTTAGCTTTAGGCCATGGCTCTGGCACCAGTTATCCGTCTCTGTGAGACCCTTTTGGAGGATGCTTATGTCAGTCGGAGAGTCGATTATAGCACCCAGTTTGCAGTCATCTGCGAACTTGGTCAGCCATAGTCCACCCGTGTTAGCCTGTACCTCGGAGAAATATAAACCGAACAAGAGAGGTCCCAGGACTGAGCCTTGTGGGACACCACTTGTAACTGGTTTAGAGTCTGACATGGCACCTGCTATTCTGACCATGTGGGTTCTATCCCTGAGCCAGTTTGCAACCCATCTTGTGACATAGGGGTTGATATTTAAGCTGGTGAGCTTATTTATGATGCCTGAGTGGGGTATTGTGTCAAAGGCCTTTGTGAGGTCCAGGTAGGCTGTGTGGACTACCTTCCCTTTATCTATGGCTTTGGTAACTGTTTCAAAGAAGTTGACCAGGTTCAAGAGGCAAGATCTGTCCTTAACAAAGCCGAATTGAGTAGGATCCAGTGTCTGGAGGTTCCCAATGTCTTTGTTTATGATTTCCATAATGATACGTTCCATAGCTTTGCAGACCAGGCTAGTCAGGCTTATAGGGCAATAGTTTCCGGGGTCTGTTGTGGCACCACCTTTGTGGAGTGGGGCCACTGTTGCTGTAAGCCATTCCTTGGGAACATATCCTGTAGTAAGGCTGAGATTGAACAGTGACTTTATATGAGGGTTTAGTTCTTCTTGGAGCTCGTGTAAGATGCAGCCCGGGACACCGTCTGGTCCCATTGATGCTGTGTTTTTAGCTTTGGAGAGGGCAGCTCTCACCTGTGCATCTGTGATCTCAGGAAGGCTACACTCTGTTGGGATAGACATTTGCTCTTTTGGGGGGGAAGGGGGGGGGAGTTTGCACTGAACCTTTCTGCCAGGATGTTGGCAATGTCTGTGGGTTCAGTGAATTTTTTGTCATTTTGCACTAACTCAGAGCATATCTGGGAGTTGCCTCCCAGGTTTCTGACATAACTAAAGAAGGCCTTGTGATTATCTTTACTGTCTTGTGCAAGTTTTCTTTCAAAGCTGGCCTTAGAAGATTTTATGAGGGATCGCAGTTTCTTGCTAGTACTGATCAGTGACGCCTTCCCTTTTTGGGATTTTGCTCTGTCATGTAGTAGCTTTCTCCTTCTGTTGTATAGCTTATTTATGGCTGGGGTCCACCAGACAGGTCTCCTGCCTTTGGAAGAGTGAGTCTTGGTTTTATTTGGGATAGCATGCTCCATGCATTCCTGTAGGTGTCCATAGAATGCTTTTGTAAAGGATTCTGCATTTTGGGCCATATTGTCCACTGGCCTGGGGGCTCTGAAGGATTCCACCTCAGTTTTGAGAAGTGTAAAGTTTGCTTTTGAGAAGTTCTTCACCGTGGTTTCCTTGGCTAGGGGTGGGGACGGAATATGGATGTCCAGTGAGATTTGTTTATGGTCTGATCTTACCAATGAGGGGTATACCTCTGGTGTGGAACATAGAGACCCCATGTTGGTGATGACCAGATCCAGTATGTTTTCCCCTCTTGTGGGAGTGGTGACCAGTTGTTCCATAGCATTTGAGTTTATAAATTCTAGGAACCGTTGGGTGAGGGTGTTTGGGCTTGAATAGTTTTCCCAATCGATGTTTGGCTATCACCCAATATAATAGTGTTTGGAGAGACCTTCATATTCATCAGTGTTCTCAGGAAAGCTGAGTGAGGTTCCTGTGTATGGGAGGGTGGTCTGTAGCAGGCTACAAACTGAAAGGCAGTTTTGCCCACTGTTAGTTGCACATGGATGGTCTCCGAAGCTTCGTGCAGTGCCACTAGCCTGGAGATGTGGGTATCTTTGATAAATATGGATACTCCCCCTCCTTTTGTGGTTTGGTCCAAGTTTTGGGGCCGGAAAGCATGGTATGAAGTATAGCCTGGTAGTGCTGGGGTGCTCTCGGGAGCCTTGAACCAGGTTTCTGTTACTGCACAGATATCGATATTCTCCATACTGAGGAGAGTCTCGAGTGCGTGCATCTTGAGGTTTAAACTTCTGACGTTGAGCAGCATTACCCTTAGTTTTTTTTTCTTTGTGTTGTCTATGGGGGTGGGTTTGTCTTTTGAGGCGTGCCTAAAAAAGGCACTATGGGGGAGGCAAGAGCCTTAGCCAGTATTTGAAAACCCAGGGGTGACAGGTGCACGCTGTCCCTAGCAAAGCAACGTGGCTTGTCGAACATGTCATCCCAGGCTGACAGACACTGGATCCCCTTTGAATGATACCAATAGTTTAGCCAATTATTAAAATTGATCATTTTGTCTTTATACTGTGGCATCATTCTTGGTGAGGGTAAGATGCTACTCAAGGTCAGGTTCATACCGGCCTGGGCTACATAATCAAAGAGCTCCTGTACGTCTTTTTTCATGTAGTCCAGGGAGGTACATCTCAGGTCATTCACACCAGCATGGACAATGACGGAGTTATACTTGTACTTGCTTTGGAGTGACCTGAGTGCTTGTGTTATGTGGTGGATCCTGGCACCCAACAGGCAGCTTACAGTGACCTTCTCCTTGTTCAGCCTGGTGAGTGGGATCTCAGTGTGTCTGACAATAGAGTCACCTATTACAAGTGTATTAGGTGTGTTGTTTAGCCTTAAGGGCTGTGACTGTGTGGCAAACTGACTTTGTGAGCTATGTGCTATGTGGATATTGTTTCGGGGTAGGTGTTGCTTGGATGTCTGCTTTGGAGGTCTCTGCTGCTTAGGCAGATTTTTATTTAGAGCCTCTGAGTATGTTTTTGTGTGTTTATGTGTTTGGTTTGCTGATGCGATAGGTCTATGTGAGACTGGATGTGCGGTGTGTGTGGTTACCTTCTCCTCCTGACAGGCTGTGCCAGTACTGGGTTGAGAGAGCTTAGCCTCCAGTTTGGCTATATAGTTGCATCTCATATATTTGAGCTTGTTGGGAGGAGGAGAGGGTGGTCTGCATACATAAGGCAGTTGTAATATTGCCTCAAGATTCCCAGATTCACCAGCTGGACTGGAGAGTAAACTCGAAACTGACCTTTGGACATGCCTGAATAATATAGGGAACTACTTATTGACTGATCAGAAAGAACCAATAGGGAGCAAGTGCTTTGAAGGAGTATAAGAGGATGCAGTGCTTTAGTTTGTGTTTACCTATGAGATTACTTATAGAGCAAGTGCAGGGCTTTAGAATGAGAATAGAGTGCTTAATTTGAGATTTAGAGCAGTTCTAAGGGAAAAAGTGAAGAGTAGACTTTGTGGAGCTGGGAATAGTTTAAGCTTGTTTAAGCGGCCTGACGCTGCTCTGTGCGCAAGACCGAGCTAAAAGAGGGTTGCAGGGCTTTAAGAGATAGAGATCAAGGAGTTTAGAATTGACCCAAAATGGCCACAAAAACTACAGCTTCTAGGCAGTAACCACTCCTACAGGGACAGGCAGGCTGTTCCGTGTTAACCACTGCCACTGGTGAACGCAGAGACTTCCCTTTAGTCCAAGCAAGCACTGGCCTCCAAGAAACTTACAAACAGTTCAGAACAACAAATCTGTAACTGAACTTTCTTAAATTACAGAAAGTGGGAAAAAAGCAAGATTTTTTTTTTTTCTTTTTTTTTGTTTTAGTTTAAAGGTAGCAGAAATACACAAGTAGCAAAATAATCACAACACTGCAATAAATGACCCCACACTTGAGTGCTAGGCCAAAGTCAAGTAAAATGCAGTTTTAAGAGAAAAAAACAATTTTAAATTAAGTGCAACACAGGAAATGCAGTAAACAGGCTCTAGATGTGTTCTAAATACTGTTTCTAATACAGATATAAACTTTAGCAAGCTGGAAAATGCCAAAAAGTAGGCAGTAAAGCAATATGTATTACTACGTGACCTGTTGAAAATTTACATTGTGCATACACCAAATCTTCACTGGCCAGTGACAAATGACGTTATCCTCCACCCGTAGATCAATAACTCCATTGTGCAGATACTGGCAAAACCAACTTTCTACAGGCTAATTCTGTTACATTTTGACAAAGAAGAACACATGTCAAGAACTATCTCAGAAAAGTCATTACTTAAAATGCTTTGTACTAAATGGTGTGCAATTAATACTTTGTTGTACTGGGCATGCTTACAAGGAAGTGCAGCAAAGGCTACAATACCATCAATTACGTAACACAAAACCACAAGAAAGTATTGTAACACAGGCCCTCTCACACTTTGTGATGATTCCACAGCAGTGATTAAGATATTATGTTTAAACCCTCATCTCCCAAAAAACCCTAGAGTGTGGACAAAAGAATTATATTTATATGTAAATGTTTGTATGAAATCACGCAATACAGATAATCATTACTGGGCAAATAAATATCTGTGGGCATTCAGTAACACACTTACTATTTACATCTTGCCAGACTTAAACAGATGGCAAGGGCAGATCTCAGACAGATGTGTATAAACCATTGATATCACAGAAAGAGGCATGTCTGATATGCCATGAGGAACACACTTAAAAGGATTATATCACTATCCTATTGTAATGGGTATGGTTCCCCTAAATTGGAGAGTGAGATCAAATAACAGTGGCAATAATACTCTACAATGTTTACTTTCTTTGCCTAACCACTCCTGTCTGTCACAAATGTTTGACAGAAAGATTTTATCAGATTCAAACCTTACCAATTATGATAGACATTTTACAGAGCTGTGCATTAACTGTGGCTGCCACAGGAGATAGTAATGAATGTTGTCACAAATAACATAATTTAAGATGAGAAGTAATAAATGGTTTTTGATGTTAATTTATACAATACAAAATTGTATGAGGGATGAAAAGTATGTAGTTATGATAATATCATTGTTGGTTGGCTAAGCCACTATTTTCCATCCACATTGTTTTACACAGATATATTCCCAGATTCAAACCACAATCTATCTCCATAGATATGTCTATACAAGTCAGCAGTAGTAATTTATGGGTTCATAGGCTCACAGGTGAATACTATGCTAAATGCCCCGAAGGGCCATTTTAAGCCTAGCTTGCTAATAGGGAATGGAAGTGGTGGGAGAGCCCACTAACATTATAAAGCTACATATCATGAATTTAGTTGAAGACATTTCTACATAGCATAAGACACACACACACACACACACACACACACACACACACTAGTTACCACCTGCCTATCTACTTATACAGTCTAGAGACTACAGTATCACCAGCAAGCACAGAGGAGATTACAACTATAAGTGCACTTTTGAAAGCATTATCTTATCAGTGTGTTGTCCAAAATGGGTTGTGCCTAAGGATACAAGAGATTGCTAGGGGAGTCCTCTCTCAGTGTAAGTATATTTTCTAAGGGGACATGTATAGAAGAGAACTTTGGATAGATTCTACATGATAGTACAGGCAAATACATACAGTTATGCAATTTAATCAATGCTGGATTTGAACCACCTACCTATCTAGTTACACCATCTAGAGAAAACAATATCAACAGCAAGTACCACAGAAGTCTGATTACAATACTGAGATAGTACATATTTAAAAGGATAATGTCACTCCCCCAGATTCAGCAAGCCCTGCATGTTGTGCAGGACTAGTGCAGGTGCTCCAACAGGCAATACGTCTGCCGTGCGATCCAGGAATAAGCTGTAGGGATGTGCACGAGTGCTCCTGCACCAGTCCTGCATGGACTCAGCCCCTGTATGCAAATTACCCATTTTCAGGAGAAATCCATGAAAATGAGGTGAATTTGCAAACCAGGCAAGCTGGAAGCTGGCTGTGCAGGACTAGTGCAATCTGCAGAAATGTACTCCACAAGTAACGGAGTACATTTTTGCATACTACAAAACGGAGCCATGACAGCTCCAAATAAAGGGTGGATATTATGTAGAAAGCATGTCAATGGCCAAGTATAAGGCCATTGTCATGGAACACAGTTGTAAAAATAAAAAAAAAAAATCAACTTTTAGTTTTTTTTAGCCGATCTAGTCTGTTTAAGCGTAGGGCAGCGGCATGCAAACAGGATCGGGCAAAAAATAAGAAAAAAACCTAGAATAAGCATTCTAACCAAAATCACTATTTTGCCATTATACTCAATGGTAGGCAAAAGACAACATGGCTAGTGAATAGTGGTTGCTAAGAGGGGAGCCTCAGTGTGGGACCTGTAACTATGCATCAGCAGGCAATCCCATGCAAATAAGGGGAATGATACTGAATCCTAGATTTTCCCTGCATGCTAGTCAGCACACAACAGTGTAAGAGCAGGAATAGCTTGGTGCAAGCCTAGGAGTTAACTGACATCGGGGGGGGGGGGTTGTCAGGCATACTGTAGCAGTTGGAAGGTAATTCTAGCATAGCTGAAAGGTGAAATTTATCAGAATCAGCCAATTACACAGGCAGCAGACCAACACAGCCCAGAACACTACTATAGACTATGCAAACACCTTTCCCTCTGGCTTTTTTCACATACTCTACACCACCGGTGTATACAAGCAGGGAACTTTTAACAAATAAAAACAACAAAATGATACGGGCTGCAATAGCTATCATACAACAACAGGTGGAAGAAGCTGAGGGTGGTGAGGATGTGAATGCTGTCAGCCAACCCACAGTGAGGAGATGGAGAAGAGTGTACAGAACCAGGGTAACCTACAAGGGGTCACATGAGCTTGAGATAGTGGAGTGCTATATGATGGATAGGGACCTCCTACAGCAAATTTTTGAGCTGGGCCAGCCATGCCTCACACACAGAACTAACAGAGGGGAACCCATCCCAGTGGATACCAAGGTATGTGCAGGCCTAAGAATACTAGCTACAGGTACCTTCCAAAGGCCAGCTGGGGATATCATGGGGATCTCACAGGCATCAGCATCCAGGGTACTCCACCAGTTCCTGGATGCCATGTCAGCACATGCCGGTGAGCACGTATATTTCCCCAACACTCGTGAGGTGTTGGCCAGCAATATGCATCTCTTCCACCAAATAGCAGAACACTTTGAGGTAGTGGGTGCTATAGCCTGCACACACATATGCATCAAAATACCACCCTATGAGCGGGGTAGGGTCTACATCAACCACAAGGGCTTCCTCTCCATCAGCTGCCAGGTCGTGTGCAATGCCCAGGGCATAATAATGAATGTGTGTTCTGGCTGCCCTGGAAGCTATCACGATTCCCACGTCTGGCATCTGACGCAGCTGTACCAGAGATTTGCCAGTGGGGACATCCCTTACGGTCACCTAGTCGGGGATGCTGGTTATGCACTGGAGCTGTGGCTGATGAAACCCATCAGAAATGCACACGCACCCAAACAAGAACTCCATAATGAGGCACACGCACAGACCAGAACTATAATAGACCGTGTGTTTGGGATGCTCAAGTCATGGTTCTGGTGCCTGGATACATCCTGTGGAGCCTTGCAGTAGTCACCAGCTACATGTAGTCAAATTGTCACCGTATGTGCCATGCTACACAATATCTGCAGCAGGAACAGCATGGGGAAGTACCACATAGCCCCCCACCATTGCCAAGGCCTGCACAGGCACAGAGTGATTCAGAGGAGGAACAACCTGAGCCTGCCACAGTAGGCAGAAGGAAACATGCCCAGTATGCCCTGACCTTGGCAAAGAGGCAACGCATAGCACATACACTGACACAGGAGGGACCCATGGAATGACGCCACTCTCTGACTCGCACATACAGTAAAAGGGATGCCAAAAATTACACTACCTGTGCTCAACCATGTATAGGGAGTTTACTACGTGCATCCAACATAGGCAGCCCTCCAGCACCACCCTCAATACTGGCACACCCACAAGATAAGTCACTCAACTTACCAATTGCCAAATGCAGTAGTATGTGTTGTTACCTGTATCTATGGTATGTATGTGAGCATACAAGGGAATTGTGTGGCTAAATGGGATGCCAGTAGATAGTAGACACTTATAGTAGCAGCATGAGATCTGTAACAAATACTGGTGTCACCATAGTAGCCAGTACTAGACATGGTGACAAAACCCACTGCAGGAAATTTGCTGGACCACATGTGTGTCCATATGACACACACATGCCAGTCAGGGAGGTTCACATACCCAACAACAATGACAGCCAGCAGGACAGGTGTAGACAAACACAAACAAAGGCAGTGATAAGGCCACTGAATGATGCCTGTGAGTAACCCCCCCCCCCCAGGCCTACACAGACAGACTATTTCAGGTCAGGCAGTGGGATGTTAGTGATGAAGGGTAGGAAGTCAGAAACTAATATGTAGGTCAATCAAACATAAGACCTGTAGTACACTGATATGTCTCTAGTCAGCATGATAGGTTAGAAAACAGAATGAAATGGAGTACCTGACATACCTGTACAGTCATAGCAAATGTGTACAAGTGTCAGGTGTGCCCCCCAATCCTGTATAGCAGTGTAGAAACAGTCAGGTGTGCCTCCCATATCCTATGTAGACATGTAGTAAAAGTCAGGTGTGCCCCCCAATCCTGTGTTGCAATGTAGAAACAGTCAGGTGTGCCCCCCTATGTCCTATGTAGACATGTAGTACAGTCAGGTGTGCCCCCACAATCCTATGTAGAAATGTAGTAACAGTTAGGTGTGCTCCCAGTTCTATGTAGACATGTAGTAACAGTCAGGTGTGCCCCCCAATCCTATGTAGAAATGTAGTAACAGGCAGGTGTGCCCCCCCAATCCTATGTAGACATGTAGTAACAGTCAGGTGTGCCCCCTCAATCCTATGTAGAAATGTAGTAATATGTATATGTTCATAGGTTGGTGCTAGGCTATCGGCCCTAGGGCCTATACAAGCCTCGCCAAACAATTCCTTGGATATTTCTTCCCACGATATTTACTTTCCTGGACCGTTGTCTAGCAGGGCGACTAACATGATCTCCGGGGTAAATTTCCTATCTCCCATCCAATCATCAAGGTTCCTTTTGAAGAGGGCCAAGGAGGCGCTCTGCTTGACATATATGGGCCACCTATTCCAGAGTATAGGGAGTCTCTGCGTCAGGAACCTATCCATCCAGCATATTTTGTTCATTGTGATGACAAGGTTTAGATCCCTGGTGTGTGTGGCTCTGAGGGATTGACATTTCTTTAAGTGGAGCATGTCCAACAGCTCAGGGTTTGACATGGCCTTGTATGTTAAGCAGAGATTGCCTCTGAGTAGACAATATGCCACAGAGTATAGCTGGAGTTTTTTTAGATGGTCAGCCTAGGGCATCTGCTTTAGATCTGTGATTATTTTACTGAGATATTTCTGTGGCCTTCCAGCTGTTGCAGGTGTCTTGTGAAGTACATACTGAATGGGGCGTTGTACTCTATAATGGGTCTAATAAGAGATGAGTACAGTGGGACAATGACCTCCTTTTCCCTGGATGATAAGCCCTTAGTAATGAGGTATGCCACATAGAAGGATTTCCTGACTGTTGTGGCGATGTGGTTATCGAAGGTGAGACCACTGTCCACCTGTGTCCCTAAGTCTGTCATCACACGTTCGGTGTTTAGTGTACTGCCACCTATGTGGTAATTCATGGGTACATGTTTTTTCCCAAAGGGGATAACTATACATTTCTTGGCATTAAGCTTGAGCCCATGGCTCTGGCACCAGGCATCTGTTTCTGTAAGGCCCTTTTGTAGAATATCCACATCATTTGGGGATTCAAAATGGCTCCCAGTTTGAAGTCATCTGTGAACTTTGTTAGCCAGTGTCCTTTAGTGTTGGTCTGTACTTCAGAGAAGTAGATGCCAAACCAGAGCAGTTCCAGGACTGAACCCTGAGGTACTCCAATTGTCACTTGTCTGGAGCTGGATTTGGAGTCCGCTACATTTACAGTCTGGGTTTTGTCAGTAAGCCAGTTAGCAACCCATCAAGTGACGTAGGGATTTATGCCCAGCTTATTAAGTTTATCTATGATTCTAGAGTGGGGGATAGTGTCGAACACATTGGTGAGGTCCAAATAGGCTGTGTGGTCCACCTTACCCTCGTCCAGAGCTCTGGAGACTGATTCACAGAAGTCAAGGAGCACAGATGCCCAGAGGTGGCCAAGGTAGCAGGATAGATTGTAACATTTGTACAATATGCAGGTATGTGTGTGTTAGGTTGGTGTGTGTTTCATATTGTGTGAGAGTGGTCAGTATGTGTGCATGTTGAGATATGACGTGGTGGCCATTGCCCACTACTGCTGATGACAGGGCCAAGTCCTCACAACTGCAGTGCCAAAGACAATTCCCACCAGTATAACACATGCTAGCAGTAATCCATTGTAAATGTATGGTGGTAATATGTGTCACCATCTGACAGATTTACATGGCATGGCTGCTGGGCTAGATATATAAACAGTACACATGGGAAAGTAACCCAGACATACAGTATATAATGTGTAACTGTGAAATGGACAAACATTTGGAATTGTACATACAGGTATGCATCACATCATCTGGGCTTGTAGTAGGGTAAGTAGACAATAATGGTGCCACTGTCAAAATATTCCAAACTGATTATAACACACCAAAAAGTTTATTATAAAGCTTTCGGGTCTCACACCCTTCATCAGTACAAATAAAATGAGCACATTCTGCATTTAAATAGGAGATTAATAATAGAAATGTTTATAAGTGAATATTTCATTTTTGTATTTTTAAATGTGTTTTAAAAGGTTTTTTATGTATGTCTTTTTAAGAATTAATTGCTGAATGAGTAAAGGGGTGGGCTGAAGCATGTAATTTGATTTTAATCTCCTATTTAAATGCAGAATGTGCTCATTTTATTTGTACTGATAAAGGGTGTGAGACCCGAAAGCTTTATAATAAACTTTTTGGTGTGTTATAATCAGCTTGTCGTAGGGTATACCAGTGTTGTCTGCCCGAACACTTGCAGATCACAAAGGAGGTAGGACTGATGTATTGGGAAACAGCTGATGTACCTGCACATGCCAACATAACTGGAATGCCCCATGCATATCTGTGTGTCAGATGCAAGTAGTGTCCATAGCACACATGCACCCAGATCACCCAAACATCACCCACAGGTACCTCTCTGGTTGTATCCCTGCTGTTGGGAGTAGGTACAATATATGGCAATAGTGAAAGAATGCAGCACGCAGTGCAGGTGTCCCATGCATTTGTGTCCCTAGCTGTAGGTAGCACCCTGCCAGCATCCACACCACCTGATCAATACTGATAGAAAGTATTGACATGAACACCTAGCACACCTACCCTGTCACCCAAGGGGAATATACTGTATGGCGGTCTGCGACTTTAAGACTGACAATGCAATGGCCTGCCACAGCTGGCCCGCATCACCACCAAATAGCCTACAGGCCTCTGCCAAAGGCTTGTGTCTTACATGTACTGCCAATGCATGTTATGTCATGGACACCCAAATAACAACATAACACACTCCACATAAGCCATATGGACAAACCACAGTAACATGTTCACCATGTCCCACTGCATGAACTGTGGACCAACACCAAAACACAGCAGTGATGAGGTGATTACCTTAGGGAAAGTATCAGAGAATGTATGCATAATGTATGGAAGAGGATAGAATAATAGAGGAGGGTGGGAGCATGGGCAGCATGGAATGTGCAAGTTCTGACACACAGCTGTGTGTATACACTATACCTGGCTGCAAATACATAAATGCGTGGCTACAAACCTGCCTGTACACCACAATAGGGGTAATGTCCTGACATATGACCCCTGCCTCTGGGTAACCTGTGTGAATCTGCACAGCTGTGAGGTATTGCCACAGCAAGATAAGCCCATACTGTCATGTCGATGGATGTACAAGTATGGTATCCTCTGTCAGTACTGTACCAAGGTGCTAAACTGGATACACAGATCCAGCAGCAAGTGTCTGCAGCTCCCCCTCCAGAATGGCATAACTTTCCATTAATATGTAGGCATTTGCCCACAATACCAGACATGAAGCCTTGTTCCCCAGGACATCACTGTGAGCAAGAATGTCCACCTGACAGTACTTGAGGACATAAAACACCACAGTGTATAACAGTACACATGTTTGAATATCTCTGCTAACACCAATACCATGTAGCAGAAGCAACACTGACACAATCACCTACAGTACACACTATCCCTTGCACAGTTTGACCCCATATTGCCAAATGATCTACGGATACCCTGCAGAAACAGTTTGCTACCTGTAGGTGTACAATACAAAGGTCTGCACTGGAGTAAAAACTACCTGGAATGGATCCACACATTCAATACAGAAGGGAATTCTGGGCATGCTCACACACTTAGAGAAATGAAGGCAATGTCTGCAAACAACAGTGGATTATACATATCTTACAGTTGCAGATATTAGTGCATACACTCCTCAGTATGCACCAGTCATGCTTTGCACATAAATTGGATAGGAATACAGACATATATCCAAGCACAACACACTATAATATGTCAAAAGTAGACATACATAGATGTGTGGAAGAGAGTGACTGTGACAAAGAGCCATCCATCATGATGCCGGTCCCACCCAGCACACAGCCAAATGGCTACAACCACATGAAGTGTAAATGTCACTCACTGTAAAAATTAGCCACTGGTATCCATCAGTATTACAGGCTATGTGGTGCAAGTGCTAGCTGTGCAACATGACTGTACATGGCAGTAGTCATCTAGCAGCTCTATACACATACCTGCGGAACATAACTCTGCGTGTGCCTGCATGTGGTGTGTCAACCTCTAGATAAATGGGTTATGGCCCATGCACAAACACTGCCCTCCTCATAACCCTACTATGACAAGCCTGCTGATATCATCCACTTAGAAATACACCTTTGGGAATGGAGTAACCAAGTAATCTCTGTGGTGCATCATAAAACTGTGTAATGCTGTAGTGTGATTAATTAGGTAGGAGTTCTAATCCCAGACAAGGCAACTGTGTGTGTGTGTGTGTGTGTGTGTGTGTGTGTGTGTGTGTGTGTGTGTGTGTGTGTGTGTGTGTATGTGTGTGTGTAGAGAGCAATGCTTTTTAGGCTAGTCACACTCACTACAATTCAAATGTCCTACACGGCAAGCCTGCTGATGTCATTCACTGTGAAATACACCTTTGGGAAAAGTGTAGCACAGTAATCTCTGTGGCGGGTCCTATAACTGTGTAATGCTGTAGTATGATAAACTAGTTATGTAGGAGTTCTAATCCCAGACATGGTTACTGTGTGTATGCCTCTGTCTGTGTCAGGAGTAATGCTTTTTAGGCTAGTCAGACTCACTACAATTCAAATGTCCTACTTTGGCAAGGCTGCTGATGTCATTCACTGTGAAATACACCTTTGGGAAAGGCATAGTCCAGTAATCTCTGTGGTGCATCCTATAACAGTGTAGTGCCATAGTGTGATATAGTACTTTGGTATGGGTTCTAGTCCCACAAATGGGAAGTGTGGATGTTTGTGTGTATGTTTTTTTTGTTTGTGTAGGGAGCAATGCATTTTAGGTTAGTCACACACTCACACATTACAATTCAAATGCCCCACTTTGGCAAGACTACTGATGTCATTCATTGTGAAATACAACTTTGGGAAAGGTGCAGCCCAGTAATCTCTGTAGTGCATCCTATAACACTGTAATGCCATAGTGTGATATAATACTTTGGTAGGGGTTCTAGTCCCCCACATGGGAAGTGTGGATATTTGTGTTTGTGTAGGGAGCAATGCACTTTAGGCTAGTCACACTCACTACAATTCAAATGCCCTACTTTTGGGAAGCGTGCTGATGTCATTCACTGTGAAATACACCTTTGGGGAAGGAATACTCCACTAATCTCTGTGGTGCATCCAATAACTGTGTAATGCTGTATGTAATAAAATAGTTAGGTAGGAGTTCTAATCCCAGACATGGCAGGTCTGTGAGTGTGCATCTGTGTTTGTCATTCATATCCTGCGTGGAGGTGACTGTGAGTGTGTAACAATTGGACTCATTGTGGAGTGGGTTTTGCAAATTTCTTATATGGTGGCCTTATTATATGTCACAATGTCCACCTTACAAGGCTAACAGATGTGAAATAGCCAAGAGGCTGGGGTGGCAATCCATACCCCTACATGTGACATCAAGGCCTGGCAAACAAAGTTAGCAACCCATGTATTACACAGAGAACACTCTCAACCCATGTCTCAGACACAAACACACTTGCATATGCAACAACTGCTATGTTGGTAGTACCCTGCACATTGCCCACAGATAGTAACCATGGTGTGATTGCAGAGGATGGCAGAGGGCATGGCACCCTGTCCATCAGTAAAATATGCACATACATGCAGACAGTGTGCCTTCACTATGCTTCCCACTGGATACCTGCAACACCTGTGGTGCCATCAAATGTGACCCACAAAGCAAATACCATGCATTATACACATGCACTGTATGGACAGATGCTACTGACACCAGGGAATACTGATATCATGCTGTCAATGTAGGTGCAGGGTCAACCTGCTTTCCATTACCTGTTCCCAGCACATGAGGCCAAGACAGGCACATCTGATTATAACAATCTGTGTACACAACATGGGCCGGACACCCCAGGTACAGTTCCACATGTCACTGTACATGAATGCGGGACATGTGCACATCCCAGACAGTGTCCATGTCATCAACTAAAGAACACATACATGGCAAGCATTGAACAGCAATGGCCACACACAATAGCTACCCAGGTGATAGGATGGTGAATACAATACCCACCTGTGTGGGCCAATGCAGACACTACACCCCTGCACCAAACTGCAGACCATTGTCATGTGGCCTGATGCCAAGGTATACCCATCACCTAGCCTCGTACATCCTTCTGGCACAGTCAGCCACTACGCACCCATGAAGCAATGCATGCATGCATGTAAGTACTGGCACCCTGTGTCTGCGTGTGTGGTATATGATGCTTTTGACAACATTCACACTCATCACAACCCCCATTGGAATACTGAAGGATGCTGTCTGATGTCAGACACTTCCACATACCCTTTGCCCATATAACCTCTGCATAACCTCTGTGGTGCATGTGATACCTTCACAGTACTGTATTGTGGCAAACTAGCTGGTGAGGAAGTGTATTCCTGACCCTGCCAAGTGTGTCAATGTGTGTGAGTCCCTGAGAGAGTGTGGCTGTGTTGACACTGACACCTGTTCATGAGGACAGGCACGTGTTCTACACCTACTGTATCGCTACCATATCACTGTTGAAAAAGTCACTCACCATCACATATACATTTGGAGAGCTCCTCAACATGTAAGCTATGTGGCACATCCAATAACTGCATAGACGTGTGATAGCAATAAATAGTCAGTCAGGGGTTTGTTACCCTGTACTGGTAGGTGTGTGACACAAACATGCTTAGGTTTTACTCTCCCACCGCCTCCCTGACTTATCCTTACCTCTGTCTGCCTCTTTCACTCCCTCCCTGGTGGATGTGGAGAACTACACCTGCTTTGCTTAGGCAGCAGCATGTGTTTTGTAAGTGATACTCATGATCAGCTGATGGCCTCTGCATGAATTGCAGTCCTCCTCTAGCTGATTGCATGTGGAACAGCTGTGGTATCATTGCCATAGCCAATTGCATGGAAACACACTCCAATATCTAGGGACATCATTTTGGTGTTGGGCATTTTCATTCACTGTGAGCAAGACCTAGATCTCGTGTTTGGCAAACAGCATTACAGATGGATTGGGGATTTACCTCTAACAACATACACTATGGAAACAGGCCAACACACAGGAGGGGGATTTGCCTGACATGACTACAGAATGTAAGTGTTGCTATTCTGCAATTAGAGTAAGGTTGGTTTAACAGGGTCTGTGTGGATATGGCTGGTCTACATGTTTTAATACTTGTCATGACGGTGCTATGTTTCTGAGGAAACCCCCATCTGTAGTGTCATCTGCAGACTGGGCAGTGTTTGGTGCCTTTTGTTTCTTGTGTTATTCACAGAGCACTTATCTGTGAACTGCAGAAGCATAGTGTAAGGATTGCAGACAGTACATGGTGACAGCCATGAGAGTTACTGAATTCATATCCCTCACAGGACATATGTCACAACAAACCCTGTTACAACAGTAAATGTATGAGGTTATCAGAGCAACATGTCAATATTGGCCCTGTGTTTGTGCCTCCAGCCACAGCTCTGTCAACCTTTGTACATATGTCATGCAGTAAGAGGTGCATATGTTCTATACACCATAATTTATTGATATTATATCTGATAAGCCAGTGAGATATCAGACTGCTACACATGTTATGTATAGTAGGGGTTATATTTGAGAACATAACCTTGGCATTCTCTAGCTGTGTGTACAGTACTGAGGTCTGTGCACGTATGGTGATTGCAGACAGTGTGTGTATTGTGAATGTCTACCTTTTCCTGTGTACAGACTGTGGTAGATGTCATTGTTCCTGGTCCTGTTCTATCTGATGTTACATGCTGCTCCACTGTATGTTAGCCTATCAGCTTACATGTTTGTAGGGCCAAACACACACATGTCCCATACTGCAGACAGGCATCAGAACACGCTGTGTAGTTACCCAGTATATGTAGGGTTAGAGTGTGAGTGACACTTGTGAGGATGGTGTTGATCAGATAGTCCATATACTGTAATATTATGCTAGCTTACCATATGTGGCTGTCTTCACATTAGTTGTGGTTATGCACTTTCACACAGGTGTCTGTTACTTTGTGCTGTAACATGCCTGTAGAGCATACTATATATGCAGGTACATGTGTATTCCCACATACGAAATGTAGGCCAGTGTTGCGGAAGTCTGCCTGTAGCCTGCACAGTGCTTTGTTACATGCCTAGCACTTAGTGTACTAATCCAATGTGATGTTATGTCCAGGTACTTGCCAGATGTACTGCTGCCAGGCCACCATAACAGTCATGTATGTCAGACAAAGCAGTGGGATGCTGTACAGATAAATGTCATTAACTAGTGGTCAGTATGTGGCCATGACACCTCTGTACCAGCGGTTATTATGTGTCAGGACAGGCAGAGGTGTGTGAATGCATAACCTAAAGGGGCAAATGTACACCAGTATTTATGGGATATACCCATCTACATGGCTTTTAACATCCACATTATCAGGCTTGGTTCACATATCTTGCACTAAGGTCTTCTGTGTATACCTCTGGACTGATCAGAGTGTGTCCGACTGTCCACATTTATTGGCCATGTCTCTGCTGTAGTCCACAGGATCATTACTGTGCTAGCAGTGGTACTGTACTATGATGTCCTTAGGATGTCTGTCAGTAGCCAATGGTGCACATGTTAAAAGCAGATGTGACCTCCCACACACAACATGTATGTGAAGACAACCCCTATTACAGTAGCAATAGTCTACATATATACCTGCAATACATACCTGACATCTCTTTCCACTAAGAGGTTGGGACTACTGAGGCTGAGGTAGGGCTCCACTCCACATTCAGGATATATGGTGAACATATATGTATATATAATTATCCATATATCTATATAGATATATCCACATATACATATCCACATACATAGATGGATATATATATATATATATATATATATATATATATATATATATATATATATATATATATATACACATATAAACACTCCGATATATACATACACACAGCAATATATGTCTACACATATACAGATAGAGATACATATGCACATATACATATGGATATCTACATATATATTGACAGCAATTGGTATAACAGAATAGATATGTATGCACATATAGTTTTAGATATCTACATATATATCTACATAAATAGGTATATCTGTACACATAGGATGTGCATACATATATAGCTATATATACATACACACACACACACACACGCACACATATATATATATATATATATATATATATATATATATATATATATATATATATGTACATATGAAGAGATGTACAAATGTTCATATATATGTTGCACTATACAGATGTGTATACAGACATATGTATGAATATACATGTGTATGTACATGTAGACATATCAACCTATTATATGTATATATCCATATTCCTGTCATGTGTAAATTCTCACCGTATGTATATTTAAACAACAGATATGATGAACAGTCATATTAATAACAAGTACTACACAATTGTGGAAGTAAAGGCAATTGTTCAATACTAATCCATATGTGTATTGACAGATATATTGGAAAAACAACAGCTGTCTTCACAGTGGTCATGGTGTAGTTGTTAAGTGTTGTGACTATAGTGTACAGTGTCCTGGGTTCAAGACCTGCAAGGGCTGTTCATTTTTTTTGCTGGGCAGGACAAAGGCTGTCAGATACAGAGTGGTTAAGGCAGTTTTTATCAACTTTAAGCATGTTTGCGTGGGTGTCCGTAAAGCTAAGCGGTGCTAAGCTACGGGTAAACGTACGGGCGCTTACACAGTGTAGGCTTCACTTACCAGTGCGGAAATCAGCTTAACTGTTATATTGCAGCAATGCTGATACCTGCTAAGCATGGCTCAGCCCTGGTAACCAGTGCTCACATCCCAGTCTGATAACATAGCAGGGTAAAGACATCTTTAATAACTGTATGTAATGCCATGTACAACACATGCACCTATGTGCTGTCATTACAGTAGCAAGGGGTGTGAGTGTCATGTGTGGGACACAGATATATATGAGGTCTGTACAGCACTGTTATCCATGTGAATGTGTTACATACATGAGTAGTAGCCCAGGGTATGTGCTGTCACACTGGCATGTAGTATACCATGGCTGTACTATTGTTGACAGTGCTTACCCAGGCAAAAGTAGAGTGCTAAATATAGTACTGACAACAGGCACACCTGCAGGCATAGCTGGACTCTGAGGCCTCCCTGTTGTATCCCTGGTGTGTGAGCTGTGTCACAGTATATAACCCCTACTGGGTAATGATCTGACGTGGAATATAATTGCAGACTACCATCCATATGCCACATGTTAGTGAGGGCTCCAGACATGTAGTTATGGCATACATATTGTTATCAAAGTCTATCTGTCAACACATTCATCCTACTGCATAGCTACTTGCCAAGCAGATGTCTGTCAGCCCTTGTACAGATGTGCAGATGGCAGGTATCCAGATGGGATATGTACAAGCAACCTAAGCTTGATTGACACTGACATGTCTGCCCAGCTGTGTAAGAACTGGCACATATTGGAGATAACACCCTGTATGCACCACATGCCACAGGTACCTCCACTACACTACCATAGTCAACAGAACATCCTTGGGTACAGGTCTTCATCACATACACTAACCATGTGTTGTAATGCATGTTGCATACATGTCAACTTGATCACCTCAGTGGCCATGTGCAGGAGGCACCTGGAGGATTGGCTGATGCATGTCACTCTCACTCTGAGGGTCACCAGAGTAGCGTCTGTTGATAGATTGTTTGCTGCCACATGGCAGGTGCCAGGATACCACTGTACACACAGCCCCTACACAACCCATATCTCCTTGGACAATAGCTAGGTACACAGCTATGACCACCTGCAGCGATACACCCCAGTACTGACACATGTGCATGTGTGCATGACTGAGTATAGCAGTGTCTGTGTGTTAGCACACCTGTACTTGGGTATTCCATGAGGGCCTTCACAACCACCGCAACACCCATTGCCATAGTCAGTTGTGGCTGCTGTTGTATGGAACATTGCATGTACCCTGTTAAGCTCCTCTCTATACTGGCTACAGGTTTGCAGTACCAGCACAACAGTGTTGTACAAATGGGTTGATAGGCATGGGATACCCATTGTGTTCAGGCAAGTGTTTGTATGTGTGCATGTCTGTATATCTGTAGGGTACAGCATTCCAAGGTCACATACTCCTATTACAATACCCATTGCCACACAGTAGCACAGATAGAGTTGTTGCTGCCCATAGGTGAGGCATGACAATGCAAAGCCATACTATGCATGTGGCTTGTGCATTAGATGCATATCCCTGTAGTACCACTGTTGGGATATACAATGGGTTGTATCGCAGTTGTGGCCAATGTGTGATGGTGGGTATGTCAGAGTGTTATGGGTCTCAGGGAGTACAATATCCACTGGGGGATGTGGGTGCTGTGTACACTGTCATTACACCAAGGTACACCCAGTATATGTCCCATGTACCACGTTATGGTTACCACTGTCCCTATCAACCATACAGGTAACTGATTCCACAATCCAGGTCAGCTATGCATGTACTGTGTGCAGCCTACCTGTAACACATTGGACACATGGTCAAGTTAATTAGCAGCGATAGGCCCAGGTCTCTCTGATGTGTGTCTGCCTGTTATGTGTCTGTTAATGTGTATATGAAGGTATGTCACACTATGTGTTGTCCATATACACCCATTACAACCCCCATTAGCATAATGTACATGTCTGGCGATGTTCTGCATGTAACATGTAACCTGGAACACACCTCACCCTAAACTATGTGTGGTGTGTGCAATGGAAGCCACACACATCAGTATCCCTACATACCTAGGTAGGGGTCTAGTCCCAGTGTTGCCAAGTAAGAGTGTGCATGTATGTGGATAGGTCTACATCAGGTTGCAGATTATACATGCCCCAGTGGGACACCTGTTTACATGGCACAGGCAATAACTGTTGTACAAACCTGTGGCATGTGTTCAACTATACCCCAGATATGGAATATGACTGCAGACCATCCTCATGCTGACATATGTACACCTACAACACAAATGGATAACATTATAGAGACCACAATCAACCAGTGTTACTAACAACTATAATGCATCATTGCTGGACAGCTACTCTACCTGACATATATGCATAACTTTACTCCTTACAGCATGTTACACTGCAGTTCTGTGGTACACTGTAGTACATTCACCTTGTGCATCAGAACCATATTAGCCTGTCACTGCATCGATGGTATGGATGACAGGGATGTGGCACAAGTATCATCATATGCACAGGGTGTGTTATTGGTTTGCCAGAGGCAGAGGGTGGGCCATACATTTGACGCCATGTGTGTGATGATGGGTGTAATGAGGTGAACTGGGCATGGTGATGTGGTGTGTGTAGGTATGGGATTGCCCTAGGTGTGTTTCTGCTGTGTGTAGGTATGCATGCACATAGTTCTGCCATGTCGCTGCCCTACACAGGTGTTTATGGACAGCTGCCAACCATACCTGGCAGGGTGTGCAGTTCACTGCCTCCAGCCATGGACACATGGACTGTGCCTGCCAGGGGTTCTATGGGCACATCCATGTACAGGCCTTGATGTGCTACTCTCACCTGATGATGACACATGTCTTCTGGAACCAGGTCCCCCCTGGGAATGGCCAGGACCATGTGCTCATGGCCTGCTGTGATGTGGTGTGGTGTGGACAGTGCCCCCCCCCCACAGTGCCAGGGCTGGTACTGCCACTGTGGGAGCCCATTGCTGTCCTAGCACATCCACGACTGCCAGCTAATGGCATTGCTGGCCTACATCCACGCAGCTATTGCCACACTCCTACCACACATTCAAGCACAGACAGACCACCGTCGATGAGTTCCATCATCTCACCAGACCATTTATCCATGAGCTCAGTTAACACTCAGATGGCACCAGACAGTTCATGGGAGTTGTCAATTGCAGATGTGAGAGCAGCCCTCTGCAACCTCAGGCCCTGTCTGGTGTAACGTTCCTTATGTGCCTGTGCCGCCATGACAACCTGAAACATGTGCCTGTGGACTAGGTCATTCCACAGGGCGGTCTGCTCCTGCTGATCATGGGCAGCCTGGCCAAACAAGACAGGGTAGTGCTGTATTAGGTGGTTCACCACAATGTTGTTCTCAGCAGCTGTGTATGCCGGAAGCCTTCCATGGGACATCTTGCCTGAAAGACACAAAGATGGACACAGGTGTGACCAAGTCATGCAGCAAGGTTACCACAGTTCTTAATACACATCACTGTCACCCCCCCCAACCATATCAGTGACAACAAATTGTACACACAACTTAATAGGTATGGATCCAGCTTACCTACCAGTGGGGCAGATATTGTATTGTACCACATTTTGGACAATGCGTTTGTAGCCATATTCCCTGTGTGGTCACTATCATTGCTGGCCTGTTACAGACAATTCACCTGCATGCCATTGTCAAGGCCACTATGGTTCCATATATACCTTTGGTATGATTGCTATGTGTTTGCTGCACATCTGACATTCTGTGTTATTGGGGTTATCTATGCATGCTCTTGGACATCTTCCGGGATTGTGTAGACTATTACTACCGAATTATGTTCTATAACAGTGACACAATAGCATGTATATGTACTATTGGCCAGCAGAACCACCTCTCCAAACTCATTTGGCCATGTTACCAGGCCAAATCACATGTGTGACCAACCCTGGGGCCTCTTCATGTACTGGTCCAGCAATACCTTCAGGTGGAACCAACTTAGGGAATATTGTCCACCCTCTGGGGGCACACACAGACATGATCTTATCCCCTGAGGTGAGGTCCAGGGTCTGTTCCATAACGGGCTCCACAGACATATGTGGGATGTACTACATCACTGTGAGGCACCCAGTACACCTTCACAAGGCCCACATGCTCCTCCTGCTCAGCCTCCAGGCCAGGCACCTTCGGGACATGGACTGCTGTTGGGAGTAGCAGTGGGTGGGAGGCTTGTTCCCATTATGTCCATATTGGGGCCAATGAGGCATGCACATCACAGACCACACACACCATCCAGGGTGTTTACCCACCACATGTGTCACATTCCACCCCTGTAGGCTGTCCTCTATATCTACCAACCCTAACCACCTCAACAACTATTGTGTGTGCTTGTATATATGTAGACGTGCATATAGGTATATATCTATATATGTGTAGATATATCTGATGTTGCATATATGTGTTTATATATGTCTACACATGGGTATCTGTATATTTGTAGACATAAATGTATAAATGTATATATATATATATATATATATATATACACACACACACATGTATATATATATATATATATATATATATATATATATATATATATATATATATACATATACATATATATATATATATATATATATATATATATATATACATGTAATATATATGGGGTACATTCAGAAATCCGGTCCACAATCTCACAACACCTTCCTGCACAGCTGCACTTTTCTGAGTATCCTGCAAGAAGTGGGCTGTGGAACGCACGTGTTCATCATTATGACATTACTTCCACCACCAGCTACTGGCCACAGTAATGTACATACTTCCCATTACACAAAGCACACTATGATAGACTACATCTTATCAGTCAGTGCTGCTCTGCACGGTTCATGGGTATGGTCCACTACCAACAGGGACAGACTCTATTGTCCTTAGCAGTTGTTCAGCTGAACATCATTACAACAACAACACCTGATGGCACATATAAATCATTCCACATCATCATCTATCCCATTATTATGGACCATGTACTGCGGCAAATTACATGCATACATACTTCACAACCTGTTCTGGGAATGAAGTGTCTTCTGGATAGTTTGCTGGATGTTTTAGTTTTTTTGGTTTTGCCTTTCAATCTCTCTCTCTCTTCCTCGGTCTCCCTCCAGTAAATGGATTGAGCTGCTTTGAATAGATTACAGCTTGGATTTTGTAGGTGATTCACATGACAAGGTGATGTCCTCTGCACGAATCAGTGTCCTCCACTTGCTACCTGCATGCAGCATGCTGTGTAGTACTTCCAGTTACCACTGTCCTGGCAACCAACTACTATAAATCCCTACATCATGTGGGCATGGTCCCTTTATCTTTCCTGTATGGTGGACATCCTTCCTGTGTGTGTGGGCAGCAGTGTTACAGACAGCAGGTAGCAATACCTCTTACAAGAGAACCTGCACACTCAGGCCAGCTGCATATTTGTAGGGGGTTCCAGAACTACAGACAGAGGGTGAGTAGTGCTGTTGTATGCATTGTATAGCAGCTGTTTTACAGGGTTTGTGTGTACATACTACTTTAACTTGGAATGCAGTCTGTCTGCGTAGCTCTCAACTTTGGGCCTATTCACTCGATGGCCAGATGTGTGCCTATTATGTTTTGTCTGTGCACCACACAGGGCTTGTGTCAGATATATCACTGGCAGTGTGTGTGAGTGCAATCAGTACATGTCTACATCCATGTCTGTTTCTAACTTCATATTCCTGACTAAGAGTATGTTGCAGACTATCCTGTAAAACCAGCAAATTGCTTAGTGTATGACAACAGTATTTCACATATGGGCCTGTGTTCCAGCCTCTGTCCTCCACCTAGATGATATGCTTTGTACATATGACATGCTGTCAGGGGTTGTTATGTAGTGGGCTGTGAGTATGTCATGCTGCCATTCCTGCCATCAGTCCACTGCTGTTGTGGTCACCACACATATTGTGGGCTGGGTCCATATATGTGTGGGATTCATCTACACAATACATGTGTGTCCTTATGCACTCCTGAGGCCAGTGTATGTAACAGTGATATATAGCCTTCTATTATTCAGTCTATTGGGGGTAGATGCACCATAACTAACCTAGGCTGTTACAACATGTGAGGTATCAGGGTTAAGCTACATTTAGGTATCTGGATGTACATTACCATATAATTCACCTTAGGTAAATGCAGGCCTACTGCTTCGTGCCATACAGACTGTTCTGTTTGTCAGTGTGTTTGTGATTGTGTCAGTTGTGCCTTGTTATGTAACAGATACATCCATTGTGTCAACTGAGCTCTTTACCCCCTAGGGATTGTGTACAGAGTGTAGTTAGAGGCTGCTGGACTCTACATCTGCATTACTTACTGTTGATTGATTGTTATCCTGTGGCCTAGTCTGTCTTTACTATTGTACTACTTGAAGGCCTCGGCATGGACAGCAACATATGTCAACCTTTCCAGACTACTGTATTAATATAACTGTTTCACAGTTGCATTACTCTGTTGGTATGTATGTCAGAGTCTAAACAGCTATATGACATGGCATATACAACTGTAATAGTACACAAATAAAGCTTTCCCATGTATGCAAAAATGTGTGTGATATTATATCCTTTGACCTCTCTGTGGGTATATGTTGCAGGCAACAATTGTCATTCGTATGGCTGGCTCATACCATGCCCAGTTGGTCAGGTGGCAACTGTAGGCATAGTGGCTGTTCTGTATTGTGTGCACCTTCTACATATGTATCATCCTATACATAACTCTGTGTGTGTGTGTGTGTGTATGTGTGTAGTTACATATATATCTATATATATGCATATACATATATATGTATCAGCATATATGTGTCTGGTATTTGTTTCTTATGAATGTTGATTGCTTCCACATTGTACATTCCCTATGGTAGCCAGACCGAACCGCATTATATGTTACTGATACCAGCATGACATCATACAGGTAGGATGGAGTACTGTTAACATATTGTGCCCAAGTTGTGTTAGGTCCTGGTCATGGGATTTGCAACAGTTGGTATTGTATTTCAGGGCAGAAGTGTTTGACTGTGGGGCGGGATACCTATACATGCAAGACGTATGTTGTTTGGGCCCCCTCACCCCCATTAAAGATGCATGTGGACATATATTTTTTATGCTCTCTTTTATATCTATCGATATATGTCTGTATAAACCTATATATATATATATATATATATATATATATATATATATATATATATATATATATATATGCTTACATATATTTATTGCTGTATAGATATATATATATATATATATATATATATATATATATATATATATGTATTTCCTGTACTGTTAAATGACTGTGCTGGATGATATGCTTGTGAAAACATGAGGATTATGTATATCTGACATGACTTAGTGGTAAATCACTTTGGCTATGGTGTGCAGGGTCCTAGGTTCGTGCCTTGCAAATCATGTTTATTTTCTTGCTGGGCAGAACAAGGGCCATTGGATACAGAGTGATTAAGGCACTTTTAAGCAGTGGTAAGCGGGTTTGCTTGGGTTTGTGCGGAGGTAAGCACTGCTAATTTCCAGTTACAGTTTCTCATACTTAGTTTGCTTCTAAATTGCTTAACCTGTGTAGGCATTGCTTACCCCTGCGCAAACAGGCTTAAACCCATTTACTGCTGCTTAAAAGTACTCACTTCCACTTATCATCACGCTAATTTCTT
Organism: Protopterus annectens; assembly: GCF_019279795.1. Lineage (NCBI taxonomy): Eukaryota > Metazoa > Chordata > Ceratodontiformes > Protopteridae > Protopterus > Protopterus annectens. Next base: position 15,950,692 of record NC_056736.1, read on the forward strand.
TAAAAGTAAAGAAAAAAGGGTTGATAGGAAAGTGGTGAAAAACGGGCACAATGAGGGAAAGACAGTAGGGAATATAGCTAGGGATGTGCAGGTGGGTGTAGGGAAGGTCCATAGCTGCCCATTTCTTCTACAGTAACAGCTGTGCATATACACTGATTTGGATGTAGATTTGGACACTCAAGCCCCTGTGAGAGGAGTGAGGACAACAATAATATGTTGTGATGCCAATTATTCCAGATTACATGTGTCCAGTGGACACGTGTGAAATGGACAGCTATGTATGGGGCGGTATTTTTTTTGGGAACTGATTGCCCTTTTTTTTTTTTTTTCAGGTGAGAGTGGAATGTTGTGGTGGGATAGTAGGTATTTTTGGTGAGGTAGGTTGTGTAGGTTAACAGACAAGACAAACAAGATGCATACAGGGGCAGTATATGACACATGTAGGGGTAACACCTTGATGGGGAGGGGTGTTGGGAAATCGGAAGCACATGACACCCCTAGTGGAAATAGTGGGACTGAGGTCCCCACCCATTGCCACCACTACACCTTCACAGCCCTGAAGGTGGCTGTGCTGGGGGCTAAATCAGAGAGCCAGGCTGACTCTCTAGTCACAAAATGCGACCCTCAAGCTGGCGTAGCAGATCTCCGACCTCCCTGCAGAGCACGCTATGTACCACGACCCGGACCTGGTGACAGGTGACAGGTTCCTGTCCGTGTCCACTCGCAGGGAGGGGTGAAAGCCCCATCACCTGAGGCGGTTCCATCCGAAGGTGGTGCAGGACCAATGGATGAGGAGGTCAAGGGTTGGGCCCAAGACATGCTGGTGCCCAGTGCCACAGCCAGCTGAGGTGGACAGGTGGTTCCGCTGGGACTCCCATTCCCACAGGTGCCATGGTATTTATGGTTTATCAACATATGTGGGTTAGTAATAGTCAACACATTCCAGGATTAGGTATAGCAGCATGCATAGATATTCTCATTAACCCAGACACCAGATATGGAAGAGTTGCATAGCAATCGGAACACATGCATATATGGGACCACAGTGGTAATAAGAACAGCATGCAGGTACATTGATGGCACCATGCCACCAGTGTTGGAGTATTTCAACATAGCACATGCATAGAAACAGATTTATATAATTAACACAAAATAGGACATATGTCCCAACATTACAGTGGAGTCATCATGTACCAATTGAGGTGGGTATTTAGTGTATTGTGGAGACATGGTGGAGGGAGAGAAAGATGTCAATTAACAACTAGTATATTCCTGCTGTTCACATTACATTCCTAGTCAGTGCTGTTATCTGTACATTACAAGTATTACTACACTACCCTATTAACTTAATTTGGACAGTGATATGGCTGTCGACAACTATATACATGGACTGGTTTTACCTGCAGTATACACCTCTTACCTGGTATACCTGTGGAGGAATTGTTTGTTAACACTAACAGTTTCTACACATACTCCCAGATTCCAGGTTGATGTTATGCACATACCTGTCCATCTCTTTTTGCACAGACTTTGGCCATGTCTTGACAACATGCAGGTGAACCAGGACATATGCCCTCTTCAACCTTTAGTGACTTACAACACTCTTATATAGGATTTCCTAGCCAGTTATATTATGTAGCACAGTGTAATTGACAGTGATCAATGATACCTTATTAATCAGAGCAACTGCAACACTCACGATGCCATACAATACCAGAGTAAACAGTACCAGTACAGGGTATCAAGCTTTTATTTCTCGGCACAGTGTTCGTATCTGCTGGACCTGTGGGAGCAATGTTTGTTAGCACTACCTGAATGTTGCCACACAAAGTACCAGAATCCACATTAGTATCATGCACATACATCTCACTCTGATACTGTACATACTCTGGTCACAGCTTGACAACATGATGGTGTAGATGGGACATACATGGCTTATTATTCTCATAACATTTTGGGAGCTGCTAGTTTGACAGGTTTGTTCTTATAGATGTGTGACAATCAGTTGTATTTTTTGTTTGCTGCCTATACATCTGGGATCATCCCACTGATTTCCCAGGGGGACCGAGTGTCAGGCAGCAGATATGGGCCAATTTACTGGACATTCTGGACATATCTGTACAGTTGTGGGGTATGATTCTGTATGCAGACTACTACCACTCCCAGGATTTGAACCATGGCTATGTGTGCTAAAAATACAACAGTTCACGTCTCAGTTACCTAGTGCTATTCGAATTTTGTTGTCCGTCTTTTCACTGTTTTCTGTCTATGTCTTTCTCAGTTGTACTAAATGACCTCTTGAGATTACACCAGTCATATACAAACATTCCTACACATTTTATTTATGTTGCACAGTGTAGGTAACAGTGCTTAATACAACAATACTATAAGTGATTGCAAATCTACATTGCCATATGATATCAGAGTAAACACATGCAGTCCAGCAGTTAGACCTTTATTGTCAGGCTATTATGCTTTTATTTACATACAAACTATATGAGACTCTTCCTGCCATATTCTCTGGTGTATGCAGTAATTGCCTTAAACAATACAGGTTTTATACTGGCAATTATCTTACTAATACTTTTAGATTTATTTCCTATGACAATACATGCAAATGTATTACTAACCTGCATTGCATCGCAACCTCTCCAGGTGACATCCATGGGCCTCCTGGTTCATGGCCTGCTCACTTGCCACTGTGAAGGACATAAGAGGAATATTTAGCCCATACCTATCCATAATATACATGAGCTGGCAATTATTAAACACGTAGTAGAGTGATACTTAGACACAGCTGGGACCTCCCCTGCCATCCTAGCCTCTTGGATCCACTGATCCAAGAGAGATCCCCCTTTTGCCACTTCCGGTCAGCATAGTGATGCCTGACCTGATCACCAGTTCGGGGTATGTCAGTGGCACTGGTGATGTCACGGGTGAGACAGTCCCAGGCTTCCGCTTTATACTGAGAACCCTGGTACTTGCCCTGCAGCAGTCTCTGCTCATGGTCTTTGACAAAGAGTCCTGCCATAACTCTGGACTCCTGGATGCCCCAGGGCTGCACCCAAAAGTGCACTCCCTCTACCATTCCTGACACGGTGCCTGCAAGGGGAAGCTACAACCAGTTATGAGATGTATTCCCGCCTGTTGGGTTTAAGAAGGGCCGATTTCTCACACTTTGCTATGATTGGACTGTTTTGAAAAGGCTACGCTATGGGCAAACCTGCTTACCTAAGGGTGGCATTGTTTAAAGGGGTATACACTGGGCAAATTGAGTTAGCTGGCCTATACATTGCTTATACCTACTAAGCTGGCCTGTGCAATGCTTAGCATTGCTTAATATTTACTTTGCAATATATTTGCTTTTTGGCATTGATTTATTATCCATTACATGTTATATATATATATATATATATATATATATATATATATATATATATAAATATATATATATATATTTGGTATTCATAATTCATGTGTACGTACACTGCATGGGGTCCTTGTGTTTAATAGGGGACTTAAACACTCTATTACAATTACACCTCACATCTGGACTTACTTCAGCTCTGCAGTTCACATATTTATGTTATGTAGTAGGTTATAGAAAATATGACTGTATACTGATTCCTTTCACATGTTCAGTTTGATTTTACTATAGTTAGGATTTGTTTGGGGATACCTCAATCATATGTACAGCTGTAATGGCTTGGCTGTTAACTACTGTGACTATAGTGTATAGGGTCCTGGGTTCAAAACCTGCAAGGCTGTTTATTTTGTTGTTGGGCAGAACAGCGGCTGTTGGATACAGAGTGATTAAGGCACTTTTTAGCACTTGTAAGTGGGTTTGCGCGGGTTTGCGTTAGGGTAAGCACTGCTAACCTTCGGTTAAATATGCTTGCAGAGAGTTAGCTTCCATGTTGCTTAACCTGTGTGCACATTGCTTACCCCCAATCAAATGTGCTTAAACCCACTTGCTGGTGCTTACTTATACTTACTCCTACTTACTACTGCTTAATAGTGCTTACACTTGCTTACTAGTGCTTACTCCTGCTTACCACTGCAGTAATTTAGACAGTAATGTGTAATGGTTCCTGGGAAGGTGGGGGATTTGGAAGCTATATGTAGTCATCATTCATTGCACATTTTACCTTCCATTTGTATCCCTGATTCCTGTGTACATATACTGTGTGGGGCAAATGCGATTATCTATGGACTTTGCAACATTATGACATTGACACCTCACATCTGCATTTAATGTAGTACTCCAGTTCACAAATATATGCTATTTAGTAGGTTTTACAACTAAGAATATTGGTCATAACATGATTTGACATGGAAAATGGAATGTGCTGAAGTGAGACTCGAACCGGGAATGATTGCTCATAAGGCGAATGCTCTGCCCACTACACTATTGCTATACTACTTCATTTGCATATATCTTGCTTTTTATCCTCTTCTGCCATTTAAGCTGCATTACCCATAGATAAGAGATGGGCAAACCCATACACCAACGGTTAAATTTAATCCATTTCATAAAAAAAGTATCTTTATATTTTTTGTGTTAGCTATTGCTCTTGTACACATGGAGGGATGGTGCTGGGGGTATGTGTACACCTATGAGTGGTCTTGCTCATTCTTTTAGGGCTTTCTGCTGTTCTTCATTGCAGGGGTGTGTATATTCTGAGAGTTCTGCTCTCAGACATGCCCCCTGCACTCTTACACGCTGTGTCTAAGATTACTAGCTCTGTCAGCATGCCTTCATTAATATGCATTGGGTGCTGCAGTCCTACTTCTAAACGGCCACTTCCGTACTGGACTAAACTAGTCCTGCATGGAAGAATAGTAAATCTGGGGCACTGTTTTTTATGGAATGTGTTTTGGCTGAAAATACTATCGGTCGATGGGGGAAAGCCCTTTTCCGGTGTAAATGTGTCTTGAAAGTGAAAGTCTCCACAATGGATCTTCTGATGCAGTCAATCCCCCCTCCTAACAAAACAAGAAACAGCAACAAGAAACTCAGTCTATTCCACATGAACATCAGAAGCATTGTAAACAAAATTCTAGAACTACATGCATGGATAAAGATATCACTCTCCGACATATTAGCATTAATAGAATCATGGCTAAAAATGAATATCAGTAATACAGAAATACTGCTCCCTGACGTCAAAATCTTTACAGCTGATAGATTAAATGAAGAAGGAGTAGAAGAAGGAGTAGTAGTAATAATGTACCATGATAGTATAAACCTGCCTCATTTCCCAACTCCCGCACTCTCCTTTTGTTTAATGTCAAACTACTTCTAAGAAATCTAAAACTAAACACACACAAAACAAAATGTGTGGTGGCCTTCTACATCAAATCTAGAGATAATATAAGCACGTTGTGGACATCCTATCTTAGCTAACTGACACTGTAAACAGTCAGATGATTATACTAGGTGATGTTAGCATCCACTGATAAAGTCTCACCATTGAGATAATGACTTCTTGTACAAAGTTGTACAATTTCTCCCAATGTATCAGTGATCCTAGTAGAATCAACCTGAAAAATGGTAAAAGTACCACCCTAGATTGGTTATCAACTAGTCACCTTAACCATTTAAGCATCACAGCACCTCATCTACCACACTTAGTGACACCTGCCCATATATATATATATATATTAAGAAAATGCCATACTTTTCACAGGGAACACACATATAAATTCTCTCGCAACATGAACTGCTCTGGCCCACAACTGTTTAACACCTCACTACAATCTTACAACCTGAACATCCTAAAAATCTTGTCACTATATGATGATGTTGTCTATTTTAATAAGATACTTATGAAACTACTAAACAGCATGGTCCATCTTAGGCTTAAAATTACACATCAAGCCTACTTCTTGGCTCACTCCTACTACCAGGAAACTAATATGAAATAGAGATAAAGACTGGAAGGTATGGCTTGATAATAAAACAGAAAATATGTAACAATATAAATGCTTACAAAATAAAGCCAAATGCCAGTTCAAACTTAACAAGAAACTTTATTAATTCAATTTGCAGAATAGATGCGACAAAAATTCTAGACAGTTTTGGTCCACAATATCTACAACGCTACAACCCAGATCTAATCAACAACCAATCCTCATCCCCATCCCAAAAGATAAAGCTAAGGGTTTTAATGACCATTTTATCTCTAGTGTGAATAAACTACTTCACAACAAAACCCAAAATGCATTAAACTCTTCTAGTAATCAGACCACATCCCACTCAGTGAGTATTGATGGAACCTCTCAGTTCCATCAATACTCACTCTTTCTCCTTTCAACCAGTTTCTGTCATAGCAATCAAGAAATACCTCAAACAGTTTAAACAAAGTACTCTTGCTCCAGATGAAATTCCTGGTGATTACTTAAAAGCAGCAGCCAGCTCAATTTCTTTTTGAGTATCCATTCTCATAAATAGGTCTGCTCAGGAATTATATGACATGACCATATGGAAAAAATCTCACATCATCTCACTTATAAGGACAGTAACGCCAATGAGTGATGTGTAGAGGGGCACAATGACATCTTTTGATCTGGATGCAAACTCTTTTGTTATTAGGTGGGCCACATAGAAGGATTTTCTAACCACTTTGGCAATGTGATTATCAAAGGAGAGATTACTATCTACTTGGGCCCCCAGATCCCTTATTATGTCTTCCATATTAAGGGGGCTACCACCTATGTGGTAGTTTGTGGGTACTTTGTTTTTTCCAAAGGGGATGACTATGCACTTTTTGCCATTTAGCTTGAGGCCATGGTTTTGACACCAGGCATCTGCCTCAGTGAAACTTTTGGAGGATGTCTGTGTCAGCTGGAGAGTCAATTATAGCCCCTAGTTTACAGTTGTCTGCGAACTTGGTCAGCCATAGTCCTCCTGTGCTTGCTGTACCTCTGAGAAGTATATGCCAAACAGGAGGGGTCCTAAGACTGAGGCCTGAGGAACGCCACTTGTAACCGGTTTAGAGTTAGACCTAGCTCCTGGAACTCTAATGATGTGGGTTCTGTCTATGAGCCAGTTGGCAACCCATCTCGTGATGTAGGGGTTTATTTTCAGGCTGGTGAGCTTGTCTATAATACCAGAATGGAGAATGGTGTCGAAGGCCTTTGCGAGGTCTAGGTAAGCTGTGTGGACCAACTTTTCCCTCGTCTATAGCCTTGGTAACTGTCTCACAGAAGTTCACCACATTTAGGATGCATAATCTTCCCTTAACAAAGCCGAACTGGGTAGGGTCCAGTGTTTGGAGGTTCCTAATGTCTCTGTTAATGAGATCCATGATGATGAGCTCCATAGCCTTGCAAACCAAGCTAGTCAGGCTTATAGGGTGATAGTTCCCAGGGTCTGTTGTGGCTCCACCTTTGTTGAGCAGAATAACCATTGCTGTACACCACTCTATGGGCACATTGCCTGTGGAGACACTGAATTTGAACAGCATGTTTAGGTGAGGGGTTAGTTCATCTTTGAGCTTGTTTAGGACACAGCCTGGGACACCGCCCGGTCCCATTGATTCTGTGTTTTTGGCTTTGGAGAGGGCTGTTTTAACCTAAGTGTCTGTGATTTCAAGGGCACTACATTCTTCTGGTATGGTTATGGGCCCTTTTGGGGGTGAGAGGGGGGTGAAGTTTGCACTGAACCTGTCTGCCAGGATATTGGCGATATCGGTCAGTTCAGTGTATTTTGTGCCATTCTGCACTAACTCTGAGCATATCTGAGAATTGCCACTTAGATTCTTGACATAGCTAAAGAATGCCTTGTGGTTATCTTTGGAGTCCTTGGCAGTTTTTCTTTCGAAGCTAGCCTTGGATGATTTTATGAGGGATCATAGTTTCTTGCTGATAATGATCAGGGATGTCTTCCCTTCTTTGGATTTTACTCTTTTCTGTACTAGTTTCCTCCTTCTATTGTATAGCTAGTTTATGGCAGGGGTCCACCAGACTGGTTTCCTTTTCTTGGAAAAGAGAGTCTTGGTTTTGCTTGGGATAGCATGATCCATGCATTCTTGTAGGTGCCCGTAGAGTGCATTAGCAAAGGATTTTGCAGCTTGGGCAGTGTTATCCTTTTGCATGAGGGATTTAAAACTTTCCACTTTGGTCTTAAGTAACGTGAAGTTTGATTTTGAAAAGTTTTTCATGGTGGTTTCTTTGACCGGGGGTGGGGGCGGAATGTGGATATCCACTACATCAGATTGCATGCAGGAAGGACCCTGACCCACCTCGCCACTTCTGGGGGAAAACGATAAACGCACTTTAAAACCTGTACAGCATTGCATAACAGTATACACACACACACACACACACACACACACACACACACACACACACACACACACACACACACACACACACACACACACCACTTAATACCTACCTGTCCGTGACTTTACAGACAGTCACAGATATATTTCCATGCATTCCCCATCCTGCATCACACTTGGTAACATACACTCATTGATACCACTCATTAATGTATCAGTCCTCTAAATGCCTAGACAAGTGATCACAACACAATACCTTTTACTACATTACCTACCTGACCTGTGTGTAGTGGTTTTAGATGGCCTCCCTGCTGTCATTCAGTGTTCACCCTGTGTTTGTCAGGACATCATGAGCATAGCCCCATATGTGGGGGCTACTATGTTCACTCCATAATATCAGGCAATGGAGTGTCATGTGTATGTATTGCTTTGTACACGCCAGATATGCTGCTCAATCAGCCTATGACAACTGTAATATATGGATATACTCCCTGGTGTTGACTAGTAATTCCCCAATGCATCTGTAGTGCTGCATATGTGGGTTGTCAGTCATCTCTCTGCTGAATGCATGATTAAAGGTATACCTGGTATCTGCCTTCCCTTTCAATGCCTGTTCCATGCTACAGACCTTATTATACTATCATCTGTCCTGTGATTACATACATGATAAGTATTCCCGGTGTGTAATGTGGCAGTCCATGTCCATGTCCTGCATGATCCCAAAGGGAGGTACTGTTGTATGAACAACCCCACAATCACACATGTGCATACATGGCCACCCACACAAACACACACACATGCACACATGCATCCTACATGCATCAACCTCCCTCCACTTCACCATAGTGACCCTACAGAGAAACTAACTACCCACCAGGATGCACACACACACACATACAGGTGAGGTTGCACAATGATAGTACACACAGTCCTCCTATTACCCATCTGTCAACATGCATAACATATTGTACACAATAGCATGCAGTGCATCTATAGTCAATCTATGCTAGCAATAGTATACATGTGTGTGATGCATGTGCTGAGTCACTAGCTGATGCCCCTTCCCCCACTGCACCCATGTACACAGTATTGCTGTGCACCTGTTCTGCACCCTGCCATGTACTGTGCACCACACCCCACAGGTGTACAACCCATTGCTGAATGTGTAGTACTGTGTCAGTTATGTCAGCTTTCATGCTCACAGCCCCTATGTTTTTCAGCAACACATATCTGGGATGATATGTGGACAGATGTAATTTGTGAATGCCTAATGGCTGATTTACAGCTCTCAACATCAGCAGACCATGTATGACCAATCCAATACTATTACACTGACAAGCATCAGAGCATGCCATGGCTATGGGCGGTGTACATACCCTTATTGATATGACGCACCCCTCCTTGATCTGCCATGGGACCACATCACCACATATATTAACTGTACATGACCCCGATATGTGACATATGTCCTGTACTTTCACATGCAGTGTTTACGGAATGTGTTTGGTGTGCGGATGCTGACCACGATGCATACACTCAGTGTGGCCATATGTGTGCACACCCTAATCATGATGGTTTGTTGCACCTATTGTTATGTGTATATACAGCACTCACTACTCCTGGCAGGGGTATACTAGTGTGGGCCATCTGCATTTGCCTTTGTATGTTCAGTCTGCCCTACACATGTCCCCCTAATCTGCATGACTGCAAAGTCTACTCATGTGCACATCCCTTGGTGTTCACACACTGCCGTCACTATTGCTGTGGGTGTAGGGTTAAGTCTGCCACAGTTCCTGAACCTGACTATGTGCAGATACACCCATTCTTAGCATCCTTAGGATCCCTGCTGCAGTGCAGTGGTGTGTCATACCGACATTCCGCCACCTTCAGCCTTTTTGCAGATGCTTGACAAGTAAGGTCTACACATGTGTGTCAATTTGCAGTGTTCCATACACTGAACAACACATGTTACAGCCTAGTCCCAGCTGATAATGTGGACCACAGTAATACATTATGCCATAATGTAACTCTGCAACAGTTGCCATTGTCCTACAAGTCTATACACTGGGGTTGCACTGTATACGGGTGTTTTTCCGAACATCTCCCTACTGTAGGCCATGTCTCGCACCATTCAGTTACTCACTGTGGGCACATTCCACAATGACAGGATGTTAATTATATTGCAGGTGTCTGACATAGCCTTCCAATACCCCACCATGGTCACCACTGTAATGCCGTGCATTTAACAGCAACAATACATGCACATGTACAACATGCATTCAGGGTAGGTGTGTTAGATGTGTGCATGGAATATACCATAGCCATTACATGCCCGGTGTATCATCAAACATGTGCATAAACATACTCACCAGCTACAGGCTGCTGCCTTGGTGGTATTCCAGCGGGACCTACATAAGAGGTTGAGAGATGCAAAGTCAGTGGCCACACCTGTGGCATTGATACAGGGTGGGTGCAGCATTACAATACATCAACAGTACATGTCCACAATACTACAACATATGAACATCTGTTTATCACTACTATGCAGCAACACACTATATCTATGACATGTCAGATATGCATGATATACCTGTACAGATGTGGATGTATATGCAACAGTGGTCTACTGTTATGCCCTGGGGCCTTACCTGCACCCTCCTTGGCTGGTATGTGGGTAGCACCCACCTCCACAAAGGTGTCTGGCAGTTGGTGGCAATGCGGACGGGCAGGTGCCACGAGGCTGGCTAGGAGCTCCTCCTCACATGTCAGGAGGCCATGGATTGCATGGCACCCTCTGTGGTGAGGTGATTCCCCCAGACTGCGGCAGCACACCGAGGGGCATTGAAGAATGTCAGAACAATGATGCTGGACCTGCTCATAACTACAGTTGTGCAGTCCGTCATCATTAACCCTGTGGACTAGGTCATTCCACAGGGTGGTCTGCTCCTGCTGATCATGGGTAGCCTGGCCAAACAAGACAGGGTAGTGCTGTATTAAGTGGTTCACCACAATGTCAATCTCAGCATGTCCCTTTCCATGGGACATCTTGCCTGAAAGACACAAAGATGGACACAAGTGTGACCAAGTCATGCAGCAAGGTTACCACAGTTCTTAATACACATCACTGTCACCCCCCCAACCATATCAGTGACAACAAACTGTACACACAACTCAACAGGTATGGCTACAGCTTACCTACTAGTGTGGCAGATATTGTATTGCACCACACTTTGTGCAATGTATTTGTAGCCATGTTCCCTGTGTGGACATTATCATTGCTGGCCTGTTACAGACAATTCACCTGCATGCCATTGTCAAGGCCACTATGGTTCCATATATACCTTTGGTATGATTGCTATGTGTTTGCTGCACATCTGACATTCTGTGTTATTGGGGTTATCTATGCATGCTCTTGGACATCTTCCGGGATTGTGTAGACTATTACTACTGAATTATGTTCTATAACAGTGACACAATAGCATGTATATGTACTATTGGCCAGCAGAACCACCTCTCCAAACTCATTTGCCCATGTTACCAGGCCACATCACATGTGTGACCAGCCCTGGGGCCTCTTCATGTACTGGTCCAGCAATACCTTCAGGTGGAACCAACTTAGGGGATATTGTCCACCCCCTGGGGGCACACACAGACATGATCTTATCCCCCAAGGTCAGGTCCAGGGTCTGTTCCATAACAGGCTCAACAGACATATGTGGGATGTGCTAAATCACTGTGAGGCACCCAGCACACATTCACAGGGCCCACATGCTCCTCGTGCTCAACCTCCAGGCCAGTCACCTTCGGGACATGGACTGCTGTTGTGAGTAGCAATGGGTGGGAGGCTTGTTCCCATTATGTCCTTATTGGGGCCCATGGGGCATCCATATCACAGACCACACACACCATCCAGGAAGTTTATCCACCACATGTGTCACAGCCCACCCCTGTAGGCTGTCCTCTATATCTACCAACCCTTACCACCTCGACAGCTATACCTGCTGCACTTCCCCATGTTCACATTTCATACTTCACAGACAAGGGCAATGTGGTAACAGCAAGGGCTTCACATGTGACATACCCGTCCATGTTTCACACACTGACAGCTGTAGATATCTGTGTGTATTGCTATGTTTGCTGTTCCCTCACACATAGCATGCAACACTGTGGTGGTAATATAGGGGACATGTGTTTACATGCATATATGTTTGTGCATATAGGTATTTATCTGTATATGTGTAGATATATCTGATGTATATATGTGTTTATATGTGTCTACTCATGGGTATATGTATATTTGTAGACATAAATGTATATATATATATATATATATATATATATATATATATATATATATATATTTATATATATATGTATACACACACACAGACATAATATATATGCATTCCTATATATGGGGTACATTCAGAAATCAGGTCCACAATCTCACAACACCTTCCTGCACAGCTGCACTCATCTGCCTTGCTACAACACAGACGGGTGCCACATATGGACACAGCTTGACATTAGGGGGGTATATGTAGGGCCAGATTGCAGGTAATCCTCTTACACACCTATGGCATTCCTGCATGCTACAATACAGGTTAACCTGAGTATCCTGCAAGAAGTGGGCTGTAGAACCCACGTGTCCATCATTATGACATTACTTCCACCACCAGCTATTGGCCACAGTAATATACATACTTCTCATTACACAACACACACTATGATAGCGTACATTTTATCAGTTAGTGCTGCTCTGCACAGTTGTTGGGTATGGTCCACTACCCACAGGGTCAGACTCTATTGTCCTTAGCAGTTGTTAGCTGAACATCATTACAACAACAACACCTGATGGCACATATAAATCATTCCACATCATCATCTATCCCATTATTATGGACCATGTACTGCGGTAAATTACATGCATACACACTTCACATACTTGTTCTGGGAATTAAGTCTCTTCTGGATAGTTTGCTGGATGTTTTTGTTTTTTTGGTGTTGCCTTTCAATACTCTCTCTCTCTCTCGGTCTCCCTCCAGTAAATGGATTGAGCTGCTTTGAATAGATTGCAGCATGGATTTTGTAGGTGATTCACATGTTCAGGTGATGTCATCTGCACCAATCAGTGTCATCCACTTGCTACCTGCATGCAGCATGCTGTGTAGTACTTCCAATTACCACTGTCCTAGCAACCAACTACTATAAATCCCTACATCATGTGGTCGTGGTCCCTTTGTCTTTCTTGTATGGTGGACATCCTTCCTGTGTGTGTGGCTAGCAGTGTTACAGACAGCAGGTAGCAATTCCTCTTACAAGAGAACCTGCACACTCAGGCCAGCTACATATTTGTAGGGGGTTCCAGAACTACAGACAGAGGGTGAGTAGTGCTGTTGTTGCATTGTATAGCAGTCATTTTACAGGGTTTGTGTGTACATACTAGTTTAACTTGGAATGCAGTCTGTCTGCATGGCTGTCAACTGTGGGCCTATTCACTCGATGGACAGAGGTGTGCCTATTATGTTTTGTCTGTCCACCACGCAGGTCTTGTGTCAGATATATCATTGGCAGCATGTGTGAGTGCTATCAGTACATGTCTACATCCATGTCTGTCATGTCTGTTTCTAACTTCATATTCCTGACTAAGAGTATGTTGCAAACTATCCTTGCTTAGTGTATGACAACAGTATTTCACATATGGGCCTGTGTTCCAGCCTCTGTCCTCCACCTGCATATCATGCTGTGTACATATGACATGCTGTCAGGGGTTGTTATGTAGTGGGCTGTGAGTATGTCATGCTGCCATTCCTGCCATCAGTCCACTTCTGTTGTGGCCACCACACATATTGTGGGGCTGGGTCCATATAGGCTCATAGGTTCATAGGTAGGTACTAGGCTATTGGCCCTAGGGCCTATATAAGCCTTGCCAAATGTACCCTGGCTTTCGCCACCCAAGAAAATTATTTTCCTGTGCCACTGTCGAGCAGAGCCACAGAAGTGATCCCCGGGGTGAATTTCCTATCTCCCATCCAATCATCAAGATTTTTCTTGAAGAGTGCTAATGAGGAGCTTTGTTTGATATAGCTAGGTAGTTTGTTCCAGAGTATGGGAAGTCTCTGGGACAGGAATCTATCCCTCCAGCATGTTCTGTTTATTGTGGTGACGAGGTTTAGGTCCATAGAGCATGTAGCTCATAGGGATTGGGATTTCTTTAAGTGGAGCATGTCTAAAAGCTCTGGGTTTGACATAGCTTTGTGTGTTAGGCAGAGATCACCTCTGAGTAGATGATATGCAACGGAGTAAAGCTGCAGTTTTTTAAAATGGTCTGTATAGGGCATCTCTTTGAGGCCGGTAATCCTCATTGTGAGGTATTTCTGTGGCCTTTCCAGTTGTTGTAGATGTCTTGTGAGGTACATACCAAAAGGGGCATTGTACTCTATAATGGGTCTAATGAGTGACGAGTAGAGGGGAACAATGATCTCGTTTTTCCTGGATGAGAAACCTTTTGTGATGAGGTGTGCCACGTAGAAGGATTTCCTGACTACTGTGGCGATGTGATTATCAAAGGAGAGACTACGTCCACCTGTGTCCCAAGGTCTCTTATCACACTTTCGGTGTTAAGTAGACTACCACCTATGTGGTAGATCATGAGTATTGAGTTTTTACCAAAAGGGATGACAATGCACTTTTTGGCATTGAGCTTAAGGCCATGGATTTGACACCAGGCATCTGTCTCAGCGAGGCCCTTTTGTAGGATGTTCACATCTTTTGGAGTTTTGATTATGGCTCCTAGTTTGCAGTCATCTGTGAACTTCATTAGCCAAAGACCTTCTGTGTTGGCCTGTACTTCAGAGAAGTAGATACCAAACAGGAGAGGACCCAGAACTGAACCCTGTGGTACTCCACTTGTCACTGGTCTGAAGTTGGATTTGGAGTCTGCTACTTTCACAGTGTGGGTTCTGTTAGTGAGTCAGTTGGCAACCCATCTTGTGACATAGGGATTTATACCTAGTTTAGTGAGTTTATCTATAACTCCAGAGTGGGCGATGGTGTTGAAAGCCTTGGCGAGATCTAGATAGGCTGTGTGAACCACCTTACCCTCATCTACGGCTTTGGTGACTGCTTCAAAGAAGTCTATCAGGTTTAGAAGACATGATCTGCCTTTTACAAACCCAAACTGGGTGGGGTCCTGAGTTTGGAGATTACCAATGTCATTATTTATAAGTTCCATGATGATACGTTCCATAGCCTTGCAGACCAGGCTCGTTAGGCTAATGGGGCGGTAGTTTCCGGAGTCTGTGGTGGCTACCCCTTTGTGGGGTGGGATAACTGTTGATGTGCGCCACTCAGTGGGCACATAGCCTGAGGTGAGGCTATGACTGAACATGGTACTTAGGTGGGGTGCCAGTTCGTTCTGTAGTTCATGTAGCCTGGGATGTCCTCAGGTCCCATGGATGCTGTGTTCTTGGCTTTGGATAGTGTGTTTTTTACCTGTGCAGCCGTGATTACCGGAACTTTGCATTTTTCTGGTATAGAGATGGGCCCTTTAGGGGATGACAGAGGGTTAAAGTTAGCACTGAACCTATCTGCCAGGATGTTGGCAATATCAGTTGGTTCTGTATATTTAGTGCCATTGTGCTGTAACTCAGAGCAGATCTGAGTGTTGCCATTGAGATTCTTGACATAGCTATAGAATGCTTTGTGGTTGTCTTTAGAGTCAGTGGCGATTTTGTTTCCATAACTAGCTTTGGAGGATTTTAGGAGGGATCTCAGCTTCTTACTGAGGCTGACCAGGGAGTTTCTCCAGTCATGGGATTTTATTCTTTTTTGCAACAGTTTCTTTCTTCTGTTGTAGAGTTTGTTTATGGCAGGGGACCACCAGATTGGCTTTTTTTTGGGATAGGGTCTCTGTTAGTTCTGTTAGAGATTTCACCACTCATGCGCTTATAAAGTTATTTGTGACCTTGTGGCAGTCATACCTCTATTGTCCGCCAGCATGTAGTGAATGAAGTTTGCCACTTCTGTCTTAAGAAGCATGAAGTTGGCTTTGGAGACATTTTTTACTGTGGTTTCCCTAATGGGGGGTGGGGGAGGGATGTGGATGTCTAGGGTGATTAGCTTGTGGTCGGATATGACCAACGAGGAATTGACCTCTGGTGTGGAGCACTGGTTGCCCATGTTGGTGTGTGGGATTCATCTACACAATACATGTGTGTCCTTATGCACTCCAGAGGCCAGTGTATGTAACAGTGGTATATAGCCTTCTATTATTCAGTCTATTGGGGGTAGATGCACCATAACTAACCTAGGCTGTTACAACATGTGAGGTATCATGGGTAAGCTGCCTTTAGGTATCTGGATGTACATTACCATAAAATTCACCTTAGGTAAACGCAGGCCTACTGCTTCCTGCCATACAGACTGTTCTGTTTGTCAGTGTGTTAGTTATGCCTTGTTATGTAACAGATACATCCCATTATGTCAACTGAGCTCTTTACCCCCTAGGGATTGTGTACAGAGTGTAGTTAGAGGCTGCTGGACTCCACATCTGCATTACTTACTGTTGATTGATTGTTATCCTGTGGCCCAGTCTGTCTATACTATTGTACTACTTGAAGGCCTCGGCATGGACAGCAACATATGTCAACCTTTCCATACTACTGTATTAATATAACTGTTTCACAGTTGCATTACTCTGTTTATATGTATTCTGTATAAGGAACACTACTCACAGCCAAAGACACGTCTCACCAAAAAAAGGGACAAAATGAATGTAAGAGTGAGAGTAGTCACCACGATCAAAGTTCTTCCAAATAAAAGTTCCAATCAAAGATCTCCGTATATGTCAAAACCACTTTATTACAAGAAGATGTATAATTTCGCTGGTGGAGTGCAAGCAATTTCAGCAGCATTCTACAACACTTACAAACATCACTCCTACAAAAACTTTACGGCTCATTAACCGATTAACTTTTAATTAATTACATATCACTTAGGAGCTTCCAAAGCTTGAATGCAAATCAAATGTGCGTATGTCGTGCTTCAATTGAAGCACCATATGGTAGCACAAAACTCCAAATCAAATCTCCCCATTGTACATTGTTAAAAAGTACTTATTCAAGACATGAATAAAAATTAAGATTAAAAAAACTGCATCTTAGAATTATTACATAGAATACTCAGATGTAATAATCACAACATATCAAAGATAGACCAAACATCTTCTAGTACATAAAACAATATTTCCATCTTGATCATTAAAATCCAGTTACCTGTATTTAAAACCTATTCAATAGTACATTGATATAGGTCTCACTTCTAGAATCCTGAGCGTGAAGACATAGTCCAAATATCCCACTTGAATCAAGATTTTAATATAATGTCCAGATCGTCACTGTCTTAAGTTGCTAACTTCGCCCTATTTAGTTTGCTAGTCGCACTGTTCAGCCATATTATTTTCCCAAACATCCGCATGAATCAACAGACAACCCTAGCATAATCTATAGGCTTCAGGGTCCTAAAGTCTGTAGCGTGTGATCATGCTATCAAAATTATATCCATAGCTACCTATAGATATATTTCATAGCACAAACTGCCAACTGGTGGAAGTGTGAAAAATGTTTACAGAACTACGTAAATCAAACAAATAAAATAAAATAAATTAGGTAAGTATATTAGCTGTGGACAATGTCCTAATTTATGACCACGCATAAATAAACATCTATATAGTCCAAAGTTAACGGATATGCGTTATCGTCTTGTGTATATATAACTTCAATCCAATTATGCTAAAGTTAAGACAAACAAAACAATATTATACCTTAAAATTAAAAATCTTAATAATGTATACTCATTAAGTTATTGATGCTAATAAAGTATAAATACATCATAGAACTTAAAGAATGTATATTATAGTATACATATCTATACATATGTAGATACAGTTCAAATCATAATTATAACACATGTGTTTAAATATGTATATCTATTTATTTATAATTAATAAGATATATTTCTGTAATAATGGACTGAGTGGATACTATTGTTATGATTTGAATTGTATCTACATATGTATAGATGTGTATACTATAATATACATTCTTTAAGTTCTTTGATGTATTTATACTTTATTAGCATCAATGACTTAATGAGTATACATTATTAAGGTTTTTAATTTTAATGTACAATATTGTTTTATTTGTCTTAATTTTAGCATAATTGGATTGAAGTTATATATACACAAGACGATAACGCATATCCATTAATCTTGGACTATATAAATGTTTATTTATGCGTGGTCATAAATTTGGACATCATCCACAGCTAATATATTTACCTAATTTATTTATTTGTTTGATTCACGTAGTTTTGTGAACATTTTTCACATTTCCACCATTTGGCAGTGTATGCTATGAAATACATCTATAGGTAGCTATGGATATAATTTTGACAGCATGATCACACGATACAGACTTTAGGACCCTGAAGCCTATTGATTATGCTAGGGTTGTCTGTTGATTCATGCGGATGTTTGGGGAAAATAATATGGCTGAACAGTGCGACTAGCAAACTTGCTACTAAATAGGGCGAGTTAGCAACTTAAGACAGTGACGATTTGGACATTATAATAAAATCTTGATTCAAGTCGGATATTTGGACTATGTCATGTTCACGCTTCAGGGATTCTAAGGGCGGTAGACCTATATCAATGTACTATTGAATAGGTTTTAAATACAGGTAACTGGATTTTAATGAGCAAGATGGAAATATTGTTTTTATGTACTAGAAGATGTTTGGTCTATCTTTGATATGTTGTGATTATTACATCTGAGTATTCTATGTAATAATTCTAAGATGCAGTTTTGTTTTTAATCTTAATTTTTATTCATGTCTTGAATAAGTACTTTTTTAACAATGTACAATGGGGAGATTTGTTTTGAGTTTTGTGCTGCCATATATGGTGCTTCCGACAATTGAAGCACGCACATTACATTGAATTGCATTCAAGCTTTGACTCCTAAGTGATATGTAATTAATTAACAAGTAATCAGGTTAATGAGCCCGCCAAAAAGTTTTTGTATTTAAAAGTGGAGTGATGTTTGTAAGTGTATCTGATGAAGCATAGCTTGCGCTACGTGAAAGCGCTTATACATCTTTTTGTAATAAAGTGGTTTTTGATATATATCGAGATCCTTGATTGGAACTTTTATTTGGAAGAACTTTGATCGTGGTGACTACTCTCACTCTTATATTCATTCTGTTTATATGTATGTCAGAGTCTAAACAGCTATATAACATGGCATATACAACTGTAATAGTACACAAATAAAGCTTTCCCATGTATGCAAACTCGTGTGTGGTATTATATTCTTTGACCTCTCTGTGGGTATATGTTGCAGGCAACAATTGTCATTCATATGGGTGGCTCATACAGTGTCCAGTTGGTCAGGTGGCAGCTGTAGACATAGTGGCTGTTCTGTATTGTGTGCACCTTCTACATATGTATCATCCTATACATATCTCTATGTGTGTATATGTAGTTACATATATATATATATATATATATATATATATATATATATATATATATATATCAGCATATATGTGTCTGGTATATGTTTCTTAAGAATGTTGATTGCTTCCTCATTGCACATTCCCTATGGTAGCCAGACTGTACCGCATGAAATGTTACTGATACCAGCCTGAAATCATACAGGTGGGATTGAGTACTGTTAACATATTTTGCCCATGTTGTGTCAGGTCCTGGTTATGGGATTTGCAACAGCTGGTATTGTATTGCAGGGCAGAAGTGTATTACTGTGGGGGGGGTACCTATACGTACAAGACGTATGTTGCTTGGGCCCCCTCACGCCCATTAAAGGTGCATATGAACATATATTTTTTATGTTCTCTTTTATATCTATCGATATATGTCTGTATATACCTATATATATATTGAATATATATTTTTTCATTTTATCAAATAAAGACTGCATAGAAGAATTAGATCCTGCTGATGTAATTAACATCATCTGCAAAAAGTTGAATTTTTGATGTTGTATTTTCGTCTATTTCAAAACCCTCTATGTCAGTACTGTTTCTAATCAAATTAGAAATCCTTCTCAAAATGAGAAGTTACATTAAGTAAGGCTTTCAGCTGTTAGACCTTTATTATTATAAATCCAGGTCTATTTCACTGTTAATTATTTATTATTTTTTACTCATTTATTATTTTTTATTGTTTATTTAATAAATTTAGCCACTGTTCTTCACTCATTGTCTGTTACTAATAATATTAACAATGAGTTTATTTTATTTTACTTTGATATTTACTCTTTTATGAATTATTTTTCATTTATAATAATGGCTTTTCATTGCTTCGTGTACATAAGTGTTGGATTTCATTCAGATGAGGCATGTTTTACTTATTTGAATTCATTGTATTTATACTTTTACAATTTGTTAGTGTGCCTTTAACTCAGAATGTAGATTCAGCAGTGATGTCATCATGACACGTATCAGTTTCATGTTTAAATGGAAGCTTTGGCGCTAAACTGTGGATTCTTTTTCTGAAGAAGCTGTGTTTGTTTTCAGCGAAAACGCTATTATTTTAACTATTAAATTTGCGTTAATATCTACGTTCTGTTTTTTTGGCAAGCACTTGTTCATTGAGCGACTTCCTGACTGCATTACGCTCTGCTGCTCTCCGTTTTTTCTTCAAGAGGTTTTTCAGCTGTTTTTTCTATAGTCTGTTTCTAATCAAATTAGCCCAAGGCTCCATTACTAAAGTGAATAATAGTGGAGAAAGTGGACATCCTTGCTTTGTACCTTTAAGAATGGGTATTTTTTGTGAAACATATGTTCCTACCTTAATATAAGCCAGCGTTCCTTTGTATAAATGCTCAATTAAATTTACAAATGCATCAGAGAAGTTTGTGCATTTCAGTAAGGTAAACAGATAGTCCCAACTTACTGAATCAAATGCTGAACCTATATCAAGACTAATAAGTGTTAAATCTTTCTTTTTCCTATTTGCAAAATCAATTAATGTTAAAGTTCTTCTTATATTATCAAAAGTATTTCTATTTACAATGAAGCCCGCCTGATCTATATCTATAATGCCGGGATGATTGTCTTCAATCTATCAGCAAAAATACTCATAAACATTTTATAATCAACATTAAGTAATGAAATGGGTCGATATGAAGAACATCTAGTTGGATCTTTATTAGGTTTTAAAATTGGTGAAATAAATGTATATTGCCAAAATGGGGGGGTTATTAACTCAGTTTGGGCCAAAATAAAAACCTTATGTATTAATGAATATGTAGTTTTAGAAAGGATTTTATATATCTCTGGTATAATACCATCATTACCCGGTGCTTTGTTTGATTTAAGCTTATTTATTTGTGTAATAACTTCTGTATATGAAATACTCTTGTCCAATAGCTTAATCTGTTGTTTATTAAGCTTTTTATTTATGTTTGTGGTTATAAACTCCTTTATTTTATCTTTAGGTTCCATGTTAATGTTGTTATGGTTAATCTTGTGAAAGTGATTTCTAAATTCATCCAGTATTTCTGGTATACTAGAAACATTCTTCTTTTTCCTTAGAGAAACGATTTCTTTGATATGGTTTTGTTTATTCAATCTTTTTGTTTTATTTTTAAGTCTATGTAAGTATTTGGGGCTTATTGAATAAGACAAAACTTGTATTTCTAAAGTTATTTTAACTTTATAAGTTAAAATTTCTTTGTATTTCTCATTTAGTTTGTTTATTTCTTCAATAACTTTCTTGTCCATAATATTTTCTTTATTATTATGTTTATAAGAGTCTAATTTACTTTGAATATCTAACAATTCCTTATCCCAAGATTTCCTTTTATTATTATACCATCTGATACTTTGTCCATATAGATATGATTTTAAGGCATCCCAAACATAGACAATGGAGACTTCAGGAGTATTATTTATGTCTAGAAAATGTTGTACTTCTGAAAGTATATATTCTTTATAGTATTTTAGCTGAGTTAAGTATGCTGGTATCCTTTTGATCTGAACATTATGAGTATTTTTTATCATGAATTCAAAAATAATTGAGTTATGATCAGATATAGAACATGAAATGATTTTGGAATTAATTAAATCTGTTACCATCTGGTTAGAAATAAAGACCCTATCTATTTTTGAATAAGTTTTGTATCTGTTAGATTCAAAATCATTACCATACACCTTTTTTCTATCTGATTATTAATATCATTCAAATGATAAGAATTAGCAAAATCATTTAAATGTTTTGCATTAGATGTAATTCTTCTTTTCCTTATAGTGGTAGTATCACTTTCATGTAGTATACAATTAAAATCACCAGCTAAAATAATATCCCCTATAGAGAATGATATGATCTTATCAATATGATGTTTCACTGTATTAATACCAATTCCAGGTATCCAATATACATTAATTAAAGTGTAAGTCTTCCCATTAATTTGTATTGTAACCATACAAAACATTCCTTTGTCATCCTGAAAAGACTTAATGGTTTTAGGAATGGGCATACTTTTATTCCATAAAATAGCCACTCCTCTTTTTTCTGAGTGTGCTCTGAACTAACCAATACTGTATACTTATTAGTGGCTAGTTTATCAGTATCTTTTTTCAAGAGATGGGTTTCTTGCAGGAAGACTAGATTGGCCTTGTGTAAATTAATGTATCTTATTAGGCTTGCCCTTTTACACGGATTATTCAATCCATTAATGTTTAAAGAAATTCCTTTTAAAGATGTCATTTGGCATTTTTAAAACTCAAGAATCTTATGATCGAAATAACAAATAACAAGATAAATAATGTTACATCTCCTCTTTTAGGTGTACCTTTAAATATACATTTCTGACCATCTTTGTGATGCATTACTCTTATGTTTTCATCATAATTACTCTGCCATGCTCTATATAATGAAGTGTTTGTAATAAGGAGTGAGCAGGGGTAAGAGAGCAGAAACATGATTAAGACAAGCAGGATAATGGTGGGTCACTAAGTCACCCTATTGAACTTTAATGTGTTTACAGATGCTTAAGTGGCCTGCTGTAAAATGTTGTGCTATATTTTTTTTTTCTTTTTCTTTCTTTGTTCATGAAATGTTATAAGTTGAGAGAAATAAGGATGTTTGTAGTTACACACATAACAGTAACAGAAAATAACATTAAATAATACATTATGACATATGTCTGTGAAAGAAAAATGCAAAATAAGCATTCCACATATATGTGAATTATCTCAACATACTACATAGGAATTCTTAGTTCACAATTTTAAAATCAGTTCTTTGAATGGATATTCAGCAAAGACTGAAGAAAGGGAGAATTAGGCACCAGGCTTTGTCACAGTAATGACAACTAACTGTAACATCCTTAAGGAGTACATTACATCCAGCAGCCTAATGAATGTTTCACAATACCACTTTCAGTCTGTGTTTCTATATTGCAGCAGGTTTAAGCATATTTGCATTAAGATAACTGGACACTGGTAAAAATAAGGGGGAGGCAACCAGAGGGTAGGGTATAGGAGAAAGGAAGAGGAATGTACAGGTTCATGGTGGTTCTTCAAAAGATTAATGTACACTTATAATACATACTGGATCTGGTTGTCACTAATATGGGAGACTGCTGCACACTCCCTACTGTAATGCCTTCCCTGGTAAGGTCAGGCCAAAAAATGGACTCCTTTGAAGTAAAAATAAAACCTGGACCTCCAGCTAACCCAGGAATATTCAGGAACTATTCTAAGGCAATCCTCCTGATATTAAGTGAGAACCTGGCAACATTTCAAGCCCCCATAAACCCTGAGAACACTGCTGCCTATGCATAACTGTTCACAGTAACACTGTACAAGCATGTTAATAGCCACATAGAGACAGTGTACCCACCAGGAAGAAGTGCAGAATTAACTCAAAAAAAGCCACCCTGGTGGAATCACAAAATCAATCGGATGTATAACAGGAGGAAGAAAATTATGGCAAAAATTAGGAAGTGCAGCACCCAGCAGGATAAAAGTACTCTCATCAAACTAAACAAACAGCTCAGAGGACAAATACAGTCTACCAAAGCCAAATTTGAGGTAAGTTTGGCCTCCCAGGCCAAGGACAACCACAAAGCATTCTTTAGCTATGTCTGCAACTCCAAAGGCAATATACAATTGTATGCAGAGTTCATTGCAAATGGAGCCACCTATATTCACCTAGAAGATATAGCAAGCCTCTTGGCTGATAAATTCAGCTCCAACTTTACCCCTCTCTTCCCCTCAACCTTCCCTCAGAAAAAATCATCAAATATAACTCCCCTTACTATCACTAGGGAACAGGTCCTTAATGCTCTTTCTAAGACCAAGAACAATGCATCAGTGGGTCCAGCCAATATCTCATGATGCCTTCTAAATAGCATGAAACATGATCTATCAGGGCCTCTGGAATTACTATTTAACTGTAGCCTCCAAACAGGCTTCATGCCTCATGAATGGAGAAAGACAACAGTCATCCCTCTGCACAAAGGTGGGCCATCTACAGACCCTGGACACTACAAAGCCATAAGTCTCACTAGTCTTATATGTAAAGGCATGGAAAGGATTATTATGGAGATGATCAATAAAGATATAGTAAGCCTCCAAACACTGGGCCCAACCCAGTTTGGTATTGTCACGGGCAGATCACGCCTGCTCAACCCGGTGGACTTCTTTGAGAAGGTCACCAAAGCAATGGATGAGGGTAAAATCATTCACACTGCCTACCTTGACCTGGCCACCTCAGGCACTACTGGCAAACTCAAGAGGTTAGGTACAAACCTGTATGTCACCTAGTGTATTGCCAACTTACTCACAGACAGGACTCAGGAAGTTAGAATCGGGGAGTCCACCTCTAGAAAGAAGCCAGTCACAAGTGGAGCCCCTCAGGGATCAGTCCTTGGACCGCTCCTTTTTGGCATTTAATTCTCAGAAGTCAAAGCCAATGTCAGTGGTCTCTGGCTGACTAAATTTACAGATGATTGCAAATTAAGATCCATTACTGAATCTCACACTGACACAAATGTTCTCCAGGAGGGTATGACAGACAAACAATTGGTATCAGAGCCATGGACTAAAACTAAATGCCAACAAATGCATAATGGCATCCTTTGTGAGGTCATCCATTCCTGGTAAATATCATATTGACAAGAGACCCCTTAGAGGTGACCCAGTTGTCAGGGACTTAGGGAGACACATAGATAGTAATCTAGCCTTTGACCATCATGTGTCTACACTGGTGAGGAAATCATTCTATGTTGCACAACTTATAAACAAAGGTATGGCATCTAAGTCCAAGGAAGTCATTGTTCCACTTAATTTGGCATTCATCAGATCTGTCATTGAGTACAATGCCCCTTTTGGTATGCATCTAACTAGGTATATCCAACAACTGGAATGTCCACAGAAGTCCCTTACTAAAAGAATACAAGGCATGAGTAAAATGTCCTATGCAGAACGCCTCAAGGCCTTATTCCAGTATTCTGTCTCCTACAGGCTTTTGAGGGGAGATCTATGCCTGGCATACAGGGCATTGTCAGACCCCTCTATGATGGACCTCCTGCATATCCACAAAACAAACAGCATCAGAATTACCCATTCTAAAGAGTTAAACCTTGCCTGTGATATAAATAGAACCTGCTGGAGAGATAGGTATGTATCCCAGAGACTACCCAGTCTATGGAACAGGCTACCCATCCATGTGAAGCAGAGTTCCTCCCTAACCCAATCCAAGTGCAACTTGGACAATTGGATGGGAAACCGGAAATTCATGTCTGCTTTGGCACCTTTGTCTCTAATGGATAAGGGTAACCTGTAAATGGTTCATCTCCCAGGCCCATGCTTACACTTATCAAGGGTATCAAAACTTATCAGAGATTTGGGATGCATGGCTAGGCTTAAAAACGTCCTTTGTGGGCATTAGTCTAGGAAACACCTATGAACCAATAAACAGCATCTGAGGAATTTGTAGAGTCACCACATCAAGGATGTGTAACAACAACAGAATAATGTATGGCCAATTGGTCCAAATCAAGTGTGTCAAGAAGATACACAGATGAAATGAAGAGCCATGTTTCACCTTAGTGACATATAACACTTGAATATGACAGTACTGATTTATATGTGTCTTTTTAAGAGGTTCAGCACTTACCTTGGTTAATACTGCTGCAACAAGATGTGTATTCAGGGGTTGACAATTATATGGGAAATAAAGTTTTAGGAATTTTTTAGGTATCACTTTTAATGTTTGTATGTGTTTAGCATTTAGGTTTTAACTTAGGTAGTAAGTGTGTGTGCTAGCCTCTGTTTTTTTTTTTTTTGCCAGAGCCATGTCATATTGTCCATGCCTACATATGCCAGAATCAGTCGTAGCCTGTTTTTTTTTTTTCTATGACTCCTCTTCTTTATTTACTGGACCTCAGAAACCTGGCTCTGGTCCAGGAATCCGTGGTCATTGTCCTGGTTGTCCTTGTTGCAGCTGTTTCTTGGCAAATTGCATTGTGAAACATGGCAGAGACTGTGAGTATTTTGGCTGAAGAATCTGGTCATACTGCATGGTGCCACCTGATGTGTCTAGACACCAGAACCTTCATTTGAGCAAGTCAAATAAACATTCTACAATATTCTTAGTTTGAGCATAGATATTGTTGTATCCTTGCTCCGTGGGGTTATATGGGTTTCTCATAGGTGTCCTGAGCCAGGGTTCCAAGACATAACCTGTATCCTCCATTAGATGTCTTTTTGAAAAGTCATCACTAGTAAACCTTACATACAAGTCACAAGTGTGCCATATGTGTGAGCCATGAAAAACACCAGATTTAACTGCACATACATCATAGATGATCCCATGGCCATTACAGATCACCTGACAGTTGTCAGAGTGGTATCCATTCCTGTTGATGTACCTCCTTCCATGTTACCAGGTGAGATATTTATTTCTATCTGTGTGCGGTCTGTGCCCACCCAGACCCTCAGAGAAATGGGCTATGGCATAGAATTATTGCATGGATGTTGCTCTCTCCTCTAGGCTACATGGAACCCAGGTACGATCCCCTGCACATTGAAGCATTGCATTTATATATTTATTTTGTTTAATATTTGTTGACCTGGATAGCCCGACTGGGCTAGTACCCTTTTTAAGTGGAGGTCCAGGCAGAAAAGCTCCACAGTACAATTAACCAAAAATTAGAGAACTTGACTTAATATACAATATCAATACCAATACAATAATAGAGGACAAAAAATAAACAAAAGAGTAAATGAGCAGCTCTTCTTTTAGGTAAGTTACAAAATCAGTGAGAAATACATTTAGCATAAGATATTTATCTTGAGGCAGGTAGTGACAATTAGCTAGCAAAAAGAAAATATAATACCATTGTGAATCTGTAAGAGACATTGATCAGAGCTTCTGAAGGATTGAGGAGGGTTGTAGAAGGATACAAGAGTGGATAGGTTAGGGCAGAAGGGGGACTTGTTCAGGATAGAACTGATGATGAGAAGTTGCATAAATAAGAGTTGATTGGGAAACTCAAGCCAGCCGAGAGTGTTCAGAGCTTGACAGTGGTGTGATTATAAGGGCAGATTAGCTGCAAACCTAGCTATTTTGTTGTAGGTAGTTTCAAGTTTGGAGAGTAGAGAGGACTGTAGGTTAATTAAGATTTGTGAGCCGAAGACTAGGTGAAAGAGAAGGTAAGCTTAGGCTAGTGAAATGCTTGAGCTGGGTGTGAGGAATCTTTTATTTCTGTACAGAAGGCCAAACCTTTGGTGGGTTTTCTTGATACAGTGATGTACATGGACGTCACATTTAAGTTGGTCATCTATGATTGCTCCAAGGAGTTTTGTGTGGGTATCAGCTGTTATAGTGGTGTTGTTAAGGGAAGAGATAGCAAAGGAGGATTTAATATGGTAGAGGGATTTAGGGAGGAAGAGAAGAAATTTATTGTTTTTAGGGTTAAGTATGAGTTGGTTGTCAGAAAGTCATTTTTCAGTGACGTTAAAAGATGTTTGTGTCAGGGTAAGCAGGTCAGAGGGGTTGTCAGCACTGGAGATGATTGAGGAGTTGTCTGTACTGTGAGGGATAACTGAGGACAGGAAGAGTGAAGTTGGTTAGTAAAGATGTTAAAGAGAAGGGGGCATAGAATTGTGACTTGTGGAATGCCCATTTTGATGGGAGATAGGGGGTTAGAACAGAGAGCCATTTGATGGATTGCTATCTTATCTGTGAGGTAGCTGTTAAACCAGGAGATAGTTGGTGGGGAGAGATTAAGTTGAGACAGTTTGGAAAGGAGGGTGGACTGACACACAGTATCAAAGGCTTTGGAGAGATCTAAAAAGAGGCAGGACACTAATTTATTATTGTCTCTGGCAAGGATGATGGAGGCTGATGTAAACTGATGTAATGTTCTAGAGTCTGAGACATTTGACACCCCTAATATATACAATATGGGTCACTGTAAAGTAACTGTAGGTAGTATACATAATGCTACATATACTTTGGTGATTACTGTGATGGATTCTCCAGGTTTTTCCTTGGGTCATCAGATGAGGGTAGGAGAGATTGCATATTATCTCTCAGGTATCCCCGTCCACCCTGTATTGCTCTACAATTTCAGCATCATACAGTCTGTGGCAAGTCAAGTAGAGTCTGAATATTCTTCTTGTAGACTGATGTCTGGCAGCAGCAACAGCACCTTGTATTAAAACCTGTTGCACATATAGGTTAATGATAACAGTAGAAACCCCTAATATTTTTTTAAGTGTGTTCTTGTCTGTATTCCAAAAAAGTGTTGGCATTGTGGCCAAAAAGGAGCAGCACAAGTACACATACTCTTTATGCATTCCTGAAAAGCATCAACATTTGGGATGACTTATTTAGCATGTATTTGAAATACATATGCTTTAATTAGCATATTTTACTGCTTACCCCTGTATTGCAGCTGGGTGCAGTGTGCAAAGCTGTTTAATGAATAGCAAACAGCATGCTTATTGTGCACATGAGCTTAGGTTCATAGGTTCATAGGGAGATACTAGGCTATCTGCCCTAGGGCATTTATAAGCCTAGCCAGAGTGTATTTGGCTTCCGTCTCCCTATTAGATTAGCCTACTGTGCCTCTGTAAAGTAGGTCACAGAAGGTACCCTTTAAGATTAGTTTACTGTGCCTCTGTCTAGCAGGGACACAGAAGAGATCCCATGGGTGAATTTGTGATTTCCCATCCAAGCGTCCAGATTTCGCTTGAAGAGGGTCAGCGAGGGGCTATGTCTAACATGAATTGGGATTCTATTCCAGAGTGAGGGGAGCCTCTGGGAAATTAATCTGTCCCTCCAGCATGTCCTATTTATTTTTGTGCTGAGGTTTAAGTCCCTGGAGCGTGTAGCTCTAAGGGACTTGGATTTTTTGAGGTGGAGCATGTCTATTAATTCTGAGTTTGACATGGCTTTGTACGTCAGGCATAGATCGCCTCTGAATAGGCGGCAAGCAACTGAGTAGGGCTGGAGTTTCTTTAGTCGAGCTGCATAGGACATCTGTTTGTAGCCCATGATCCTCTTGGTGAGGTACTTTTGGGGTCTCTCCAGTTGCTGCAGGTGTCGGGTAAGGTACATCCCAAAAGGGGCATAGTATTCAATTATGGGCCTGATGAGTGATGAGTAGAGGGGCACAATGACCTCTCTTGATCTAGATGCGAACCCTTTCGTGATAAGGTGGGCTATATAGAAGGTCTTTCTAACCACTTTGGCAACGTGATTATCAACGGAGAGATTATTATCTACGTTGGTCCCCAAATCTCTAATTACTTCTTCCATACTTAATGGATTACCACCTATGTGGTAATTTGTGGACACCTTGGTTTTCCCAAAGGGGATGACTATGCACTTTTTAGCATTTAGCTTGAGGCCGTGGCTCTGGCACCAAGCATCCGTCTCTGTGAGACCCTTTTGGAGGATGCTTGTGTCAGCTGGAGATTCGATTATGGCCCCCAGTTTGCAGTCATCTGCGAACTTTGTCAGCCATAATCCCCCTGTCTTAGCCTGAACCTCAGAGAAGTATATACTGAACAAGAGAGGTCCCAGAACTGAGCCCTGTGGGATGCCACTTGTAACTGGTTTGGATTCAGACATGGCACCTGTGATTCTGACCATGTGGGTTCTATCCCTGAGCCAATTTGCAACCCATCTTGTGATATAGGGGTTGAAATTTAAGCTGGTAAGCTTATTTATGATGCCCGAGTGGGGTATTGTGTCAAAGGCTTTTGCGAGGTCCAGGTAGGTTGTGTGGACTACCTTGCCCTCATCTATGGCTTTGGTAACTGTTTCAAAGAAATCAACTAGGTTTAAGAGGCAAGATCTGCCCTTAACAAAGCTGAATTGGGTAGGGTCCAGTCTCTGGAGGCTCCCAATGTCTTAGTTTATGAATTCCATGATAATACGCTCCATAGCTTTACAGACCAGACTAGTCAAGCTTATGCAGCGGGGTCCGTTGTGGCACAACCTTTGTGGAGTGGGACCACTGTAACTGTACGCCATTCTTTGGGTACATATCCTGTAGTAAGGCTAAGTTTGAACAGTGACTTAATGTGAGGGTTCAGTTCTTCTTGGCGTTCATGTAAGACATAGCCTGGGACACCGTCCGGTCCCATAGATGCTGTATTCTTTGCTTTGGAGAGGGCAGCTTTCACCTGTGCATCTGTGATGTCAGGGAGGTTACATTCAGTTGGGATAGGCATTTGCTCCTTTGGGGGGGGGGGGGGGAGTTTGCACTGAATCTGTCTGCCAGGATGTTGGCTATGTCTATAGGTTCGGTATATTTTGTACCAATATGCAACAATTCAGAACATATTTGGGAGTTTCCACCCATATTCCTGACATAACTAAAGAAGGCCTTGTGATTATCTTTAGTGTCTAGGGCAATTTTTCTTTCGAAACTGGCCTTTGATGATTTTATGAGGGATCGAAGTTTCTTGCTAATACTGATCAGAGATGCCTTCCCTTTTTGGGATTTTTGCTCTGTCATGTAGTAGCTTCCTCCTTCTGTTGTATAGCTTATTTATGGCCGGGGTCCACCAGACATGTCTCCTGTTTTTGGAGGAGTGAGTCTTGGTTTTATTTGGGATAGCACGATCCATGCATTCCTGCAGGTGCTCATAGAATGCATTTGTAAAGGATTCTGCGGATTGGGCTGTATTATCCTCTGGCCCGATGGCTTTGAAGGATTCCACCTCAGTCTTGAAAAGTGCAAAGTTGGCTTTTGAGAAATTCTTTACCGTGATTTCCTTGGCTGGGGGTTGGGATGGGATATGGATGTCCAGGGAAATGTGTTTATGGTCTGATCTTACCAATGAGGGGTTTACCTCTGGTGTGGAACATAGAGTCCCCATGT
Organism: Protopterus annectens; assembly: GCF_019279795.1. NCBI lineage: Eukaryota > Metazoa > Chordata > Ceratodontiformes > Protopteridae > Protopterus > Protopterus annectens. The sequence continues at coordinate 15,982,412 of NC_056736.1, forward strand.
TGGTGATTATCAGGTCCAATATGTTGTTTCCTCTTGTGGGAGTGGTGACCAGTTGTTCCATCGTGTTAGAGTTTATAAATTCAAGGAACCGTTTGGCGAGGGTGTTTGGGCTTGAGTAGTTTTCCCAGTCAGTGTTTGGGTAGTTGAAATCACCCAATAACATAGTGTTTGGAGAGACCTTTATATTCTCCAGTGTTCTCAGGAATGCCAAGTGGGGTTCCTGTAATAGGGAGGGTGTTCTATAGCAGGCTACAAACTGAAAGGCAGTTTTGCCCGCTGTTAGTTGCACATGGATGGTTTTTGATGCTTCGTGCAGTGCCACTAACCTGGAGGTGTAGGTATCTTTGATGAATATAGATACTCCCCCTCCTTTTGTGCTTCGGTCCGAGTTTTGGGGCCGAAACGCATGGTATGAGTTATAACCTGGTAGTGCTGGGGTACTCTCAGGAGCCTTGAACCAGGTTTCTGTTACTGCACAGACATCGATTTTCTCCATACTGAGGAGAGCCTCGAGTGCATGCATCTTGAGGTTTAGACTTCTGGCATTGAGTAGCATTACCTTTAGTTTTTTTATCCTTGGGTTGTCTATGGAGGTGGGTTTGTCCTTTGAGCCTTGCCTAAAAAAGGCACTATGGGGGTGGCAAGAGCCTTGGCCAGTATACAAAAGCCTAAGGGTGAAAGCAGCAAGCCGTCCCTAGCAAAGCAACGTGGCTTGTGGAGCATGTCATCCCAGGCTGACAGACACTGGATCCCCTGTGAATGACACAAATACTTTAGCCATTTGTTGAAACTGATCATTTTGTCTTTATACTGTGGCATCATTCTTGGTGAGGGCAAGATGCTACTCAAGGTCAGGGTCATACCAGCCTGGGCTACATGATCAGAGAGCTCCTCTATGTCTCTTTTCATGTAGTCCAGGAAGGTACATCTCAGGTCATTCACACCAGCATGGACAATGACGGAGTCATACCTGTACTTGCTTTGGAGTGACCTGAGTGCTTGCATTATGTGGCGGATCCTTGCACCCGACAGGCAGCTTACAGTGACCTTCTCCTTGTTCAAGTCTGGTGAGTGGGACGTCAGTGTGCCAGACAATAGAGTCCCCTATAACAAGTGTATTTGGTGTGTTGTTTGGCCTTAAGGGCTGTGACTGTGAGGCACACTGATTTTGTGAGATATGTGATTCGTGGGTATTTTTGAGGGGTGGCTGTTGCTTGGATATCTGCTTAGGAGGTCTTTGCTGTTTAGGCAGATTTTTATTTAGAGCCTCCGAGTATGTTTTTGTGTGTTTATGTGTTGGGTATGCAGATGCGATAGGTCTGTGTGAGACTGGATTTGTGGTGCGGGTGGTTACCTTTTCCTCCTGACTGACTGTGCCAGTCTTGGGTTGAGAGAGCTCTGCCTCCAGTTTGGCTGTGTAACTGCATCTCTTCCATGTATTAGAGTTTGTTGGAAGGAGGAGAGGGTTGACTGTGTACATAAGGCAATTGTAACATTGCCTCAAAATTCCCAGATTCACCAGCTGGACTAGAGAGTAACCCTGAAACTGACCCTTGGACATACCAGATTAGTATAGGGAACTGATTTTTCACTAGATCAGGAAGGACCGATCGGGAGCCTAATACTTATGATAAGTCAAGGAGGGTGTAGTGCTTTAGTTATTTAGTGTTTCCTTATAAGAGCTGAGCAAGTGCAGGGCTTTAGAAAGAGAATAGAGTGATTATTTTGAGAGTTTAAAATCACAAAAGTGGCTCCTTTTCTTCTTTCAGCATTTTCTTCCCTTGGTAGTTGCTTCAGCAACAACTAGCAAGCCTGGAAAGACGCCAAACAGTTCAGAAGAGCAAATCTGTAATTGAACTTTCTTAACTTTCAGAAAGTGGGAAAAAAGCAAGATTTGTTTTTCTTTTTTGTTGTAGTTTAAAGGTAACAGAGATACACAAGCAGCAAAATATTCACAACAGTGCAATAAATGACCCCACACTTGAGTGCTAGGCCAAAATCAGGTAAAATTGTGTGTATATGTTCATAAATCTGTCCCAGTGTGGCTTTTCCAGATGAAAGCTCCACTGCACACTCTCATAACTTTATAAATACTAGCTCTGAGATTACACTACAATGGGGAAAAGAAAAAAAAAACACTTGCTCATCATAAGGCAATCTTATCAAACAGAAACCACATAAAATATGTACAACTACTAAACCCCAAGTAAACCTTCCTATCAGTCCTGTCAATAAAGCACACACACACACACACACACACACACACACACACACACACACACACACACACACACACACACACACACACACACACACGCACACACACAGAGACATGGACCATCTAGTTTTCATGTACTACTGACAAGCCTCACACATAAACACAACACACTAACTTATTTACTTACCTACCTACACACATGCATAAATAAAACCATCTTAATATAGACAGCACAAGGTCATCTCAGCAAACACTATTACAAATAAATGCACAAATTCTGGAATTTGACAAAGTCCGTCTCATAAAACTGCATGTGTGTGTGTGTGTGTGTGTGTGTGTGTGTGTACAATCTATTTTAATATCTATATATAAATAGATGCAATATATATATATATATATATATATATATATATATATATATATATATATATATATATATATATATATACACACAAGTACATATATTTACACACACGCACACACTCATACTTCATGTGTAGAACTAGTTCAGCTAGAACATATGTGTGCGTCTATGTCTGTTTGTGTGTAAGATAAGGTAAAAGATATGAAATTCCTAATTACTCTTTTTTTTTCTTTTCAGAATCAAATAGTTTTTTCAAATATTATAAAGTTCTTTCTTGCAAAAATATGCTAATGCTGGAAGTCAACAGAAGCATGCAGAATGCTACAGTCAACATAAAATATGCCACAAATGGCATTATTAGAAATTGCAGACTGAGTAAATTTAAAACAAATCCTTTACATATTGAATGAAGTCAGTGTTTTAACAGATGCTGAAATGATGAATGCATATGATATAATTGAATTATTTGCAGTTTTTGGAACCTATATTATGCTTGCCTTTAAAGCAATACCCTTCATAGCTGATGCAAAGATTCTCTGGACTGCAATGCAGCAACTGCACATTCTGATATTACAGCTACCGTTACCTCAAGGTGTCAAATGTTTACTTTCAAATACAGAAAGCAAAGAAAATCAGAAAAATGTTTTCAAAAAATCTTTGATATATCTGTCTTTTGGCTTTTGTTTTATGATACCCAAAATCAAGTTTAATAAAGTGATTGTAGAGTTAGAGTTGCTTGCACTTGCAAATATGTAATAATGCAAAAAAACAAGATCCTGTTTGGTAGAAAAACTTTACTATTACAGTCTATGCCATAAACATGTACTAAAATCTTATACTGATTTGGTAGATTAAATCCTAGAAACCGCAAGAGTATGATAATGTTCATACTGCCACTACAGTCTCATTATCACTGTAATAGTATCTATATAGTTTGAAAGAATTTGAGTTATGAAAATGGACTTCTATGAACAAGTCACTGATGCATTAAACTCAGGATTTACACTGCCTACTTGCATTTTACCAAGTACTTTGATTTTAGCCTATATTGTGGCATTATCGATAATCCAGTCAAACTAAATATACAAGTTCCATATTATTCTTTACACTGAATGTTTGGTTAGGGAGTTTGTTTTGTCAAACCGCTGGTTAGGAAGTTTTTTTTCTGAAACTGCTGCTTTACTGTAGGATTTCCACTGCTTTGCATGTGGATCACTATAAAATTAGATGTGGGACTTTGCACTTTTGATTTTAGTGTTAGTATATATGTTATTAGCAGAGGGGTGTGGGACCACAGCCCCCCCATACACACACATGGGATATACAGGGGATTTGCCCCTCTGGAAAAAATATGTTTTTTTTTTCTTTTAGTTTTGTATGGACAAAGGTTCATTCTTGGGACATGTGTACCAACATACACCAATGCACTGTATGGGCATGTGCCAAATGCATGGAACTAGCCATACCCAACAGAACCAAGACGCTCTCCTCCAAAAAAAGGAAGCCAATCTGGTTGTCCCCTGCCATTAATAAACTCTACAGCAGAAGAAAGAAACTTTTGCAGAAAAAGGTGAAGTCCCAAGACTGGAAAAACTCCCTTATTAGCCTCAACAAAAAGTTGAGATCACTCATCAAATCCTCTAAAGCCAGCTATGAAGGCAGAATTGCCGCAGGTACTAAAAACAATCACAAAGCCTTATATAGCTATATCAAGAACCTCCATGACAATACCCAGACTTGCTCTGAGATACTGCACAATGGTACCTCCTATACTGAGCCAACAGATTCAGTGCCAACTTTACCCATGTCTCCCCCTTAAAGGACCAATCACAATACCGGAAGAATGCCAGGCACCCAGCATTACTGCAGCACAGGTTAAAGTTGCATTGTCCAAGGCCAAGAATACAGCTGTTTGGTCACAGCCTCATCTAACGAACGGTTCACTGCTACAGTGATCCCTCTCCATAAAGGGGGAGCAACTACAGACCCAGGGAATTATCGCCCATTAGGCTGATGAGTCTGATATGTAAAGCTATGGAGTGTATCATCATGGACATGATTAACAGAAATATAGGAAATCTCCAAACTCTAGACCACCACAATTTGGCTTTGTGAAAGGGAGATCATGCCTACTCAACCTGGTTGACTTCTTTGAGTCAGTCACCAGGGCTGTGGATGAAGGTAAGGCAGTGCATACAGCCTACCTCGATCTGGCCAAGGCCCTTGATACCATTCCTCACTCGGGAATTATTGATAAACTCACCAAACTAGGCATCAACCCCTATAACACTAGGTGGGTTGCAAATTGGCTCACAGATAGAACACAAACTGAGAAAGTAGTGGACTCCAAGTCAGACTGCCAACCAGTCATGAGTGGAGTCCCACAGGGATCGGTCCTAGGTCCTCTCCTGTTTGGCATCTACTTCTCAGAAATCCAGGTTAACACAAAGGGACTCTGGCTGACCAAGTTTGCAGAGGACTGCAACCTGGGGACCATTATTAACTCCCCAAGTGATGCAGACATCCTAAAGAAAGGCCTCACTGAGACCAATGACTGGTGTCAAAACCATGACCTTAAGCATAACGCCAAAAATGCGTAGTCATCCCCTTTGGTAAAAACTCAGTTCCCACTAATTACCACATTGATGGGAGCCCTCTGAACACTGTAGCATTATAAGAGATCTGGGGATGCAGGTTGACAGCAGCCTCTCCTTCGACCACCACATTGCCAATGTGGTCAGAAAGTTATTCTATGTGGCACATCTCATTACCAAAGTTTTTGCATCCAGGAAGAAAGAGCTCATCATCTCTCTCTACTCTTCCCTCATTGGACCAATCATCGAGTATAATACCCATTTGGCATGTAGCTCACTAGACACCTGCAACAGCTGGATAGGCCACAGAAGTACCTCACAAAGAGGATCATAAGCATTAAACACATGTCCTACATGGACAGAATCAAAAGACTTGACTTAGAAAGCCATGTCTTACCCAGTTCTGTTAGAAATGCCACATCTAAAGAAATCCCAATCCCTCTGCACCACATGCTCCAGAGACCTCAACCTCACTACTGCAATCAGCAGAATATGCTGGAGGGGCAGGTTCCTCACTCAGAGACTGTCCATGCTCTGGAATAGACTTCCCATACATGTCAAGCAGAGCACCTCGCTGACCCTCTTCAAGAGGAATCTTGATGAGTGGATGGGTAATAGAAAGTTCACCCCAGGGATCACTCCAGTGGGTCTACTTGATAGAGGCACTGGGAACTAATGTCGGGCGGCATGATACCAGCCCACTTCTATGGGCTAGGCTTATAAAGGCTCCAGGGCCATTAGCCTAGTACACACCTATGAACCTATGAACATGTCAGTGGACTGAGATTCAACCATTTGTTTTTGATGTAGTGTTTGCCAGTGCAGAAAGTCCGTGATCTGGTCATGTATAACCACATGTCAATCCCTATGTTAATCACTGCATAACAAACTGACTTAAAAAAGAATCCAGTGTATTAGTGTTAGAAGCTGGCTCTCATCAAAAGAGGTAGTTACCCATTGTGTCCACCAGGGATGGGTCCTGAGACCACATCTTTATGGTATTTATTTCTCTAATGTCAAGACCACCATATTGGACTTGTGGCTGATTAGGTTTGCTGATGACCTTGAACTCAGAGCTATTCATAAAATCTCCATTTGATTTCCAGCTGCTCTAGGGATGCCTAACACATGGAAAAATATGTTTTGGACTATGGCCTTAAACTAAATGCCAAGATGTGCTGCACTGTGTCATTTTGCAGACTTGGGCACCTGTGCACATATCACATATGTAATGTCCATTTGAAAATTAGGTCATTCATTAGGAACCTAGGCACTTTTGTTGACAGAACCCTATCCTTTGATAACCTTGCATCAACAGGATTTGGAAATCCTTTTTTCGAACATACTGATAACCAGGGATATAAGTTTGAGGTCTAGGTAAGCTGTCATTCTTCTCTACTCCTGCATCATAAATAGTGTGTTACCCCTTTTGAGATGTGGTTATCTAATTTTAATTACCCAGCTTGACAGACCACAGTATTCCTTCACTAAGACAATCAAGGTAATATTTGCCTTAAGCTACAATGACTATCTTAAAGTGTTTTCTCTCTCTCTCTCTCTCTCTCTCTCTCTCTCTCTCTCTCTTACAGAATCTTTAGAGGGAATTTCTGTACAGTCTACAGAGCCTCAAAGGACCTAGTCATATGTGACATCATTTACATCCAGAAAACAAATAACCTTATTTACTAACTTAACTGATCTGAACTTCCACTTAAATATAAACTGGCTGGCAAGATAGATATGTCCCAGAGAAACTTTTTTTGGAATAACCTCCATTTGGATGTAAACCAAAGTAGCTTCCTGACCTTCTTTCAGTGTAAACTAGATGAATGAACAGGGAATCATAACTATGCCTCCAAGATCTGTCCTCACATGTCCTTATTGAAAGGGGTCAAAGCAATGCACTAATACCTTTCAATGAGTACTCATGGTTTGTAATCTGTGGCTAGGCTGCAGAAGATCCACCAAATCAATAGCCTATTTTTAACATATGAAGGTATGAACCCAACACTCATATCAGTGCTCCACCCTGCCCAGTTTTAGCAGGCTGTCTTTAACATAAAGTTCTTAAGTTGCCACTCACCCTCTGATTGACTATTATGACAATGCTATATATGTGTCTGAGCCATCTCTCATCACAGTCCACCTACTCTTTTTCACTCCCCATTTTATCACTATAATTCCCTGAAAAAGCAGAAAGGCAATATATAACAACACATATGAAGCTATGTAGTGTTTACATCTCTCCTTGTAAATTATGTCACTTTAAGCTGCTATTTTTATTGAAGAAGCAGGATAAAGTCATTATAAACTCTCCAGTTACATCCAGAATCAGGCATAGTTTCTGGCAACTCCATGTTCTCCTACATTAGTTACACAACTAAGCATCTACCTCAAAGTTGGGATTTCTTTGTTTTATTTTGTTTAGGTGAGCTAGGTTATGGGGTCATATGAAATGCAACAATGAGTAAAACAATGATATGCAGTATATGAAATTCAAAAAAAGTGTCCCTATCCAAATAGCCAGGGATGAATTACCATACAGTTGTATTAAGAGGAAGTATGTACTGTATAATGATATGAATATGATATTGTGACTATAAACTTTGTTTAAGGTTAGACAAATCGAGGCAAAATTACTATCTTTAGTTATGATTAGGCTGAGATACAGTCAGTGGGGTTTGTTGCATAAATTATAGCTCTCAGATTTTTAGGCTGACAAATTCAAAGAATATAGCAGCTGCCAGTAAAAATAGTTATTTTTGAGAAGGATTCATAGTCTTAAATTACAACAAAGGTTCTGACTCCTTAATGGGTGAAAAAAAAACATCAAGTACCCGTGTATTTCAAAAACAAACAAAAATCTAGTAAAAGCAAGCCAGCAATAACCACATGAGGGCATTACTCTCAGACCCTTGGATCTCTACATATACTAATTCTGAGAATATTGATCCTTGGGGATAAGAGAAAAAGATCCCTACCTCAATGCTTAGGTGATCTTACACTACTTAAAATTGCTCATATTTTTGTTTAACTGTGAGTTGGGCAGTTTACTTCAGTGATTCAGGAGTTGACCAGAAGTTAATTGTTATAAAGCTATGCTCCATTTCTTAAGCTTACTTTAAATGAATAAAAAATGGGTTTGGCAGTGGAAATTCCATAGTGATTTTTGGGCTATTGAAAAGTAACGAGGTCTGGTGGCTATGAGCTGAGGGAAACTATTATTGAAGACTGAGCAAAACTTTAAGCTTGACAGTAAGATTTGGAGTTAGAATAGGTCATTGGACGACGCAGAGGAATTTACAGATCGGAATTACTAATGCATACTGGTAATATGACCTCGTAGGTAGAACATTAGCTGTAGTGAATTTTCATTTATCTGCTGTTCACCAATGCATATGGGTGTAACTATTAATATTTTATTTTTATGATGAAGTTTAGTCCTGGAGAAGAGAAGGTTGCAGATAATGATAGCTTAGCTTGAATTTTAATGACATGATGAGTTGGAGATAATGGGCAGGAAATGCTTCATGACTCGGACCACCACAGTGTTTTGCTAGCAATAATTTGGAGTCTTTGGGAATATAGCATTCCAAATAGTTTAGTTTTTCATCTGTCTTTGTAATCTGTATGCTATGCTACTGATGTGCTTCAAGGAGGAGAATTGATCTCTCTGTTAGCTTAGGCATTTAAACAAGTAGACTTTGCCAGGGGTGTTATATGCAAAGATAAGGATATGTAGATTATAGTTTCCTCTAGCAGTTTTTTGCAAGCAGCAAGTTGTATGTTTTGGGGTTTGGAGAAGTGTATAATTAGTGACAATGATGTTAGTCATCTCTGCAGTCATTTTAGAATACAGGTAGCAGTTTTCTAATGTATACTTGATTGATGTGGGAGATAGCAATGCTTGACCATCTGCACAGACCATATAGGAAGAGGTTATTTGTGTGCTGGTTACTCGATGTGAAAAAAGGAATACGAATGTGCCCAAACATGGTGGCTTTTCATCGTCCTTCCATGAACAGCAAAGTGAGAGTGTCGAAAAATTAATGGAAAACAAGTATGTATCATTCAGTTTAGTATAGCTAGTAATAAGGACCATGGTGCCACTAAATATGTACTCAGCAAAGGTACTAATCGACTCTGCAATGGACGAGTCAAATTCTTCTGCCAGATCAACAGATTTTCCACCTTCAAGGTTGTGTTGGTTAATATTTTTGCAGAAATTGTCAGGAAAGAAAAAAATGACTGAGGATTTGCCAAGGGCTTTAGAAAAGCTTTTCTCATTGTGGCAGTGCAGATTATTTTGATTTATATGTGAAGTTGTTTTTTTAGACATGGCTTACTCTAATAGTTTAGATAGCATAAACATTGGTCTGGAGTTGTAGGTTGGAAATATGCTGAATGGAGTCAGTTATATATGTATCACGTGTGTGTGAAGTTGTGACAAAAGTAAACAGAGCCATGGTGATCACTGGACTGGGTTTTTCTATTTCATGTATCTGTATTACTAGGAATGAGAAAAGATGGTACATAAATGTAATGTAAAGACAGATGGGGGTGTAGGCACTGAAGGCTGTTTTGAGGTTCTCTTTGACTGACTGCACTTTAATTCCCGCAGTGCCAAAGTGTGCTGCCAGGTCTGTTGCTATCCAAACTGCATGGGTTAAGGAGATGTTGCAGGGGTGATTTAGAAAGGTGATCATAGCTGGTGTTGTGGAATGGGAATTCGAGTTCCTTATTTGGTGTTTTCTTTTAATTTTTCAGTGACTACATTTTTTTATTTTGATGAGCTTTTTGCAATGTATACTAAGGGCACAGTATTCTTGCTAGTACTTAGAGGATTAATTTGCCTTGTAGTTTCACCCTGCAGTGTTTGGAGTTTACCTCATCATTTGATTGTGAAGCAGGAACTGGTATTTTGATTTATTTTTATAAATGAAGGGAAGTATTTGTTTTGCAGGAGGAAAAATAAATAATTGAAGAATGATTTTTAATACTTTGTACAATGGTTTACAAGCAATTTCCTTTGTAAAGTGCAATAGCTGTAAGTATAACTGTATGGAGAGGTGACTGGAATCATTGAAGGATGAGGTAATTGTAATGTGATCACTCCAAGTAGGAGGAAGGGCCTGAGTATGCAACAGCTTATAAAGGAAACTTGTAAGTAGTCTATTGATTATTATGTGATTATCATTGAAATAACTTAAGGTTGGTACTGTCTGACTGATAGTGGCACTGGTGAAAAAAAGGGCAAGTGGCATGCATAGTGATCCTGTTTCTGTGAAATCATCTTTGCCTAGAATAATACTGTAGTGCAGAGAGCACCCTGATTATGCTTCATAAGAATCGGAAAAAAAGATGAACTTGTTTACACCCAACAGTAGCATAGCACCTGCTTGCAACAGCAGATATAAATGTGTGTAACAAATGTTACACATTTCACTGTACTGTGACTTTCAGGTATAAGGGAAGGGGTGTTCCTTTGGTTCCCTAATATTTATCCTCCTATGTCCATGGAAATTTGTACTTGTTTTTCTGTATGTAACTTATTTAAATTAGTGCAGTATTTAAAAACCGTCCCTGATGTTTTCTTTACTTGCAATCTATGCGATAGCATTCATTAAGTGCTTTACTGTCTTTCAAGTCAGTAAAACACACTGTGTTTTTTTTTATATTTTTTCTTTTGTAGCACATAGTACACAGAGTAAGTAAGACTGTATGTACTGTAGAAAGAGTTGCTATCAACTCTTGCCAACCATAACACATTATTATGTGTTCTCGACATAGATGCCACGATTCACCTCTTGAGCATAACTTTCTTGGCATCCATGTCTTGAACACATAATAAAGTGGTTATGATCAGACACCCAAACATAACCTGCCATACAGTGTTTGCCTACGACTGGAAGGAAGCAGGGAGAGTATCTGTAGATGCATAACTGCCAATTCAAGTGTTGTAGGTTGTGGTGGTATTTACCTAATTATGTTAGCCTATTAATCAGGTGCAGTAACCAGATCAGTGGGATGGGGATTTTTATTTGGGAATGAAGCTCAGAGAAGTGTAGGAATTGTATATTTTATACATTTGAGCATGCCTTCATAGGGGCACTGTCTTGCTTTTATTCTATGCCTGTTATGTCTAATAGACAGACAACAACTCATTATTGTAAGAAGATATGACATTTATTGAGTATATGTAGCATCTATAAACATCATTTTCATACATTCATTGACAGAGAAGGTGTGTATGTGTTCTGAGTTGTGGATGTTTTATATAAGGAAAACTTGATATAAATAATAGTAGTAGGTTAGACACACCACAGTGTGGTGAAGGATGCTGTAAATATTTATAGTGAGTTTTAGCATTGAGTTTATATTTATTCAGAAATGTAACAAGTGCAGTGTTTATCAACCCATGTATAGATGGAAATCTTGTAATCATGTTTGCCTAATTATGATGCTGAGTATTTTTCAGCACTGGAGAAACTATTTACATTACAGTGGACTACTCTGTTTTACAGTGTGGCAGAGTGATGAAATGACTAGTGTTACTATCTCCAACAAGAGGTTCTTTGGTGTGTTACTTGGCTGGAGTGCTTTCTGTGTGGATTATCCATGTTCTTCTGTTACCCAATTTCTTCCCACATTCCAAAGACATGCAGTAGGTGGATAAACAATTCTAATGTGTCCATAGGTGTGAGTGCATGGATGTGTGATACAAAAGAAAGATAAGAGATCCTACTTTTGTTTTCCCCCTTATCTTGTAAACTCTATGGATAGCAGTGGCTGCCTGTTGTGTCACTCCAGGAGTCAGTTGTGACTCATGAGAGAAAGAAATAGTCTGCTTTACATTGCCTATGGTGAAATACTTGTATAAAGTACACCATTATGAATGATTACAGTATTAAAAAAAAAAAATATATATATATATATATATATATATATATATATATATATATACATATATATACATACATACATATAAGCACTACAGAATCCTGAAAGCCCAAAATCCTGAAAACTCAAAATCCTGAAAATTCAAAATTCTGAAAACACACAGAATACCAACACTTGCTATATTCCAGCACAAGTACATATAGAAACATATTACCCTTCAGCTATATGCAGGGGGGCAAGCCCCCTGCACCATCCATGTGGGGGGGCTGTGCCCACCACACCCCCTGCTACTTAAATATAACAACTCTGAGATTGCAATTCAGTATACTAAGTGCAATCTCGGAGTTGATATATTTAAGTTGCAGGGGGTGTGAGAAGTGCAGCCCCCCAACATAGGGGGTGCAGGTGGGGGCTTGCCCCCCTGCTTACACTTGAAGAGTAATATTGTTTGTGTTTTATTTGTTACTGTATATACTTTGCTGGAATATAGTAAGTGTTGGTATCCTGTGTGTTTTCAGGATTTTAAGTTTTCATGATTTTGGGCTCCTGATTTTGGGCTTTCAGGATTCTGTAGTGCTCCTATATATATATATATATATATATATATATATATATATATATATATATATATATATATATATATAAATAACATATTATTTAAACTAATTTAAATATTATGCAGATAATTAGTTATTTGATAATAAAATAATAATACATGTTGAGATCATACTAACCGCTGTCCAAAAAGCATTTGTGGCAGGAGGAATCAGTTTAGTGTTGTCAAAGGAAAAAAAATTCAAAGACCAATTCACGTAAGGTTTAAGTATGGCACCCTTTATTAACTTGCAGCAAGGAGACAAAGCATGCAGGCAGAATGATTTGTCTGAACAATAATAATTAGTATGGTACTTTTATACAGTTCTTTTCATGTCACACAGTAAATGTTACTATCTGATTAGACACAGCTTTCTATATTGTTTTACAGAAAATGTTACTAGACTAATTGCTGACTAGTTGAGAATAACTGCTGATTTGCAAAATATTTGAGAAAAACAACCTGGCCTTGGGGCTTATTTTAGCCCACCACACACTTTCTATTCTTCAATTGTGCAGTTCTAATATATGTGTTACATTTTGTCTAGATTCAAGGTACATTTCTAGCTTAGGTACAAATAATGCTGACTACAGTTTATACTTTCAAGCAGCCTTTGTTTTCATTATCAATAACTTCTAGCAGCTGTGTACTTTCTCATGGCATAAGCAGAAAATCAATAACTCTTTGTTAAGTCTCATGACACTAGTAGAAATGAAACACTTCTTATTATTTTCATGACATTAGCAGAAATCAAATGCTCCTTGTTATGTTTCTAATAGCTGTGCAGATTCATGCAGTGTGAACAGAATAAATGTATTAACCCTTTTAAACCTCGAATGCACTAAGCATATTACTAATACATATTTTAATACTTTTATTCTACTTTTAAAATAAGCATAAACAGTTTTTTTCTTCTTCTAACCTTTTCCCACTCAGGATTTACAGTTAAGAGAGTCATTCAGTTTAAACTTATGAAAGCATTTTTAATTTTTCAACAATTTTTCAAGTTCAGCACCTTGGTATAAGGTTTCTGAAACTGACATGCCTATAAAGTCTTTAATCAGTCTTTTCATGCAGGGGATGCAGCAGCAAACACATACCACCAGTAGGATCATTCCTACACAGATGGCAATCAGGATGTTCATTAGGAAACTGCCCCACCCCCCAAACAATCTCTGGAAAAAGTCCATTAATGGATTTGGTCCTGGTTTGGTCATAGCCGACACTTGCTGAATTACCTCAAGGTGATTGTCTATCACGTGTTTGTGGTCAGGAATATATGAACAGCACTCCTCCTGGATTAAAGCGCAAGTACCTCCTCTCTCCGCTAGGGTGATGTTAAGAGCCATGCGGTTTTGAAGCACTACAGTTCTCATGGCAGTCAGTTTATTAGTCACCAATTCTAGAGCGGAAAAGGTTGCATTGCTCATTATTTCGAGAAGTTTAGACAATTTTCTCAGTTCCCAGATTGATTTTGTTGCTCCATATGCTGGCAGTACACCTGCCCACAAGATGATGGTATCACCCAAGTTCATATGCGACAGTTCATTTTTCCCCTAGGCCCACAACATGATGTTTTTTTCAGCCCGCATTGATTTGCCCCACTGTATTGACAGGCTTCTTGATTTCTTGTCGAACATTTCAAATTTTTCCCTGAGGCAAAACTGCTGTGTGTCATATGGCCGGAGCCAGGTACCCCAAATAACAACTGCCGGACCAATTTTCAGGTAACCACTTGTATGCTTTTCTACCACATACAAAATAACGGTCTTCTACTTTGGTAGTAACTTTACTATGTCCTGGCTCTGGATGAAACATTTTTTTGTCAACTATAATCAGTTGTTTATAAAGGTCAGCATTATGTTTTACTTCATTAGTTGTCCTATGCATCAGTTCAAAAAATGAATTATAGCTTGTGTTGCAATAGGAACCTGTGTTATCAGTTTTATTATAGCATCTATAGGGAACAGTCACATTGCAATTGCTCCAACCCACCTGAACTGTATCATTTTTCTAAAAACACACAGTCCCCTTCTGTCGAACAGACAAGCGCAATGCTACTTTATCTTGTGATGTAACATCTGATGTATCATAGACTAAATTTTCCCAGGTCTTGTCGGCTCCTAGGTGGACTGAAGTTAACAATAACCCCCCGTATGCTGTTGGCAAAGCTGTGCAAATCCAGCAATTTGAAACATTGAAGGTCTCAGTATACACATATTTGATTGCCTGGTAAGTGTTGAAGTTTGGGTGCCACTTTACTTGCAACTCTTCACGTTTATTCAGTTCAGTTTGTGTGGATGGGAAAAGGAATGGCCACAACAAAAAGATTATTGTCACTAGTACAGTCAACAGGATGATTATGCAATACTTCTGAGGAAATGGTTGTTCTGCATTTCTGTTTTCTCCTACTCTTCTGAGTAATTTTATTTGGATTTTTCTGGATAATATCATTTTTGCTTTTGACATGTGATCTTACTCTCTGCACTAATAGGACCTTCAGCACTGATGGTTTCTTCACTGGGGTTGAGACAGATCAGTCCTATTGATCTGACCCCCCCCCCCTTTGTAGCCAGACTTTGTGCTGAGGGCCCCAATGGAAAGGTAAGATTTTTGTCCAGTTCAAAGTTCTTAACTAGTTTGCAGTGCATCAGGTGGATCCACGAAGCTCAGTCTGCTATCTTGACTGCAGTGGGTGTTGAAAGAAGCACCTGGTATGGACCTTTCCACCTTGGTGATGACCAATTCTTCTTCTTTATATTCTTCACCCACACCCACTCCCCCGGGATCACTGCCACTTCCGATGTTTCGGTTTGTTCTTTATCTGAAACAGAATTTGACTGCAACAGATGTTTAGAATTCATGACTTTCTTTATATATTCAGCTAGTGTATAATCGGCTTCCTGGTCTGCGGACATGAGAAGTTTCCACTGGGGTGTATAATAAGCCCTTCCAAATAGTTTTTCAAAAGGAGTCAATCCTTTTGCAGTCGGAACAGTTCTCATGCTCAACAGTGCCAGGGACAAACAGTACAGCCAATTCTTTCCTGTCTTAGCTATTAACTTTCTTAATTTGTTCTTTAATATTCCATTATGTCTCTCAACTAGCCCTGCAGATTGCAGATGGTATGCACAATGATTTTTTAAAGAAATACTAAAATGCTTACTTAACTGCTGTATGGTTTGGTTTACAAAGTGTGTACCGTTGTCACTGTAGATCCTTTCCGGAATGCCAAATCTAGGGATGATTTCTTTGACAAGTACTTTTGCCACTGTGGCTGCATCTGGATTTTTGGTTGGAAAGGCTTCCACCCATCTGGAAAACATATCTACAATGACAAGACAATACTTCTTATTTTCACATTTGTTCAATTCTATGAAATCCACACAGATAGTGTGAAACGGGTATGGTGGTGTAGGGAAACTCCCTTGCTTGGGGTTTAATGCCCCTTGTGCATGATGTTTGTTACAAATTTGGCACATCAAACAAAATTTTTTAGAGTAGTTTGTAAATCCGTATGTTGTGAACACTTGGTTCACCAGCTGTACCATCCCCCCTGTTCAGACATGGCATTGCCCATGGCTCAACAAAGCTGCATATCTAAACAAATTAGATGGTAGTATCGGTTTCCCTTCTTTAGAGATGTACAGCACCTTTTCGAGAATTGCTCCTTGTTTTACCCATCTTTGTTTTTCAGCTTGCGTAGTGAGTGTCTGCATTGTTTTTAACATTTCTAAGTCTAAAATCTCAGAGGGTTGTAGTTCCTTATTTAAAAGAAATACTTCTGTAGCTGCTTGTTTTGCGGCTGTATTAGCTCTCGCATTACCATTTGAAATCCTATCTTGTTGCTTGGTGTGAGCTGTGCATTTACAAATAGCTACTTTTTGAGGTAACTGAATATTTATTTATTTTATTTATTTATTTATTTATCATTTGTTGACCAGGAAAGTCTGACTAGGTTTCACAGAGCCTGTTTTCAGCGGGAGGCATGGATGAGAAATGCTGCATGTGTGTCTTGTGTGGGAGGAAACCGGAGTAGTGAGGAGAGAAAACACCAGCCACAGGGAGAACATGCAAACTTTAGAATAGATTCTAAAAGATCTAAAATAAACTGTGCATGATTTATAGGTTTGCCAGTAGATGTTATCATTCCTCGGTTTTTCCACTGTTGTGCAAAAACATGTACAGTAGAAAAAGCATACTGGCTGTCAGTAAAAATGTTTACACATTTATTCTTTGCTAAGGTACATGACCGTGTCAAGGCAATCAATTTTGCTGCTTGTGCAGATAAGTTGTGTGGTAAAGGTTTTGCTTTTATAATTTCAGTGTCAGAAACTACTGCATATTTTACTAGGTTCTGTCCTGCAGGACCCCTTTTGCATGAACCATTCACGTAGTATGTCACCTTGGCATCATTTAAGGGGACATTTGTGTTATCTTTTCTAGGTAATGTCTTTTTCACAATTACCTGCAGGCAGTGGTGTGGTGTGTCATTTGCAGGGGTTGAGAGCAAGGTAGAAGGGTTCAAAGTCATGCATTGTTCAATTGTCATGTGAGGTTGGCTCAACAATATAGTCATACAGGAAAGATGCCTATCAGGGGAAAGATATGCTACCTTCTCTTGCAGTAAAATAATTGCGACTGCATGAGGCACTCTCAATGTGAGAGGGTGGAATAAAACTACTGAGGCCGAAGCCTGTACTTCCATTGCAGCTTCAATTACTGCTTGTACACAGTGGGGTAAGGACCATGCCACTGGGTCTAGTTGTGATGAATAGTAAGCAATGGGGCATTGCTTGTCCTCATGCTGTTGTGTTAACACTGATGTCATATAACCTTGCTTACAATCTACAGTTTGGAAAAAACGTTTATGGTAGTTTGGTAATGCCAGAACTAATGAGGACGCTATTAACTGTTTCAGTTTGCAGAAAGCAGATTCTGCCTCTGGTGTCCATTGTAACAAATCCTGTGCTGCCATAGGCTTTTTATACATCAGGTCAGTTAGAGGTGCAGATTCCAAGGCATAGTTTGGAATCCAGCTCCAGCAAAAATTAGTTGTACACAGGAAGGACATAATTTCCTTCTTGGTAGTGGGTTTTGGTGCTTGCAAAATTGCTACTTTTCTGTCCTTATTTAATGCTCTACCTTCCTTGGATATTACATATCCTAGGTATTTTACTTGTTTTTTCCAAAGCTGCAGTTTATTTTTGTTAACCTTATGTCCTTTAGCGGCTAAGAATTGTAATAGTGCTATGGTATTTTCTTTACAATCTTGCTGGGTGGGGGCCGCCAGCAAGATGTCATCAGCATAAAGTAAAATCTGACTGCCCCTTGGTGGGGTAAATCCCACCAAGTTGCTTGCCATTTCTTGTGAGAATATCGTTGGACTTTCACAATATTCCTGTGATAGTCGCGTATATGTATACCTTTTCCCCTGAAATGTGAATGCAAACCAATACTGGCTGTCAGGGTGTATCGGTATCGAAAAGAACGCATTGCTAATGTCTACCACAGAAAAATACTTCTGTTGAGGTTTTAAATCATTCAACAGGGTGTGTGGGTCTGGCACTGTAGGTGCCCTTGGTATTACTGCGTCATTTACAGCTTGTAAATCTTGGACCATACGCCATTCTCTATTTGCTTTTCTAACAGGAAATAAGGGTGTGTTACATGGTGAATTGGGAGATTCTACTAGTATCCCTCCTTTAAGTAAGGCTGCTATAGTAGGCTTTATCCCTGCCTTTGCATCTTTTCTTAAGGGATACTGTCTTTTCTCTGGTCTAAATGCTGACTTTGGCGTGATACTAACTGGTCCCGCTGTATGAATAAGTCCTACATCTGACTTTCCTGTTGACCAGAGAGTTTCTGGTATATTCTGTAAGGCATTCTCTTCCTCCTTTAATAGGAGTGTCAATCAGCTGTCCTTGCTAGACTGCAAGTGTACAGCTGGGTTGGTCTGAGTTATCCAATTCAACTTTTGTATTTGTATTCCCTGCTCTGACAGTTCTAATTCTATCTGTTTCTTCCATCTCGTGACTTTTTCTCCTAGGTCTGCCCACTCTATGTTTTTGTTCTTGGTTAAGCTAACATGTGGTAATCGATTAGATTTATAAAGTACAAAGAACAACTGGGGCAATGAACAGCTGGCGACACTGTTCCCTTCTGTGTCCCAATACAGGTTACGTAATATCAATCTGTTTGCATGATTTTTAAACAATTCTTGCTCATATTCCTTATTAGGTCCTGGTGTGTTACAATAATACAGGGTACAGTGCAACAGGTGTTGCTTATCAATGACAAGGGAGGGGAACTTGCTGATGGCTACATTTATTAATTCTTCGGTTACAGTCCCTGGACCATTCATAACCAAGTCCTGGCTGTACCAATAAAACATTTCACCCTCCGATTGCACTGCAAAGGTATCAATTTGTCCCTGTGCTTTCATACCCTGCATGGTTGGGACTACTGCTATACTAAATAGTTGCATGAGGTCTCTGCCCAAGAGGTTTACTGGGCATTTTGCAGAAACAACAATTTTGCTTTTCTGAGTTAATCCTGAAACAGGATCAGTTATTGCAATATTACGGGAGAGGGGCTCCCAATACAGTTGTCCATTAGCTGCTTTTACCAGTATGTAATCAGGTGACTTTGTGTTTTCTGGCAGTTTGGAGGGATGTATCAGGGTTATTGATGCCCCCGAGTCACACAAGAATTTGACTTCCCTCCCTTCTACCAAGAGTGTAACGTCTGGTTTCATGTCTGCTAAATAGAGCTCCAAGCTCAATAAAGCTAGGTCTAATATTTTATTTTTTTCACTGTCACTAACTTCTTGCACTTCCTCTATTTCTTCTGTCATATCCTTTACTCCCTCTATCACATTCTCTTTTGTCCTTTCTTTGCTATCCCCTTCTAGTGATTTCTGACTACCATATAGTCAGTCCTCACCCTCCTTGTCTTCCGTGGTTGCCTTTTTATTTTTCCTGCAATCCTTTGCCAAGTGTCCCTTTTTACTGCATTTGAAACATTCACCCCTTTTTTTTTGCCCTTCAAAGTCCTCTGATCGTTGATCAGATTGTTTGTTTCCCTGTGCATTGTTTTTGCCCTTTTTTCCAGACTGTACTACATAAACTTTTGCTCCATCTTCTATAGAAAATACTTCAGTTTTTTTTTTTTTTTTGCTATTAAAATGCCTTTTGGCATGCCTAGCATATTCAAGTAATGACTGTAACCTGCTGGTACGATGGTCTACCATGTGTTTTGTAATAAAACTGCTTATGGGTGCAATACTGCCTTTTAAAAATGCATTCTTTAACTGCTGTTCATATGGGGAATCTTGTGTTTGATTTTTAGGAACCTGCATTTCACAGTAGTTATTAAAACATTTTAATAATCTGGCATAATGCCGGTCAAAAGTTTAACCTTTTTGTTGGATGCATTGATTAATGCAAGTCCAGTCTGCCCTAGGCTTCCATTTTTCAGAGATGCGGTCTGTAAGACCTTTTACTCTGTTGTCTAATTCTGCACTGCTATGTGGGAGGGGTCTTTGTGCAGCGTCACGGGGATTCCAGTTGCCACTAATTATGTGCCAATCTGGCCCCACAATTTGTCTAACTACTTTTTCTACCTCTTCTCCATTTAAGTTATAACTCAGCCTTATTCCTTGCAAATCTTCTGAAAATTTTCTAAAATTAACTTTTGGATAGGGAATTCCCTCAGTGGCTTTCCGGATATTTTCCGGAGTCCAAGGTCTATACACTAAAATAGTTGGGTCCTGATTATCTTGTCCTGCCTGAGGATTGGGTACTTCTATGAGTGGGCATATTTCTTTTTCACTCATAGATCGTGAATTTTTAACCATTTGATATAACTCAATGCCTTCATTTGAGTTACCTGCCCTTGTTCGAGACCTGGTCCCGATGGGATCTTTAATAAATGGTTTTACTTTTATAATGTCTCTATTTTCAGTGACAACAGGATATCGTGGGGGTGGACTAACCTGTTCACTTGCTTCATATTTTGGTAAGGGAGGCGGAGGGGCTGATGCCATTACTAAGTTATTGTCCTCCTTATCTACAAACATTGTTTTTGAATTGTTGTTCTTTTGTTCCCTGCAATTTACTTTCTCAATCCACCTGTGTGCCTGAGGAATTCCTAATTTGCGTTGCTTTTTCACCTGACCTTTGGAATCGGTTTTGAGCTGTTTGACAAGTTTGATAAGTGAGGATTTTTCTAATTTTCCATCGAATTCGTACTTATTAACCCATTTTGAATAATATTTAATATTGTCGGCGCTCTGAGACTGCATGTATTTTGTGTCTTCTGTTAACGGCAGATTTTGGGGTCTTTTTGTGCAATTATTACCCATTTTGTTCTACCCTTTTGATCATTACGTAACTTCTCTTATTTTTAACGTGGTACCATGGATTTTGTTATAGTCTCTTCGGAATGACTGCCTACTTATTCTGCTTCTCCTGATCTATGACAAGACAGTAATTTTTTCTGTCCCTGACTTGTAAAATACAGTCTTGACAAAAACAATACAAATTTAGTCCCTGATCTAAAACAGAAAACAGATAAAAAGTAGATTCATAAACAAAAATAAAAATCATTAAAATAAACCATAAAATCTGTACAATTCCATCTGTAACTGACTAAGCGATTTCACCCAACAAAGGGCATCCTCAGAGTCAGTTAAATCTTAGTTACAGACACATATAAAGAAATTCGAATTGTTTATCACCAATGAAATGAGACCTCCAATTAATTAATTAGTTACCTTAAACAACTGTTCACCTAATCCCAGGTATTTTAACCATTCTTTTTATATAACACAGTCACCAACTTGGTGCTTAAAATTAAGTAACCAAGGAAAGTCCATAAATTTGAAATATACATTACGTAAATTTAAACTGTGTAAAAAGTGTGCATTTTCTTAATAAATACTTGTATTATACATATATATGTTTCAAAAGAAAAGTATATGTATATTGTTTTCTTAATAGGTTTATACATAAATCATATCTCATTTTCATAGAAATTCTAACTACTGTTCTAAAGAATCTTGCAATTTCACAGTTCTATAACAGTAAAGCCCTATGTTTTAGAATACAAGTTAAAGACACTACATCATTGATGCCAGGTGACGTAAAGTAGATTCATCTTACCTGAGCCTACGTGATTGATCACCTGATTCACGGAGACCCGTCCTTCAGTCGCAGATCAGAAAGTGGCTGGCCTCTTTTGTACGACAATTCAGTTGGAGGGCTTTTCAAATAAGAAGAACTGATTTGGTTTCTTCCCCGTACGGTTTCAACCACCTGGCCCATCTGATCAGAGGTGAAGAGAGGGTTCCGGTCCGAAGGACCAATCTGTCAAAGGAAAAAACTTCAAAGATCAATTCACGTAATGTTCAAGTATGGCACCCTTTATTAACTGGCAGCAAGGAGACAAAGCATGCAGGCAGAATGATTTGTCTGAACAATAATAATTAGTATGGTACTTTTATACAGTTCTTTCCATGTCACACAGTAAATGTTACTATTTTATTGACGTAGTTAGACACAGCTTTCTGTATTGTTCTACAGAAAATGTTACTAGACTAATTGCTGACTAGTTGAGAATAACTGCTGATTTGCAAAATATTTGAGAAAAACAACCTGGCCTTGGGGCTTATTTTAGCCCACCACACACTTTCTATTCTTCAGTTGTGCAGTTCTAATATATGTGTTACATTTTGTCTAGATTCAAGGTACATTTCTAGCTTAGGTACAAGTAATGCTGACTACGGTTTATACTTTCAAGCAGCCTTTGTTTTCATTATCAATAGCTTCTAGCAGCTGTGTACTTTCTCATGGCATAAGCAGAAAATCAATAACTCTTTGTTAAGTCTCATGACACTAGTAGAAATTAAACACTTATTATTTTCATGACATTATCAGAAATCAAATGCTCCTTGTTATGTTTCTAATAGCTGTGCAGATTCATGCATAGTGAACAGAATAAATGTATTAACCCTTTTAAACCACGAATGCACTAAGCATATTACTAATACATATTTTTCTAACAAGTGTTATCCCAGTTTTAAGTGAAATTTAAAGTAGATCCACTTATTCCAAATTTCTGTAAAAGAGAATTCTTGGAAATGGGGTCTTTTAGAAACGGTCCTCTCTTTTTTTACTAATTTAAATGATGACATAGTTAAGCTGAGAGTCTTCCTCATATTGAGTTTTGAGTGTGTGATGGAGTCAATAGTCTAGGTGAAGAACTTTAAATATGATTGTACTAAGATGTAGTGTTATAAATGATCCTGGGAATTCAGCAGGAAACCCACCACCAGCTGTATGAGCTGCAGCCAAAAGGGCTGTTTCCCTAATCTTGTAAAATGTGTTTCAGAGACATGTTAGACTGCAATACAGAAAGACATTTTTATTGGCTAATTTACATGTCTCTGAATTGCCCACTGCAGCAAATCAGCATTTTCATGTGGTAGTTACAAATGGCTGCCTATGCATCATGTTAGCTCAGGCACCTCCTTCATTCACTCTCTCATACACATACACCTACACACAACAACTGACATACCCCTTTTGTGTCCCTGAATTGACAAAACATCCCTAATGTCGCTTCTTGTTTTTGACCCTGCCCTTGTAAATCACATATCCTTACAGTTAGTTAATAACAGGCATTAGAGTTTCTTTTTATTGCTTGTAAAATGCATCATGTCGGTAGACCTGTTGCTCTATTAACTTTTTAAGTGAGTCTATGAAATAGTTTAAACTGCTCCTAATATTACAGAATGCTCCCGATGTAGTTCCTCATATGTGTCCTGTCCCCTGTAACTCATTAACCATTTCAGTCAATGAATAATGCCAGGCAATTAAATTTCATATTTATTGTCGTGCAAAAACACATGGTAATACAAACCTTCCTCAGTTAATGTAAATGGTTAAGGCTCTGGTTTGTCAAGCTGTTTTCTGTGACAAGGTTGCAAAGTTTGAAACTTCCCCCTTTTAACTTTTTTGTTTTTTTTTAATACTTAGGTAATATTTTAAGAATACTCTCTGGTGCCTTGTGGTGGCAGAGAGGAACATGACTTTTCTAAAAAGCTGAATATCTGCAGAGGATACTGGGTTCAACCCCCCACCCCTTTAATTCAACTTATTTTTTTTCTAGGTGTTAGGTAATATGTAATAGCATCCCTTGTATATGGCAGTAGTGCAGAGGGCTAATGCTTTGCAAAAGTAAAACATACAAGCATTTGTGGTGTCTAATGTTAGAGCAGATGGCTAAAGCATTGATAATGAGCTGTTTGCCAATGAAGATAACTCTGACACTGACTGCTTTTAAGTGCCTTTAAGGTACAATATAAAGAGTATCATGGGTGTTTAGTGATCCCCCCTGCGCTACATCTTTGGTGCTGCAAAACTTGATCTATAATCGTTTCATTTTCCTTTATGGCACAATATAAAGAGTATCCCTAGTGTCTACTGCTGCCCCAATATTGTAGGATTTGCTTGGTAGTCTAGGGACGTGTCAGGATATGACAATACTCAGCATAACCAACCCCCACACACACACACACACACACACACACACACACACACACACACACACACATACATGCACAAGCGCACACATACACATGCACACAGGCACACACATACACATGAACCTGAAGCTACTCACTTCTCTGCATACGCTAACACATGCAGCCGCACACATACAGAATGAAACCCTGGTACTACCTCTAACATGATCTCACCTATTGAAAGCAATCAATAAACCTGATCTTTTGGCCATGTTCATATAGTGGACTAGCCATAGTAAGTTATATAGCCAAGCAATTCTCTGAAAAGATCTGCATCATAAATACCTTACCACAGGCATTTCTAGGAAGAGAGCACATGGTTAATTAGCAAAGGCTACTCCCCTGGAATGCCTCATTAGCATCTGTTATTGCTCACACAGACAGTCCACCATGATGCTGTGCATCTTTGTGGTATGGTGTTGGAGTATGGTTGTCTCTATCAGAAATGGTTATCATGAGGTTTACACTGAGCTTACACCTCACAGTAACCTTTCTGAGTCAGGCTAAATAAAACTGATAACTGGTTCTCTACTGAAGGGGAGGTAAAAACAGCATGACATTTTTTTTTTTTTTTTGGTTACTGTTGTTTGAAGAGGTTATATATTCTGAAAATTCTATAGGACATTAAAGGAAGACAACCAATGAAAAGATAACGTTAGAATCAGCTAGTCACCAGATAAATGTTGTCAAGCAATAATATTTTATTAAGCACTTCCATCCTATTATTAGGACTTCATCAACTAACAGAAGGGTACCATCCATTTTAGTCAACACATCACTAATTCAAATAGGTTTTGTCCTTCAAGTTCCTAAAATTACAGTTGCTGTTTTTTTCATACTTTGCTGAAAGTTTTTGTTTAATCTCGTTTCTGGACTGCAATTTTTATCCTCTGTGGCTTTTATTCTTTGTATAAATGTATTACGTTGTAATATTTTGTGTGGAGCGTTAATACTTAGGTCTCTGCTTAAAATTATTATTTTTTTTCTGCCTTATTGGACTTTCCTAGTCAAACACATACATACATAAAACAAATGTAAAATTAATTATAAATTAATTAATTACTGTACAGTAGAGTCTCCATTAACGGAGACTCAAGCAACTGGCAATTTTGATTGGCTTGTATGCCAGTATTCGAGCCAATCAAAAATTGCAAAGCAGAGTCACTTCTACTGAACAGCATTGTTGTGCATTGAACAGAAGAGGCTCCACTTTGTGATTTTTGATTGGCTTGTACGCTGATATATGATCCAATCAAAAATCGCAAAGCAGCTTTCAAGCAACAGGAAACTACACTTAACTGGTATCTACCAATCCCCATGGATGCTGGTACTGTAATTATTCAATAAGGAGAACTACACTGTTGTTTTGTAGTCATCAACACATTTTTATAATGTCCCTTTGCAGAGGTTTTTTGGTTTACTGTCACTGAGGTTGTATTAGAAATATTTTTTTGTTCACTATCACTGAGCTTGTATTGGAAAGATTTTCTGGTTCACTATCATTGAGGTTGTATTGGAGAAATTGTTTGGTTTACTACCACTGAGGTTGTATTGAACAGATTTTTTGATTCACTATTGCACAAGCTGCAAAGGAGAGATATTTTTTTTCAGTTAATTATCTCTGAGTTTGTATCGGATAGATTTTTTGTTCACTATCTCTGAGGCTCCTTTAGGGAGATTTTTTGGTTCACTATCACTGAGGTTGTAAATGAACTTAATGGAAGAATGCTGCCAACAAAAATGTTAAAACTTATAGTTAGGCCTAATAATAAATCATCCAAAAATCAATAATATAATGTAGGCCACATTAACAACACTCAAGAAACACTTCTTTTTAAAACAGATTATTTTTGTGAAAGCTTTTTTTTATTATATTTAGTCTTCTCCTTCTTGTGCCCTTTTGGCTTGTATGCCGTGGATGATAGCTAAATACATAGCAGTTAATTAACTCACTCGAGCCCATAGCTCCTTTGTGTAAACTTACATATATAGCTCCGTATGGTGTCCACATCTTTTTTGTTCCTAGCTTCTTTAACTAAGTGACTTACCAGCTTATAATTGGCAGTATTAGAAAGGGCAATCATTTATTAACAAAATTATACTAAGATTGTTAGGATTTCCTGCAGTGGAAAAATTAATAACTTTTTTCCACTAAATATTCATATTTCCATATTTCATATTTATAATCATATTTTCTTAACTGGGAGACCTACATTTTTTTGAAAGGTATGGTGTGAAATGCTATTGTGGGAGACAGTAAAATTCATTGTCAATGTCCATTCATATCATACTTTACTGAAGATACTGCTAGTTGTTTGTTAGTAATTATAAGCCATATTTCCATATGTGCTTAAGGGTCTATGTTATTTAATCGACTGTTTCGAATGTCGAATACTGGAAGTTCGAATGGGGAAGTTCGAAAAATAGAAATGTCAAAGCTGCGGAAATTCAAATTGTTTCCTAGGGAAAGAATTTGGTTGGCTGTTTCTGCGGCTTTGACATTGTCTCTACTATGGTGAGAAAGTTATGGATCTGGTTAAGGCAAGTGTGTGAGTGGGATGGATGTTGGGATTAGAGTGTGGGTAAGGTAAGTGTGCGAAAGTGATGTACGTTAGAGTTAGGGCACGGGTAAGGTAAGTGTGCGATAGCAACAGACTTTAGGGTTAGGCATGGGTAAGATAAGTGCGCGATAGCGACAGACTTTAGGGTTAGGGCACGGGTACGGTAAGTGTGCAATAGTGACGGACATTAGAGTTAGGGCACGGGTAAGGTAAGTGTGCGATAGTGATGGACTTTAGGGTTATGGTGTGGGTAAGATAAGTGTGCGATAGTGACGGACCTTAGGGTTAGAGTTTGAGTTAAGATTAGTGCATAGATAGTTGTGTATGTAAGGTGTAGTGTAGG
This sequence comes from Protopterus annectens, assembly GCF_019279795.1. Classification (NCBI taxonomy): domain Eukaryota; kingdom Metazoa; phylum Chordata; order Ceratodontiformes; family Protopteridae; genus Protopterus; species Protopterus annectens. The sequence goes on from NC_056736.1 coordinate 16,009,574, forward strand.
TTTATTAGGTTTTTGGTATGCCTGTGTTGTGTGTGTTTTTCGGAACAGCAAATTTTTTCCCTGGGAAAAAAATTTGCTGTTCTGAGGTTTCAATGTCATATTTCAAACTTCCAAGTTCGAACGTATGGTAATCGAAATTTTGGAAGTTCGATTATATGACATAGACCCATGCTTAATACTTCAAAAATGAATGACATACAAACTATTGGATGCCATCAGATGAAACTTTATATGTAGTTGGAAGAAAGACGTCTTTGATATTTGCAATGTAAATTGCACATTTTAAGAGATATTCTGTGTTGTTTGTGTTGGCAATTATATATTTATGCATATGTTTTCATATTTCTGTAAATATCTCAGTAAACATGCACTCAGAGAAGAACTTCTTGCTGTCATGGGAAAGATTTTGTCTGATTAACAAAAGTGTTCTTACCTTAAATACCAAGGGTCGTACAATTTCCAAGATATGACAAATTGTTTGTGAAAGCATAGCAAAAAAATATAATTCAGGGCTTGAGTGAATTATTAATATGTTATAGTATTTATGCAAAGACTGCAATTACACTGACTATTATCACTGTAAAGAATACTTTTTACTTATAGCATTGATATTTGTACAGTTTTAATGGCTTTTATTGTTCACAAATTATTTACATTTGTTTATCTTATGCTATTTAAACAATTTTTTTCAGAAATTAACTTACTGTGGATACAGCTACTGAATACCTCAGCAGGAATGCCTGTTGCTCTATTAACTGCAGCTGTTATGTGACCATGCAAGCTACCTCACCTAGGTACCTGTCAGCAGCTACGGGGGTAGCCATTATTCTAGTGGGTGTTATTCAAGCAGTGTGCACCATGCATTTGAAGACATATGCATCCCTCAACAATGTCTAGTGGATATCATACTGCAGCTATTGTTCTCAGTTCCATTAATGTCTCTGCAGACACTTGCACAGGAGGCCTTCAGTCATGTCCGGTAGCATGGCAGAAATATCATAGAGAATGTATTTTCCAATCTTAAAAGGCATATTTGCTGGTCTTGACAACTCCTGTGGCATACTGCAATACACCCAAAGGAGGCCTACTTTATACTGTATGCTGTATAATATGACACTCGATGACCTTACTACCCTTTTGGAGTATGATACATTTCATGGAGGCAGAAAACTCACCACCACAACCTTCACATCAAGAGGAAGAGCAAGCCAAACATGCAGGATGCTCTGGTCTTTGGCTAAGATAAGTTGATAAAGCAACAGATGAAAAAATATATTAAAAACTTTACTGTATGACAGAATATCTAATACAAGTAGCAGGGAGTGATCTAATATGAATTCAAACATAATAGCAAGAGATTAGGTTTCAGATTTCTTAATTTCTTGGGGTATGCACAGCAGAAATCAACAGAACACAAAGTCCATCATGGGATCTCTTCATGTTTTTTTTTTTGCATCCAGCAACACTAACCCTTCCTGGCTTCTAGTAGAGTTAGCAGGCTGTGACACTCATGCCCCCATGTATATGCATCTTGTTGCAGTATCAGTGAATACCAGCATCAGTAAGGTAATTACAACTGTGTCTGTCATTTCATTTGACTTCTTAGTGTGCATAGCAATGTTCTCAGAAAATAGAAAGAGAATGTATGCCAATGATAGTAGTCTTAACTGTACACATGTTGATGTTACCAATCATTAGACATTCACCATGGATTAACCAAAAATGTGGAATTATGGTATTGTAGTCATCATCTGAATGGGAAGAGGGCATTGTTGTTACATTGACATTTATTAGACTGCTTGGTCATATGTACATAGTGCCTGATCAAGCTTGTTCATACTATTATTACTTTTCCTTCCTATTGCAGGCCAGCGGTATGACATTGTTAGATCATTTTCCATCTCTCCATACCTCAAATGAGTATCATGCACATGTCATGCTGTTGTTCAGTTCAAGTCTTGCAGTGTTCTTGCTTTTTGTGCCTAGGTCTGTATGTTTAAAGTTAGCAGCTCAACATACTTTGCAAGAATATAATTTATAACAAAACCACTCATCACTTTCACATGCACTCTTAAAATACTGGGACTGCCATGGCAGCATCACAACAGGTCTAGGCTAGACTATATTGGTTCAGTCATGTCATACATCTGCTCCTCATCAATACCATCCACACCACTACTGAGATGTTTTTCATTCTAGTGAAATTCCTGAATAATGAGGGCCCCCTAAAAATGTGCAACCATCATCTACAAGTTACAACAACATGGGTTCTATCTGCACTATCTTTGTTTGGTCCTTGTATATACAACAAATGTTTAATTGAATCTACCAGTGGGACCAGACTCAGAGTCTTCAAATAATGTACTTCCCACTGAAGTGGCCACCACATTTGCCAGTATCTCATCACGTGATGACTCACAGTTAACAGAAGCACTTCTGCTGATGCAGGACTCCCTCCCTTCAAAGGAAATGAATGCTGAAGCAAAAGTTACAACTTTAGCACTTGTAAAATATAGCATGCAAGATAGGATTATCTCCATCAGCAAGTCACATATAAAAGTTTTATACACATGTAAATATGTTATATAGTCAGAGGAGATGGGTAGGCTAGGCCGACTTACACAGGTGGTAGCAGATGTCCCTTGTAAAAGCAAAAGATACATAATGATACTGTGCAAAATGCAATGCAGGATGCAAGGACATGCATTAGTAACACTGACTTTCATCAAGAGGGATGACAGTATCTATTTTAGCCTGTCTAATAGCAAATCATTCCCTGTAGACCAGGAGCATCAGCATTTTGACATGTGCTGTAACTAGCATATTAAGTGAAGATGTGTTACCATGTTCTAGGGCAACCTTAAGGTCAATGATTCTCTTCTTACAATCCTTCACATTGTTAAATTTCATAATGCACTTGTTACTGAGACTGCCATGCTTGGTAAGAGCTATTTTTGTACCTTTTAGAGGCAATTGTTTGAAATGTGGGGACTCTCTTCAGCTAGAGTGAGTACTAAAATACAAAGACTGAAAGGCTGAAAGATCAGACTTATATACACCAAGTCTGAGATGCCATTTCTCAGAATATTTATTTTCTCCAAGGTATGGAGAGCTTGGAGATAGCATATACAAGTTCAGGGGTTGTGGCGGCTTGACCCCTATGTGGCAAGTGCAGTACCCCCTACACCTAAAAAGAAATTTTAAGGAGAAGAGCAATCTTCAAGATTCACTCTTCTCCTGTGTTTTCAGTCTTTTTTTTTTGGGCATGTCAGCACTTGGTATTTTGATTTTAAAATAAAATAAAATAAAAAGTGTAATTTTACGTATATTATTTTATCTGAAGAAGTCCCACCACAGAGTGGGACAAAAAGTGCTTACTAAAACAGTTATTTGGAGTGGTATCTGTTGGTTCAGGTGTCTACATTTGTGCTGTATTGTGTTTTTCCCCAACATTTTCCTGGCATTTTGATTTCTGACATTTCAATAGGAAGATATCCAACATTAAAGGCGAAACACAATAACAATTAACCTGTTTATTAACTGAATAAAGCACTTTTCATTGTTGTGAATGCAGCATCTTCATTAGATTCATCCAAATAAATTCATTGCAAGTTTAAATTCTGGATGCAACAATATAAGTAAAACATAAAAATGAACACAAACTACTCTATGTTCTTGTCAACTAATGAACTGTTACTGTAAAATAAAATAAACTAAAATAAGTTGTCCACATCAATTTGTCCACTCTCCTCAAGTTTTGTGTGTTGGCAAAGTAGATACAATATTATGAAAATTTTGTTTATCAGTATAGATAAAAGTATCCATCCTACATAGTACTTAACCAAGAAGAATGTGAATTAGCATGGCAGGTTAGATTAAATGCCTTTTCAAGCCCTGGATTAAATGATTCCTGCAACATCTCTTGTCTTCTAAAACTCAAGAGCCTGATTAGATGAATTATTGGATGACCCTTGGTATACTCAATGAGTCCTCTTTTTGTATAGTATTAGTTGTTTAATATGTCTGTATATATGTATATATGTATATACTTTTTACATATGTACCTTGTGGTGGGTTTAATATGCATCTATACTTGTGGGAAATGGATATGACATGGTTAAGTACTATGTAGGATGGATACTTTTATCTATACTGATAAACAAAATTTTCATAGTATTATATCTACTTTGCCAACACACAAAACTTGAGAGTGAACAAATTGACGTGGTCAACTTATTTTAGTATATTTTATTTTACAGTAATAGTTCATTAGTTGACACGAACATAGAATAGTTTGTGTTCATTTTTATGTTTTACCTTAGATGTATTAACGAGTTGTTTGTGTGTGTACATCGTTTATTTTTACTTGCCAACTTTATATTGTTGGATCCGGAGGTTTTCGCTGGTTAAAAGATTTTTGTTTTAGGCTGATATGTAATATAATGAACCGATTAGAGTTATTGGTCTCAGTACTTTTTTAGACATGCATAAAATGTCAGCTGATGGTGGTCATGTGACTGCAGTTTCACTTATTTAAACTTGTAACGACTTTATTTGGATGAATCTGATGAAGTTGCTGCATTCACGACAACAAAAATTGCTTTATTCAGTTAATGAACAGGTTAATTGTTATCGTGTTTCGCCTTTTCTGTTGGATATCTTGTGATATTATTTTTACTAGTTTGTTGTGTATTTCAATAGGAAGCCCTTTCTAGAAGATACTGAAATAAAGAAATATTTAAGTAAATAGCAGTACATATGCACAAGGTATGGCATATTTGCTAACTTGTGCATAACTACATATATATAATATCATACTCAGTTCTACTAATTTGCCTCATTATGCCAATTCAAAATATGACTATTTTACTAGTAGAGATACCCAAATTTGCAATGAGATGTACAAGGACCACAGCACTTATGTATAACAGGAGAGCAGTTCACTGGAAATCATAAGCAAAGTTTTGTAGATGTGTATAAAAGTAAGTTGAAATTTACTTACTATTAAACAATAAAAAAAAAACAAGTGCCTTAGCAGTACTTTTTACCAGATATGCATCACATGGAATGAGCTACTTTACATGCCTGTCATCATGGTGCAAACCAATTTTTAATGCTGTCTGATGCATATGTACACCCAATGACAATTAGTCTAGCAACATGCTCATGCACTGCAACATGGTTATACAGTGGAATACAATGGAATGACCTCCAGTGAAGGTATCTGCACCTCCCAGAATACATCATTTGGCATGTGTGCAGACACACCAATAAACCTCTGTCTAGGTACAAAGATGTGGATGGACACAGACATGCATTTCTCTCTCTCTCTCTCTCTCTCTCTTTGCTGTCTATAAGAGAGAATGCTCAAAAGAGTGAACATCTTTTTTTTTATTGCTTTTCAGCCAACTGGCTGCTTATTGTACAAGACTGTAGCATAGCAGGAACTGGGAATTTGCTCTTTCCCCATTGCCGTGTAATCTTGAAATTGGTAAATAATAATTAGCAGTATGGGGAATGCAGGCAAATTTGCCCCTTTAAAAAAAAGTTTTTTTTTTCAATCTTTTTAGATTCCCGCTACAAACATTGATATATTTGTATTCACTATCTGAAGCATTTGATGTTCTTCGTGTTTCACTGTTGCAGTCATTACACTTGGGTTATCCTGCTGGCAGGCTACCATCAGTCGGCCTGAATTCCAAAGTCTAGGTCCGGCATCAGTTGCTGTACCGGTGCTTTATAGTGCGCTGGTTAAATCTAGCACAAAACCGACAACAAGCAACGTCGTGTTCAGGGCCTATGCAAGGAATACAGTTAGAATGAAAATCCTTATGAGGTATTTGGTTCCCACAAGAAATACAATTATTAACTTTTTCTGACATCGGTCTGGAGCAAGAAAAAACTGTTCCCCAATGGGGTACTTAGCTTTAAATAAAGACTTCCGATCTGAAATTCGAACACGAAAATCTCAGGAGTAGGCCGACCGGCACTTGTGAACTCCTTCTGCTTCGGGCACCTCGCGGCAAGAAAGACTGAAGAAAATGGTGTTGGCTGCATCTATTATACCCCTGGCACACTGATGTCAGGGAAGAGGTGACAGCAACCGACGCTGGATCTAGACTTTGGAATTCAGGCCGACTGAGGGTAGCCTGCCAGCAGGATAACCCAAGTGTAATGACTGCAACAGTGAATACACTCGAACATCTACATTTATGGTAAGTGTACACAACTGTACTATATTTGATGAGACTACATGTATCTATCTTAATATACATACATATATATATATATATATATATATATATACATGCATATATATGTGTGCATGTTCAAAAGTATAGACTAGGCTAATGATCACCAGATCCTTTATAAGCTTAGCAGTGCATCCAAAACCAGTTGTGTCCCCTTGTAATACGTATGTCTACATTGGAAGGGTATGCTATTTAGGAGGTTGCTAAAAAGATATGCAGGGGGGTTATGCTAGTTAGGGAACATTTACTGTTGGCCTCTGTCTATAATAGACACAGGAGTCAGTCTTGGGGTGAATTTACAATTTCACATCCAGTGTTAGTTAGGGAAAATTTACTGTCAGTCTCTGTCTATGATAGACATGGGGGCCAGCCCCAGAAAGAATTTATGATTTCCCATCCAACGGTCAGGGTATGTTTGAAGAGGGTTAGGAATGGAATATGCTTTGGATGTTTTTGGAGCCTTTTCCAGAGTATGGGGATCCTTTGAGACATATATCTGTCTCACCAGCTTGTTATTTTATGTCACAAAGATCAAAATCCTTGGATATAGTATTTCTGGTGATGTTCATTTTGCAATATGCACAAAAGCTCCATCAGGACTGGATCAAAGAATGCCTTATATGCCAAACATAAATTTGCCTGTCAACAGCCTGTAGGAGACAGAGTACAGAGACAGGACTCTAAGGAGTTCCGTATATGACGACGTGTCTATATACTGGATTCTGTTGGGGACAAACCTCTGTGGGCATTCCAACTGTTGCATATGCAAAGTCAGGTATATGTTAAAGGGGACAATGGACTCAACAATGGGTCTGATAAGGGCCAAGTAGAGTGGTCGTATATATACCTTTCTTGGACCTGGATGCTATACCCTTACTTATAGGTTCGGCAAGGCAGAATGATTTTCTTACCACCTTGGTTATGTGTTTATCAAAGGCCAGATTATTGTCTACAAATGCTTTTAGATCTCTAACTACAGGGTCAACTCTTAAGGGTACCATATAAATGGAGTAATTTGCTCGGGTTGACATTTTCCTAAACGGCACTATAATCCACTTCTTTGCATTGAGTTTTAATTTGTGACTTGGACACCTGTCCCTTGATTGTGTTAGACCTTCTTGCAGGATATTGATGTCACGGGGGAATTTGTGATTGCTTAAAATTTGCAGTTGTCTGTGAACTTGGTGAACCAGAGGCCCTTGACATTAGCATTAACCTCCAAGAAGGAGATGCCAAACTGCAGTGGGCCCAGCATGGACCCTGTGGAACTCCACTGGTGACCTGCCTCTTGCTGGAGGTGGTCCCACCAGTCCTGACTTCTGGGGTCTTATATGAAAGCCAGATGGCAATCCATTGAGTTATGTATGGATTTATGTCTAATGCAGTGAGTTTGTTAACAATACCCGAGTGGGGTATTGAATTGAATGCCTTAGCCCATTGCTTTGTTTACCCTTTGAAAAAAATCTACCAGGTTAGTAGGCATGATGTTTCCCTGACAAAACCAAACTGGGATGGGTCCAGTGTCTGTAGGTTGTCAGTATCTTTGATGATCATTTACATGATAAATCATTACATGGCTTTTAGTCTAACTGGTTTAATACATCTGTAGTTTGCAGGGTCAGTTGATGATCCACCCTTGTGAAAAGGAATAACCATTACCATATTCCATTATCTTAGTACACAGCCTATTTTGAGGCTATAGTTGAAAAGTGGCTGAAGTTGTCCTGATAGGTCATGCTTCTGGCTATTTAGCAGACAGCCCAGGATATTTTTGGGCCCCAGACAGGCTGTGTTTTTGACCTTACCAAGTGCCGTCATTCTCTGCCCCCTACTAATAGTTGGGGGGGTTATGCTAGTAGGGCAAGGAGACTGGGTGTGAAGTTTGAGTTGAATTTTTCAACGAGCAGGTTTGCTATGTCACTGTGCTAAGTGAAGGTGGCACCATTTAGTACCAGTTCAGCACACCATTACATGTTATCTTTGCGGTTTCAGACATAGCTATAGAAGGCCTTGTGGTTGTCTTTATTCTGAGAGGCTACGATGACCTCAGGATTCTCCTTGTTGGATTTAATTAGTCCTCCTAGTTTCCTGTGTCATTTAAATAGTGAGCTCATGTCATTAAAAGAGTTGTTCTTTCTGATTTTGGACATGACTTATTTCCTTTTGTTATATACCGTGATAAGATTAGGAGTCCACCAGCATGGTTTGATTTTTGTGGGGGTTGTTTTGGCCTTACGTCTGGTACATACAGCAGTCTCCATGCAGCCATTTAGATCTTTGGACAGTGTTTCTGTGAACAATTCTGCATAGACTATTGTGAACTTGGGATTAAGTTAGGCATTGAATTTTGACAAACTGTAACTTAATAGGATGATGTTTGCTTTATAATACTTCCTGACTGGAACAGATTTTGCTGGGTTTTCCAAGCTTATTTTTATTTCAAAGGAGACAGTTTTGTGATATGACCTCACAAGTGAAGACATGACACAGGGGATGGGAGTTGGGGCATAAAGCGCTATTCCAAATTGATGGGAACTAGGTCCAGTATGTTTGAACCTCTTGTTGGAGTGTGCCGTAACTGATCAAGAGCATTTGTGTTAATAAAGTCCAGAAAAAGTTGAGCATCCAAGGTGAAGGCAGTGCATGATTCCCTGTTTAAAGAGGGGTAATTAAAGTTTACCGTAAAAAGAGTGTCTGTTTGCATGGAGAGTGCCTGCAATAGATCTAAATAAGAGATGTGGGATTCTCTTGACATAGATGGCGACCTAAATCTTGCTAAGATATGGTAAGGGATTCTGTCTAGGGTGACTTGCATGTGGATGAACTCCAGGGTATCATGCTATTTAACTAGCCTTCCGGTATATTTGTTGCTAATATAGATTGAGACACCTCCACCTTTAGTCCCTGTCTGTATGGCTAATTTTCTAAATGTGTGGAAGGCAGTGGAGTCTTGCATTGTTGTTTTGCTTTCTGTGGCTTTTAACCACTTCTAAGTAATGACTCAGATGTCTATATTTTCCAGAGTGAATGTGTGGTGTTTTTTGTTATGGCTCATATCACTGAGCAGTAATACCTTTAGGTTTCTTTGGGTTTTATTTGCTATGTCAGTTGCTTTGCCACTTTGGTATTTCCTAAAAAAGGCTCCAAGGGGTTAGATAACATTTTAGCAAAAATCTGGAAGGCCAGGGGGGGACAGGTGCAGGCCATCTTTGGCAAAGCAATATGGTCTGTTGACAATGTCCTTCCAGACTGTTAGATATTGGACCACCAGGATTCACTCCAGAAACTAAGCTAATTGTTGAAGTCAGTCATTTTTGTTCATATTGTGGCATTATGTTTTGTGAAGGTAGAATGCTGCTCAATGCATGACACATACCTGTCTGAGACACATATTCAGGGAGTTCCTTAAAGTCTCTCTTCATTTACTCCAGTAAGATATGTCTCAGAACATTTACATCCACGCAGACTATGACAGAATCATACTGGCACCTGAGGCACAAAGAATTGACTGCAGGTGTAATTTACTAGATCCTGGCTTCTGACTGTAATCTTCTCCTTGCCCAGCCTGGTGAGTGAGGCATATGTGTGTTGTGCAATGGAATCCCCTATGACATGAGTCTTAGATAAATTGTTTGCTTACCTTATGGGCTTTATTTTCAGGGGTCCATTGTGTGTAGTCTTATGAGTGGTGTTTGATGCTTCTTTTGGTGTGTGCTTTACAGATTGCTGAGGATACGTATTGTTGTTTGCAGGCTTAGGAGAGGTCTTTGAGGTTCATAGGTTAGTACTAAGCTAACTGCCCTTGCGAGCCATTTTAAGCCTAGTCAATTATCCCTTGTGAGACTCAACCCCTACACCCTGTGTTTGTAAGGCAAACACCTTAACCATTAGGCCACCCAGGTTTGGGGAGATTGCTTTTTGATCATGGTCTATGTGTGTAGTGAGCACTATGTGTGATGAATGTCATGTGTGTGTTCTTTTTGCCAGCCTTGTTTGTAAGTGAGACTTTTGCCTGCAAGGAAGTTGAGAATGTACATCTATTGTATATTGTATTGGTTTCTATAAGAATTTGAAGGTTGTCTGTGCACATGAGAAAATGGCTACATTGTCTCAGGATGCTCATATCTTCATGCTGGCTACAGAGACATTTGGAAATTGCATATCCATGCTGTCTACATCTCCATTATGCTGGGCTGTTATGGTTAAAGGACTTGGTTTTACAAAGGTCTACTACTGTGGTCTCTATGGCTAGGGATGAGCTGAATACTGTTAAGATATGGTATTACATACTTTCAAGATATGGTATTAGTGCTATCTAACACAAGCTAGCTGCTCTCAACTGAACTCCACACAATGCTTCAATAAATTACAGGTTATAGTCTTAGTATGAGTTTTATAGATGCTTGCATTTGTGCAGTTCAATAGAAGCAGAAATGAAAGTTAAATCTAACTCCTGAGCCTTCTGGCCAATAAAACGGCTACAGTTTGTTCCCCTCTGAAGAACTTTCCAGCTCAGATAGACAAGGCAAACACCATCTGCAATAAGATGGATGATCATAGTTCTCTTAATGTAAAATCACATAAAAAAGGGCCTCTAGTCCAATGTAACAATAAACAACTTATTCCCTAGCTAATTCACCCCTCTGTAAGGCATTTACAAGACTAAACAGTTCAAGTGCCAAACATTAAAGGCGAAAAGGTGATTTGTAGAAAAAGTACTCTTTAAATGCTCAGAAAATTGTAAAATACAAGCAGTGATCGCTTCAGCAGAGAAAAATAGATGCAATAATAGAGTTTGAGAACTTATCTTTGCCTAGATGGCACTGGACTTTGTGGAAACACTTCCTGAAGCACAGGCAAGTAGCCAAGGTTTGCTGAATTCTGTAGAAATAAGCAGAAAGCCAGACAAAAATGCATAATTTATAGAAGCAGACATGAAAGTGAAAACTAGCTCCTGTGTTCGCTGCCCAATAAAATGATTACACTTTAAGTCCCTCTGAAGTGCTTTCCAGCTCAGACAGACCAGGTAACCGACTTCTGCTACAAACTGTATGACCTTTAGTCTCTTAATGTAAAAGCAGAGCAAAAAAGCATCAAGTGCAATGCAACAACAAACAACTTATTCCAAAAACAACTGCACAGAATGAAATGAATAAAAAACAACAGGCCACAGACAATAAAAAAAAATGTAATAACCTCTAGTTCCTCGACAGGATGCCTTCAAGGAGTAAAAAGACATTAATTAAAGCAACATATATATATATATATATATATATATATATATATATAAAACAAACCTTAAAGCACATGACTAACAAATAAATTAAACAATTAACAAATAAAGTACTTCCAATTGTATTTTGTATTTAAAGCCAAAGGCCCAAAAGTACCAAAGTAATATCATTTATGATGTAAACAGTGTCTTTATTCAGTAATTTATCCTTAAGTAGGACATTTTCATTAACTTTGACTATCATTTGTCTCAAAATAGAACCTTGTATTAGAGAAAAATCCCCCTGATGACATTGTTTAAAGTGCAAGGCTAAAGCACTCTCCAAACGTTGTTTCTTAATATCTCTAATATGCTCCTAAAAGCTTTGGCTTTCTCCTATATGAAAAAGATTACAAGGGTATTTTAATAATGCCTCAGTCATGTATAATGTAAAATTGTATTAGAATTTATATTTGTAGTACTACACTTCCCACATGGAAAAGTTCCCATCCTAAAATAAGGGCAAGTGTAAATTTGAACAACAGGGAAAAAGCCTGTTCAGTCTTAACATTCTAATATGCTCCAAAATAAATGTCTCTTTGGCTTTCTCCTACTATCCACACTTTCAGATTACCAAAGGGAAAATATGTTCAGCAACAGACAATCTGTTCACTGAATTAGTATTGTTAATTACTGGAAAGCAGTAAACGGTGCATTTACAAATGGAACACTTCCCACATGGAAAAGTTCCCATCCTAAAATGAGGGTATGGATTTGAAGGTGTTCTGCTGAGGCGCTAGAGGTTATTAAAGTTTTTTATTGTCTGTGGCCTTTTGTTTTTGTTTAACAAACAACTTATTTCTTGGCTAAATCACATCTCAACAAGGTGATTAGAAGCCAAACAGTTCAAGTACCAAGCAGTAAAGGGAAATGGTAATGTGTGGCAAAAAATGCATTTTAAATGGTCATCAAATTGCAAAATATAAGCACTGACATTTAAACAGTGAAAACAAGTGCAATAATACAGTTTGAGAACTTATCTTTGCCTAGATGCCACTGAATTTAGTAGAAACACATCTTGAAGGACAAGCAAGTTGCTGAGCTGTATAGAAATAAACACAAAGCCAAGCAAACACACCCAATTTATAGAAGCGGAAATGAAAATGAAGTCCTGACTCTCTGACCAGTAAAACAACTACACTTTGAACCCCTCTGAAGGGTCATCTAACTCAGATAGACCAGGTAAGCACCTTCTGCCACAAGACAGATGACCTTAGTCATATATATATATATATATATATATATATATATATATATATATATATGTGTGTGTGTGTGTGTGTGTGTGTGTGTGTGTGTGTGTGTGTGTGTGTGTGCATGTTTATATATATATATATATATATATATATATATATATATATATATATATATATATATATATATATATATATATATATATATGTACATATACATGGATAACTATCAGTTCAAGTTTTCAGAAACTCGAAATTCATATCAGTGAGACAATATGATAGAATTTCTAAAAATCCAAAGCTTTTGAAAGGAGATTGCGGTACAGCGTGTATCAGGAAATTTACCATTTTCCTCAATGTAGTATGATCTTGGAATATATATAATTAACTGGGGATGTGGGGTAGAACTATAAGAAAAGATAGATTTTTTATTTTTTTTTTAATGTTCAAGTTTTTAGAAATCTGATCATATCTCACCGATATGAAATTCAAGTTTCTGAAAACTCAATCAACTGATATAGATCCATATATTAAATATGAATATATAGATACACTGATAGCCATACAGATAGAAAGCTATGAATATTTATCTGCAATACCAACTTTCAGCATAACAGTGATGCCTTCTTGGATGTGGAACAGTGTCAGGTACAACAAATACACTAAGCAAAACATTTATATGGGATAATACACTGCTGTGCTCTTCTAGGTATACTACTGCCACATGATATGTGTACACTGTCATGCCATTTGCATATATGTATCTTAAGGTTTTCATGAATTTGCTTTGATCTCATTTTTGTGCAGTCAGACAGACTTGATTTCACTGTTCTAATACCTTGGTATTAAACACTCATTATGTACACTACTGTACATGTACCTCTATTTTACTGCATATTGTAACATTATTAATTAATTAATCAATTAATTCATTAACTTATTTATTTATTTATTTATTCATACTTGTTTACTGGGAAAGTCCAAATGTGTCACAGAGCCCATTTTCAGCGGAAGCCTAGGGAGAAAATCTCAATTTAACGGAGAAAAAAATGTTTTCAAAGACATTACATAAAAAGCCATTAAAAATTATGCATTTCAAAAGTAATCATTCATTTTCTAAGGCACAGAGATATAACAAAAATATGTTATAAAGAGAGCAATGAGAAAAAAGGCAAGTAAAACACGATATACAATTCTGCAGTGCATCCTTTTGACAGTTCACAGTAGTAATGAGTAAAGGTCATGTGCTCAGCTTAATAGTAACTGTAACGGGGGATAGTGATTAGGGTAGAGTAGTATAAATGGAGAGGAGGTGATAGGAAGAGGTTATGTAAAGTGGTGGAGAGAGGGAAGGATAGCCAGGTGAAGATGAGGAAGTGGTAATCGGTAGAGAATCTGTACAGACAGGGATGGAGAAAAGTAGGAAAGCAGAAATGTAGACAAGACTGATGTTCAATCAGTGGTATAGCATGAGCAGATCCATAAGTTTGATAGTGGTGGCCTTTCAGAGGCCACGAGAATGGAAGATGGTAAGTTACAGTTCTAATAGCTTGTGGAATAGAATTGCATTTTTGCACCAAAGTGGCAGCAAAGGCTATTTCCAATTACTTTTTGAGGTGCATAAATAGTGTTGAAGTAGTTTACGATTAAAACAAAGGGGTCAATTTAGGTGATAGGAAGGAAGAATAGAGCTTAGTGCAGGACAGGCATAGAGTTTATAAATGATGTTGTGGGCAGTAAGTAGGTAATTATATGAAGTCCAGTTAGTGGGGTAGTTCAAGCCAGTTCCTACTTTTAAGGGCCTTGCAGTGATGTACATAGTATTGTTTATTGGTACCAAATTTAGAGACATTATTGTAGCATATTTCAAATTTAGTTTAACAGATATCTGTAAGTTTGTAAGGATAGGGGCACCATATAAGGGTGAAGGAAAGAGCTAAGTGGTTTCCAGGGTGTTTTGCTTTTAGCAGAAAGTTAGTAAGAAAGATTTTGTCTAAAAGCATGCCAAATTTCTGATGAGTTTTCTTGTTACATTATTTTGAATGTGGAGTTAAAATCTGAGGTTGTCATCGATTGTCATACCATGCAGTTTTGTATGTGATAAAAATTTCTATCTCAGTATTGTTAAGAGAGAAGATTTTGAACTGAACTTGCCCTTCAGAAGTGCTTCGGGAAGGAACAGGAGTAGTTTTGTTTTTCTGGGGTTGAATAATTATTGGGTATTGTGAAGCCAGTTTTCAACAGAGGTGAAGGCTTCTTGTGTGATTTCATGAAGATGCTCCAGTGTCAGATAAGCATACTAGTGCTGAAACATCAGCATACTCTATAAGTTATACTTTCCTAGAAGAGGTATAGAGGTCATGAAGGAAAATGTTAAAGAGAAGTGGACCAAGAATTGAGCCATAGGGTACATCGGTGGAAATGGGGAGGTAATGAGAGAAACTATGTTGCCATCTAACATTTTGCTATCAGATAAGTAGCTTTTTAACCACTGAAGACAGGGGGGGGGTGTAGGCAAGATGATGCAATTGTTGTTATGTGAGAGAGTATCAAAGGCTTTGGACAGATCCAGAAATATGGAAGAAATGTTTGCCAGAGTCCCTTTTATTGTTTATATTCCTTAAAAAGGGTAATAGTGCAGTTGGTGTACTACAACCAGGGCATAATCCATTCTGATTACTGGTTAAGAGCTATGCTGACAGGAGATGGTAAAGAATTTGAGTATGGATGTATTTTTCTAGTTTTTTTTGAGAGAAAGGCAAGAATTGCAATGGGATGCAAGTTAGAGACTTCTGTAGTTTTGTCCCTTGTGTGCAGAGGGATGACACATGATCTTTTCCAAATAGCTGGGAAATAAAATTACTGTATGGATCTACTAATTAAGATAGCTACTGGGTAAGATATGCAAGATATGGTTTCTGTCTTTATCTTAATTTTTTTTAGAAAATATTGTTACAGGTTCTAAAGTAAAGCTGGTAGCATTTGTGGCTTAGGATTGCTTGGATTCATATTTTTCAGAAGTTAATGTGGTAGTGGAGTGGGCAATTTTTAATATCGTCTGGGTTTGTCTACGAGAAGGGGATGTACCATTGGTCAGGGCAGCAATGCTATGTATAAAGTATTTATTGAATGTAGTTGTTATTTTGAGGGTGGAGCAGGTTTGACAGGGGTACAGATCATTTTTTGTCATGACTGAGTAGTGTGTGAATAGCGGACCAGAATTTTTTGGATAATTTTTATGATTATGGTGAAGTTGGTCATAGTATTGTTTCTTATTTTTGTATGGTTGTTTTTTAGCTTGTTTACAAACTTCCATATATTTATGAAAGTTTTTTTTTTTTTTTTTGATTTAGCTACCACCTACAAGCCTTTACTGGGGTACACATACTGATTTTGGTAAGGGAGTATAGCCAGGTGGAGTGTTTTACTTTTAGGGTGTTTAAAGAAGGTATTAAATGTTGTAACTGCATCATCTAGTAAGAGAGTTTTTAGTATAGACCAGTTGAAGGACCTTAGGATATTTGAAAATAACTAAATAAATAAATAAAATATAAATACCAAAAACATAAGCTACCTTCAGATATTGGACTAAACCTAGTTTGGCTTTGTCAAAGGAAGGTCATGCCCATTAAACCTGGTGGGCTTCATTTAGAAAGTCAGCAAGGCAATGGATAAGGGGAATCCAGTACATACCGCCTACCTGAAACTGGCTAAGGACTTTGATACAATATCTCACTGGGGTATAGTTGTCAAACTCCCTGAACTGTGCATAAACCCTTACATAACTCAATGGATTGCCAGATGACGACAGACAGGACCCAGGAAGTCAAAACTGGTGATACCTCTTCCACTAAGAGACCAGTCACTAATGGGGTACTTAAGGGCTTAGTGCTGGGAGAACTCCAGTTTGGCTACTACTACTTGGACATAATGGCTAATGCCAAGATCTGACTAAGTTCACAGATGAGTGCAATTTGTGAGGTATCATTGATTTTCCACATGATACTAACATCTTACAAGAGGGTCTAACACAGACAAATGATTGGTGAAAAAGTCACAGACTAAAACTCAATGCCAAGTAATGCATTACAGTATATTTTGGGAAATGCCACCCAGGCTAATTACATCATTGATAAGACACCCCTAAGAGTTGACCAGGTAGTCGGAGATCTGGGAACATACGTAGACAGTAGTCTGGCCTTTGATCAATATGTGGCCAGTCATTCCATGTAGCCAAACTTATAAGTAAAGGCATGGCATCCATGTCCAAAGAAGTAATAGTGTCACTTTATTCAGCTCTTATTAGACCCATGATTGAGTATAATGCCTCCTTCAGTGTATACCTGACCAGACATATTCAACAGTAGGAATGTTCAAAGGTTCCTTAGGAGAATCCAGGATATAAACCCATTGTTCTATATCGATTGCCTTAATGCTCTATCGCTATACTCTGTCTCCTACAGGTTTCTGTAGGTGATCTATGCCTGGCATACAAGGCATCTTCAGACTCAACTCTGATGGACCTTTTGCATATCTGCAAAATGAACAGCATCAGAACCACTAGATCCAAGAGTTTAAATTCTGCTTTTGTCATAAATAAGGCATGTTAGTGAGACAGATATGTGTCCCAGAAAATCCTATGCTGTGGAATAGGCTCCCCATCCTTAAGAAAAAGAGTCCATCCCTAACCTTATTTAAGTGTAACTTTGACCCTTGGATGGGAAATCAGAAATTTACCCAGTCTGGCCCCAATGTCTCTGACAGACAGAGGTAAACAGTAATGCCCAAATTAAAATAACCTATAACCTCTACATAATTCCTAACTAACATAACCCCTCCTAATAAACATCCATGACACATAGGGACACAACTGGGCTAGATTGCATGACCAGGCTTATAAAGTCTCTGATGGTCATTAGCCTAGTATATACCTATGAACCTGTAAGTTATACATACATATAGACAAATAAAGACAAAACTCTCATCAGGTAATAGTGATAGTATACATGTAGTCAGATGACTTGTTACATTGTTCATTGGACAATATGTAGTCAGTATGAGGTCTGTGGATATTTTTAGACTTATCATCCAATATAAAGCATGTGTGAATAAACTGATGCTCTTGTATTCTTCACAGACCTGCCTTTGCCCTTGATAACACAACTTGTGATGGATGCCATCTCTCCAGGCTATATAAGTTGATGTGTGTGTTAGGCTGCACAGTCATTGCTATGCCATCAGGATTGTTTGAGCGATCCCATGTTGGATAATCATGTGAGTGTGTGAGAAGTCTGAACAGCCATGAGGAGAATGAGTAGAATGTCTAGAACCTATTGGACATCCTGAGGCTATTTAGGCAACAAACAGCAAATATAATAGTAGACCACATTGTGCCGATTGGCCATAATCAGAACATCTTGGGCATGTTTCTAAAAAAGATTTCTCAAAACAGTGTCACACACCTCTCTCTCATATCTTGTAGTTCTTCTATCCAGTAAGACTCAAGCTCCTTCCTTCCCAGAAATTTGCCTTACTTCAGCTGTATCAGTGTCCCTTGGCAAGGTTACCTCAAGCTGCACAGCATGGTGCCTCACCTCGCCATACAGGAGGTGTGAGATACTTGCTAAGGATGTATGATGGACTAGGCCTTGAATATTCACTTACTTTCTGTTCACAGAAGTATGTTTCCTTTTACTTATATTTTTATTGTTGATTATATATGTTTATATTGTTTATGTGAATGTCTTAAATAAAATGCACAGTGGTGTAGCTCAGTATGTCTTTTCTATCATTCTGTCTGAATCCATGTTTTGTCTTTTGCCCTTGTATTGTTTTAGTACTCACCTGTATTTGTATTTGGATGATACAGTACAGATCTCTTGATAAGTTTTGATTAGTGCGTGTGTGTGTGTGTGTGTGTGTGTGTGTGTGTGTGTGTGTGTGTGTGTGTGTGTGTGTGTGTGTGTGTGTGTGTGTGTGTGTGTGTGTGTGTGCCCTGTGGCTCACAGTTGTGATCCACATCATATTTTTGCCACCATGCTTTGGAATACACATCTGTTCTGTATTCAGTTATGCTGTCCTCAGTATGGTTAATTTACTCAGTAGCACATGGTATCAGCTTCGGCTTGCCATCAAGGAAATGTAGCATAATTCATGCATATTTTAGCTGACTATATTTCTCCATGCTGTGCTGTTTAGGAATAGGAATAAACATCTATTATGTAAGTTAAACTGCATTGCCCTATTATCAGGCTTTCTATATAATTTATGCTAATGTGTAGTTTTTCAAACTTTTTGCACGAATGTTATGACTTTATTATGTCTGTTAAGTTCTCAATCTGACAAACTAATGTGCTGTTTTCATATTTGTGCTTGAATGTTATAACTTTATTATGTCTGTCTAGTTTTTCATTCTGTTAACCATATGTATCTGGAGCTTTTCTCTACAGGCCTCCACTGAAAATAGGTACCTCATGATCCAGTCCTGGTAAACAAATGCCAAATAAATAAATAAATAAGTAAATAATTGCATAATATATATTTCTGCATCAGCTTTTAAATAATTATGCTTTTTATGCTATATTGCGCTATATTTATGAATGCAGTGAATCATTAGCTTGCAAAGGCTGGTAAACGATCTACAGCCTTTTTTACGTAATGTGGACAGAAATCTTTCAGATGAGGAATTATAGATGCACTTTTAAAGGGTAGTGCTAGAATGCTTGTGATTACAGATGAACTGTACAGACTAGTGGTGTTGTAAGTATAAGGGTCTCCAATCTGAATAAGAGGCATAGTTTATGGCTCACATTGTCAACAGTCTATTTTGTACAGCAATAGCGTTGTGAACACTTCTGTTTCAGGATGATGTATGTTTTTTTTCAATTGCTTTTTTGGTTAATTAAGGCTATAGGGTTAACGAGAGGATAAGAAGTGGAGTTTTCTAGTCCTATCATGTGTTCTATAAATAAATTTACAAAGACAACCACAGAGATTCATTACAGAGATAAGGCTTGCACTAAAAAAGCAATGCTGATCCACACCTTGTAGTAATTAACTGCTGCAATGTATTCCATTGTGTAGGTATAAGCAACACTCCACCCTAGTCAATCCCCCATACCCAGAAGTAAACTTTCAAACACATTTTCATTTCATTAGCCTATTCTAATAGCAAAAAGAATACTATTCTAAGGGTAATTGTGATATGAGATATTAGTCAACCTGGTGCTGCAACATTTTGTATTGCACTTAATAGGAAGAATGAAGTAGTGCATGCACAGCCCGTGGACACACACACACACACACACACACACACACACACACACACACACACACACACACACACACACACACACACACACACACACACACACACACACACACACACACTGCAGTCTCAGTAGCTGTCCGTCAGTTTTCTGTACTTTTCCCATATCTACTTTCATAACATAAGACCTTCACAGGAAGATGCAGTCCAATGTTTCAAGCCATACCCCTGGAATCAGGAAGTTCCCCTAGCCCATAATAATCTAAGTGTCATTAAGGCACAAGAGTTTAGAATACTCCTTGGTGTCTAGCAGTTCTCCCCACTGCTCGATCCCCATGGTGGTTTAGGTGCCATAACAGCACGCCATTAGTATCCCTCATGTTTAGTGGTTCACCCTAACATTTATCCCTGTAGTACTTTCAGTGCTATCATAACACCAGTGTAGTATCACTGCTGGATAGTGGGCCACTCACCCAATGTTGTAGAGGATGCTCTTTAGTCTAGGGGTGTATGGCCCACAGTGACACACACACACACACACACACACACACACACACACACACACACACACACACACACACACACACACACACAGCCCCCTACCCACCTGATCACACTCACAATTTCAACCATTTATGCATTCACACATGTACACATACCTACCTGAATCCCCATCACTAAATCCCCTACCAGTACCTCACAGACACACACACAATCACATGCCCCCTGTATATACCTCCTTACACACTTCCCAGCCCTACCTTACCACTAAACTCCCCAGAAGTTACCTCTTCCATGATGGATGAATATGGCACTAATGTAACGTGGTAGGGCCAGTCGTACTGATCTACATGTATGAGAGATTTCATGAATCACTTCATGCACAGATACCTTATTGGATGCAGTTCTGGCAGTGATAGCACAAAACTAAACAGCATGTACCTCTCCTCCAGACTGTCTCTTTAGCATACAGTTTGGCAGCAGAGCCAGCACTAAATGGTACTGGACGTCTTCATGCTAGAGCAGTGTGCTGCACCTTTTTAGGGTTGTCTCTGAATTCAAAAATGTTACTCTGATATGTACACAATAACCTTTATGTGGACTAGCTTTTACGCCACTGATTCATTTTTTTTCCAAACACTTTTATTGAATTATCACTTTTGACATAGGCAAATTTAAATTAATATAAAAGTAATCAAACTATAATTAATATAACAAGCATTTTACTTCTCATATATTGCTGTATATCCTATAACCTATGCAACATTACATAAATTATTCAATTTCTGCCTTTTTTAAACAAGAAACATCTTTATTAAAATCATCATTTACTGTATAGGCAATCATACATTTATATAAATATTAACAAACCACACGGACACAATCCTAGTTGCAAACATTTTACATCACAAACCATACTGACACACTCACTGTTTAATTATTTTGCATTCTTTTTTTTCCTGATTTATGGGTTGGTTGTGGAACTTGAATTTTTCCTCTTTGATCTGATGATTTTCTTTCTTTTTCTCTTTCAGTTAAGCATCTGTTTCTCTTCTAATAACAGGCACGTGTTGCCTTTTAGTTTCCTAATTGTGGTAGGCAATATTTTGCCCTGAAATGGAATTATGGTGTTATTAAAATTTTAATGGCTACTCTTTGTTTACAAAGACTGATTTATTTCTAAACTATGATGTCTAATTCTAAAAACAAAATAATTTTCTTACATTCTGAGAATTTGTTTCCAGCTGTCATGACAAAATAGACTTTTAAACTTCTATAGACCAATGTATATTTTGTGAAAAATTGCTTTGTAGGGATCTGGCCAAAATGTTTATGGTGCTGCAGTAATCTAGCATTTTTATACGAGTATTAAGTGCAGAACTAGAGATTGCAGCTATATTACATTGGATTAGTTAATTTTATCTTTGATGGATAACTGTGTTTGCCCTGTCAAGGTTAAAGGTCAAAAACACTAAAGAGCATTACCTTTTGTTGTTTAAGTCATGCATGTCTTGTAATATTTTATCAGGTAGAGGAATATACAGAGCTTGAACTAGTAACTTGGTAAGTTTTATAATGAAATTTGGGTAATAACCTATTTAAGGTTTACATCGTCTCTCTAGTTAGTTTTCTTTAAGAGTTGCCAACACATGTGTTTTACTTTATGACTAATTGAAGTATTCATTCACAAGTTGATATCTGAAATGTAATAAAAAAAAATATCATAGTTACTTTGGATATAACTTGAGGGGATTAACACTAATTCAGGCCAGGACTTGATAACAGCCACACTATCTGATTTTTTTTTCATGTATTTATTTTTTATCAGCCAGGTTAAAAGTGTAGTCCATGTTTTGTTAATATGCAAACAATACTGTCCTAATCCTTTGTTTTTGTTTATATTACTTGTAGATTGAATCAGAATCTTCAAACATGGGAATCCTGCCAATAAAAGAGTGTAGGATAGCTGTCACTGTAAGAATGCAGCTGGTTGATTAAGATTCCATGTTTAAGAATTACTACAATGTATAAACACTAATCATTAGCTATAAAGATATAATTTCCAATCTTAGCAAGAGGCAATCGCAATACTTTGTCAGTAAAAAAAAATCTAACTGATAAGGTTACATAAGCCCACTGGTAACACAATGTGATTCGAACTGATCAGAGTCTTCTCAATAACTTAATCAAGAAAAGGCAGGTTCAGGATGGGGCAGCCATTATCAAGAACACTGAGACAAACATTGATTTCTTGTGTATTTGAGTGACAACATCCTCATTTCAAAAAGAGGAAAGGTCTCAGTGCTCAAAGATGACACCAATATTCAATAAATAAATAAATAAAATGGTCTGATGAATGCCTATCGTTAAGTACAATGCCCCCTTTAATATCTACCTAACCAGGCATATCCAACAAGTGGAATGTCCACAGAGGTTCCTCACTAAAAGAATATGGGGTGTAAGTAAAATGTCCTATACAGTCTTGTAGCTGATGGCAAAGAGTCAGTTGAAACAGTCTGTAACTAAGATATCTCATAATTGGACATTATACCACTGAGACAAAACTCACTAAGATCCCAAGTCAGGCTACCACAAGCCAGTCCACATCTCTCAGGTACTTATAGAAGTTCTACTTGCAAAGACTCTGCACAGCTGCACACATGGCATACCACTGCTGTATTGGAGAGGCTCATTGTTACACTTACATCTTTGCATGTTTCTAGGACATAAAAGGTATGGAATACTGTCTCATATGCTGGCTTTCACTAATTTGGAGACTGCATTTTCATAATAGTACCCTGCACTACCTATCTCCATTAGGATACTAAGATGATTATCTTTCTTTATGTGTTTAAATTCTTAACTATGATATATTTTTTCTTCGGTAATAGGTGTAGCTAATGGAATTGTATCAATTCTCTTTCCAGCTCGAAAGCTGCTGCTGCACTAGCTAGTCTAATCTTCTGGCTTAGCTCACTGATCCTACCTAAACTGGTATGTTAGCCAGCTTTGGTAAGTAGATTCATTGATTCATAGATTATTACTAGGCTAACTGCCCACATGGACCATTTTTAAGCCTAGCCAATTACCCCCATGAGAATCAAACACTGCACCTTGTGTTTCTAAGGTAAACACCTTAACCATTATGCCACCTTAGAAGGTGTTGCGGTAAATGGGAACATGTAGTCATTAATGCTGTCTACAGTGATATGAAACTGGAGGTTGAAAAGGAACACTTAACTTCTTCAGCATACTGAGACTGTCATCTGGTGGGAGATTGCAGTGAGTAAATGTGCACTGTCTTTGTGAAGACATATCACTTGAGATGTCCTCTGCACTACCCCATGACTGCTGCAATCTCTAACAATGATCCATTCTCCACAAAGAACAGGAATGTAAGAATGAGCTACGACATGGATTCCTCACCCTTTATCCTGAGGTGGGTGTGGAGACAAATTCCTTGTCCTTCCTGTCTCTCCATGAACTTTATTGTCCAGTACCTACTCTGCTTATAGAACCTGGATCATCTGCGTTGCAGTTAGGGTTTTGTCCATCGACATCACAGAGCAGAAACACTTTAGGTTTACACTAGTTGGGCACTAAACAGTAACAGAAGTCATGTATAAAGGCAGACAAAACACAGACACACATATGCACACACGCCCACATGTGCGCACACACACACATGCACACATAGAAACTGTTCTTGACATTTATGGATAACAGCAATATGCTAGCAATAATTAATAATTAGATGTGAGGTGTCAGTTCTTAATATTTATGGATAACAACCATATGCTGCAATAATTACTAATTAGATGTGAGGTGTCACACCCTGGCATGCTTACTGTCATTGTTTTGTTGAACTAACTGCAATAAATTCATATTCTGTGCTCAAATCATTAGGGTGCTCAAACCCTGGTCATATTGATGTTCAAACCCTAGTCATATTTCAGCTACAGCTTGTATGTCACAAGTTATGTTGGGCAGCATACAACATACTATTATCACAGAGACACTTTTCCTGAAGCATATTACAAAGCACTACCACAGAAATTAATAAAATTGAACTATAACTTCATACATGCAGTTGTACTGCATTATACAAACAATCCACATGCCATAAAGTCTGATTAATCTGTGCAAGCATCCAGACCTGCAATGTGTATTTTGTAGTCAATATCTTATGGCCATGTCATATGCTGTCACTCACCAATGCTTGTTGCTGGGCTTAAATAAATCATATAACAGAATCATGTGTGCTTCCCAGATATAGGGAGGAAACATTCATTAGGTGGCAACAGTGAAATTTCCTGCCTGTATGACAACTGGTAAACTTCAAGTCTTTCACAAGATGGAGTTGCAGCATGTCTGCAATGTTACATACTGCAACATGTGTAAATTTAAGGCATCAGTGACACTGGGGATATCCAATGTACTCTGGAAGTCCTGCTTACCTAGTGTCATTTCATGAGATTCTGGATTATGCAGTTGAATTTGTCAGGATAAAATATGTATTCTAGGTAATGGTTCATGATCCTGCTAGTAATATGTCAGTGGTATCCCCATAAAGCTGCAGGAATGTGCCTATGGTGAGGATTCCGACTGCTATCATTTTTATTTTTAATGACACTGGACATCAACGCACATTGTGCACATATTTGTTACAGTGCATACTGTGAGGTCGGATGCTACAGGAAAGCCTCCCTACTCATAGAAGAAAGCCTGATATTTCCCAATAATGCCTATCCTGATAACATTTTTTCTGCCTTTTTCAATGTATGGTTTTAAAATTTTAAAAGAAGTGTTTGTTTCCTTCTTAACATTGTTTTAGAAAAGTGTGGTCGCTTTCCTTGTTTATTTATCCAAGAATAATGCACGTGTTTTGTTTTAGAAATGGCTAGAGAATATCAGTTAATATGTGCATTTTATTGTTAATCTTTATGAGTGACTGTGGGTGAGTGTGTGTGTGTGTGTGTGTGTGTGTGTGTGTGTGTGTGTGTGTGTGTGCGTGTGTGTAAGCTTGTTTCTGCATATGCATACATGCACGTGTGTATGCCTGCTTGCCTGAGTATGTATATATGCTTCTGTTTGTTAGTCTCTCTGCACACATATGTGTGCTTGTGATTGTGTGTGTGTGTGTGTGTGTGTATTCTAATATAATTTCAGAATGCATGTTTAGAACCATACAATTGATCTGACTGGAGCTGTAATATTCCATTTTCATTTTGTCAGACAGTACTCACATTTTAATTTCATTAGCCTATTCTGATAACAAAAAATACTATTCTAAGGGTAATTGTGATATGAGATATTAGTATATCTGGTGCTGCAACATTTTGTATTGCACTTAATAGGAAGAATGACCTAGTGCACACACAGCACGTGGACACACACGCGCGTGCATGCGTGTGCGCATACATGCATAAGATGATTAAATTAATACATCTAGTAGATCTACAGGAAAAAAATAGTTTATTACAAGGAAACAGGCAGAAATTTTTAAATCTATGTTTATTGTGTCTTTAATGTTTAGATACACAAATATGACAGTAAAAATAAGAAGGGGAATGACACAGGACTAAAATAATGTAAAAGCAACCTTGATCCCATTAATATTGGAGAAAAGTGTGTGAGTAATTGTGGTTTATTAAATTGTAATGAAAAGCAAGTTGTATATATTGTAGGTTTTGATTTGATCCTTTTAATTTCATTAAGGATTTGTATGACAATCTAAATGTTTATACAATAAATAGCTAAATGATTACAATAGCCTTTAAATTCAGGAATAAAAAGAAATTATGGCTAGAATTACATCTGCAGAAAAAATTAAGTGTTTTACATAGCCGGTTTTAGACACCAGCAAACAAAAAGTTAATACAGCCATTTTGTATACCAATGATGTCAGGCAGGTAATAATAAATCTGGTAGGATAAAACATGCTATGGATTAGAACTGCTACATCTCCTTTAAAATTCAAAGATAGACCTGGTTAAAGTATGAGGCTTAATTATCAGGGCATCTGTTTTGTCAAGTGGCAAGCTCAATGTTTTCATTAAATATTTTACCACTGACATGGTGTAACTAGGGTGGGGTGAAGGAGTGCTTGCCCTAAGTGCAAGGTGTTTGGGGGTGTGATGAGTTGGTGTTAATGGTGTAGGTGTGCAATACCAGCAGTTAGAAATGAATGCTGATGTTGAATTGGTTTCTGTGCAGAAGTGCTTAGTGTGTTTGAAAATGTAACAGTCGCAAGATGCTTGAGACATTTCTAGCAGGTGGGTTGGCTACATCTTCAGAGCAGTGGGATTTTGTATTGTTCATCTTTGAGTTTATAGAGGGTATCAGTGAAGGGAAGCATAGGGCACCAGATAATTCAGATATGGTTCTGATCATCTTGACTTAATTAAATCCTGTTCACGGGCATTATTTCCACTCAAACTAATACAGACACCTTAATCTGTTAAAAAGGTGGCCCCTTTTTGAAGAAGCAAAAAAGAAAAACCCTGAAAAAAGCAACACATTTTGCTCCACCACTTGTCCTGCTTACCTGTCTGCTCTTTGCCATGCCCATTTTACAGTATCAATGGTCACCTATGCTCACTACTGTGGAAAGTAGAATGGCATCTCCTTCCAGGTGCAATCGCATCATACTGAAGTCGTGCATAAATGCAATCGCATCATACTGAAGTCGTGCATAAAGAATAATACATACGTAGAGCTAGTAACTATAGAAGCGCCAGTATTTATGTTTATAAATTCATTTTCCTGATCTTCTGATATCATGATTTCTTCTGATTTTCTAGACAGTATGGGGAAAGTGAGTATGTGGCAACCCAGTCTGATATGTATGACTGTGAGCCCAGTTTATTTAACATTCCTGGTGATCCCTTGACTTCATTAATTCTGCTTGAGACCTCACTAA
The DNA here is from genome assembly GCF_019279795.1 of Protopterus annectens. Lineage (NCBI taxonomy): Eukaryota > Metazoa > Chordata > Ceratodontiformes > Protopteridae > Protopterus > Protopterus annectens. Next base: position 16,036,980 of record NC_056736.1, read on the forward strand.
CTGCTAAGTCTACTAAGGCTCCTGATTCTGTTAATCTTGCTAAGACCATCTGACTTTTTATTTGCTCCGTGTGTCCTCTGAACCTATTTTGCATGGAACTCCCTATGACTTTGTTAATCTGGTTGAGACCCCAATTTCAGTTCATTCTGTTAAGGTTCTTACTTTGTTGATCTTGCTAAACTCCCTAACTGTATTAATCTTGTTGAATTCCCAGTTTAATTAAGCCTGCTGGGGGATGCACCAATTTTGTTAATTCTGGTCCCCAAATCTGTCATTTCTCAGGGGTTGTGTCTTGACTTCTTTACTCCTACTATGCATGTGCTGATTCAGTTAATTCTATTGTGGCCCCATGGCTTTGTTAATTCTGCAGAGCTGTAAAGCTGACCCCTGATATCCATTTACATATTAAACTCAATCATTTGAAACAATGTTAATAGCTTTCCTTGTCAGAAGCAGCCATAATCTATCTAGTTGGTTAGTTACTTGGAGCCAATGTATTATTATTACTTTATTTTGTCTCTATGAATAAGAAGATAGGTGCTTCTTGAGCTTCATACTGAAATAAATAGTGAAGTTTGAAGACTTTTTTATTAGCTTGTCCTACACTAACATAAGATAAGTTTTTGTTTTCTCCTACTGTACTAGCTTATTTTGTCATATTTTGACTAATGAATACATATTATATTTTTTGGGGAGGGTTAAGTAATGCACATACCCAAGCTGTATATGTCTGCATCCACCCTATCTGGGAAGCGGGACAGGCATGCAGGGCCATTAGCCCACTAGGGTAATTAATCTATTTTTTAACAAATCACTTAAGTGAGCAGTCAAAGGAGGAGTTAAGAGGGATGCAGAGAACAGTCTGCATTACACATAGCCATGCTCACATGCAGTCGCAGCCATGAGTGCCCCCACTGCCCCCCCCCACACACACACACACACACACACTTGCATGCTATGGTACAGTTCCATAATGTATAATGAGGTACTGAAGACAGTCTGGTTTCCCACCAGGTAGTTCATGTAGTGCCTAGTTCCACATACAGGTGTAGCTTCCACCTCACATTGGAACCCATTCATTTTAATGTTTTTTGCCACTGATTGAGGGTAGAGCCTTGTATTAGTGAGCCTCACCAGTGTAGAATGCCAGATTATTTTGGCAAAGTGAGCTCAGTTCCCCTTTTGTAATAAGGAGCATGTCTCCAATAGTCTTGATTAGCATATGCTGAATTGGGGTAGCTAGAGACCTTTCTTTTGGCCTCTGGTATGGAGTATGTGCTCAGTTTGTTTTGTTGCTTCATGCCCTGACTTTTGGATTCCAACACTAATTGCATTTTATTCATTCAATGAAAAATGAAAGTAATCTGTAGCACAGAGTAACTGCATATTTGCTTTGACTTTTACTTCCTAATGCAATTATGTAGTTTATTTTTTTAGATAGGTAGCTGAAAAATAGTGATATGTAAGTTTTATGCAAAAAGCTAAGGCCACAGTGATTAATTGAGCTGGAATCTTTATCTTCTTTTTGATAGCACGACAGATATGTTTATAATTTATTGTATGAGGGTTTAGGCTAAAGTGGTATTACCTGTCCAGGCAGCTTTTCAGTGGTTACGTATATTTTATCATGGATGACAAGCATCAGCTATAGTAGGACATTTTTGTGTTCCATAGAAATAATTACAGTTGTAGGATAACATAATTATAATATAATATAATATAATATAATATAATATAATATATCTTCCTATTCAGATATCTTATGTTGTATAGCTTAGACTCAGACTTAATAAAAGGAAATACCATGACTGAAATAAAAGTCTTAGTAAATGCACTGGAAAAAAAATAACAATAAGCAGCCCTGAGAGGTAAAATACATGCTTGATATAAAAGTGGATAATGCATTTATGTACAGAAATTTGTGTCTACCTGTAATTTTATCAGTGAAAAGGTTAACATCAAGGAGAATGTAATGGATTGATGTATTGCTTGCTACCTGAAATGACAAAGGGAAGGTTAATAGTTGTAAGTTGATAAATATATAATGTCAACAGAAACTAAGTAGAATTTATTTTACAATAGATGGATCTTTTTTTTCAAAATGAAAATAAATGACATAATTTAATTGTTTTACAAAACAAAATTTTGAATTATGAAGAGTCAATATTGTCTTTAGAGGCATAGCAGTTTTTAATAACATTGACTGCATTTGTCAGTAATATATATATCAGAGTGCATGGTGTACCATTTAGCAGAATGTTCTTGCTACTTATATATACTGGAAAACTCCCAATCAAAATTGTCATTTAATTGTAGAATTAAATAACACATGACTGACAAATGTACACACATTGAATGCAAATTTAGTGGATATAGCTCTTCCTTATTTTAAGTCGCATGGAAAGCACCTAAATGATTCAGTGGTAAAATGATGAAGCTTACATTTACAGAAAGAAGGCTATGAGGTAGAAGAGAGAATAATGCCTTGCAGTAGCATCCTTTGCTTGGATGACCCTAATTTCAAGTAATAGACTCAATTCAAAGTACGACAAAGTGGATTCAAAAGTAAAACAATGTCACCCAGAGACTAAAGACAAGCAAACACAAAGTAATGAATTACAATAAAAGCCATAAGAATTTTAATTAGTAAAACTCGGTTTTGGTGTGTTAATCATAACAATATGAATCATGTTGCTTTCAGGCTTACTTTTTTACTTACTCTTATGTTTGCAGAATGATTTACAAAAATGTGCTTCAATGTTAAAGTGCCATGCCGTAACAATAAGCTATATGAGGCCACATATGCAATTGAGCAGGTATTTTACAGATCTTAGATTAATATCCCAGAATAGCGAAGAAAAACATAAGTCTTAAAAAGTTCAAAATGGATGTGATAAATATAGTATTATGCATGTGAGTTTAATGTCAATTGATAACTTTCAAACACCTTCAATATACAACTTGACGTATAAAATTTCCTCCCAGTGAAGAAATATAACCAGTTATATCAATCTTAATTATCTCTGGCAGATATATGATAAGAGGTCACCAATAGACCAAATGCTAAGAAGAAATTAATGCAATAGTCACGTTGTACTAGCACAACTGAATAAAAAAGCAATATCACCTACCCAGAAGATAGTTATCTTCTAAATAATTAAAGGAACTACCTGAATATTCAGCAAGTAGAATGTGAGCACAAATGTCCACTTTTGTATGCATAAATGTGAACACAACTAACTGTTTAAATTCTTGAATTGCAATGATCTCTCACATAAAGGGGCAAGTTAGTATGTTTGTATTTTAAGCCACTTATTTTGCACAAAGTAGAAACAGTATTCTTCCACTATATAGGTTGCCACATTATTTCTTAAGCTGCAAATGGCTTCAGGCTGTTGCAGTGCTTGCATTCAGGCTACCTTCTTTAAACAGCTTATAAAGAATATTCCAGTACATATTATAACCATGTAAACATTTTGCGGGCAATAGTACCTGCAGTAGTCTGTTACTTGTTGCACCTTAGTATAGAATCACATGCAGAGACTAAAGTTGTCTGCAAGTTTTTCTTTATCAAATTAAGTAACATCCATCATCCACAAGGTTGCACTACACAGTCTTTAAATTCTGTTTCATTTCTGTGAAAAATATTGTGATGCTATGGGTATCTTTAGTACCATTTTGCAAATAAAAACTCTTGTTTTTTAAGTAATAATTAACACAAATTACATCCCCAAAGGACTACACTCTAAATTTATTACCTTAACAAGCAATGTGTCTCATCTTACAGTTTGAAACATTACGATCCTGGATGAAAATTCAGTATTGTTACCTGTAGTGGCAGCATATATTACACGCTTAATGATTGTGTATGAAACATCATGACTTCTTTTAGCACACAACCTAATATTTGCGCATACCTATTACAGTGAAATCCTACAGTGTCAGGTCCATAACAATGTTCATGTTAACATATTAATCACATATGCAATGACTACAAAATTGGTTATGCTCTTCCTTTACATATTTCTGGCAGTTTATGCTTGCATGCCCAATATCACCTTGTACTCCTCACTTTTCCAAAATTATACTGAAGAAGCTAATTTATTATAGGGGTTAAGTGTTTCTTTCCTCTAATTACAGGATCTTCATCAAAACAAATCACTTGACATTACTTCCTCATTTAAATACCAAATATCAAACAAGTTTAAAATTCAAATATAATATTGAAAGCATAAATATATATATATATATATATATATATATATATATATATATATATATATATATATATATATATATATATATACACTTGTTTGATACTTACTATTTAAATGAGGAAATGATGACAAGTGGTTTGTTCTAATAAAATTCCTGTCATTAGCGGAATGAAAGCTCTCTATAATAAGTTAGCTTATTTTGCACAGGCCAGCATTTTTTATTATAATTTTGGTTGCTATTTTTTTACGTTGGATGGAGATGCATTGTTTTTTTTTCTTTTTTCTAACTTATATAAAAAAAAATCAGCGATTTTTACTTCTTTGACTAGTAACGGTTTGATAAACATTTCCAACAAAATCAGTTAAAAACAGAGAGCAGAAAAGTGAGTCATTCGCTTCTGATGCCACTGGGAGAACTTCCATTGTGATCCACACAGCGCTCCTACTTACCCAAATATTTGAACTGTATCAGGGCACCTTAAATGAGTTGATAACAGCCAAGTAAACTTTTACATATTAAAATACAGCTACAAAAATGTAATAATCATAAAAGTGCAATGCTCTATACAAAAAAAGGAAAGAACCAAAACATAAAGACAAATACTGTGCCAGAGAAAGACCTGGAACAACAACACATTTGACATCATCTCTAACATCATAAACAGGAGACCATTGATAGGCAGCAGAGTGTTGTCATATGGTCCAGTTGTTACATACCTTCTATAAAATTAGGAAGATAGCAAATAATAGACATCTGGATGAATAAAACCTACTTAAGGTGTACGTATTCAGCATACAATACAGTTACAACAAAACAAAAGAACCGAACACCAGCTGCCAAACAAACTCAGAACTTTAAAGCAACAGGAAATAACTGCAAAAGTAAAACCAATGCAAAAAAAGAAGTGGTTTGGGCACACCAGGAAACGGCTCACTGATACAATAATTTATTGAAATAAAAGTTCAACACAAGCACTTTTGCCCTCCTACAATGCATGTTTAGGTAGTGGATGGAAATTTTAAGTTTAGGTTTAGGAAGGATTAGGAGTTAGGTTAGAGTAAGAGTTAAAACATTGATCAGGACACTGTTCAGAGTTAGGGTTAAGGATCAATAAGGAGCTGGCTCAGAGTTAGGGTTAGGGAGTGAAGGGGAGTTGTGTATAAGGTTAGGGTAAGGGTTATGGGATGGATAGTTAATTTAGTGGCCGTGGATGGGATTTGGGGTACTGGGAGTTAGGGCACTTGCCAACATTAGCAACTGGCAGCAGTGAAGTGTGTTGTAAGCTAATGGTACTTGAGCACTTGGAGGAGACCCCTATATTTAAATAATTACACAGTCAAGTACTGTTATACTGCTTCAAAAATAAACTGTATAAATGTTACTGTATATTATCCATGCAATGAAGCAATAGTAAACATTCCCAGGATTTTTACTCCATACACTCTGTTGACTTTCTCTCTTTTTCTTTACATATATGTCTGGCAGGTAATCATAAATCGCACCACACCAGGATGACTTAGAAAAAAGCTTTACTGGTGCATCCGGTACCTCGGCTTTCACCTTCAAAGAATGTTTTTACACCCAAGCAGCATTCCTTTAAACACCAATTAATTAAATAATTAATGACATATTCCTCATTCTTAACAATTAAGCAATTAATACAAATCAGTGTATAGTGAAGGTTTCCTAAAGCCATATTAACATCTCTTGCTCTATAATACATACATTCTTACAGCACTATGTAGTGCACATCTTATATATTACTTATCTGGAGAATACAATTCATTATGAGTTAAATTATATATATATATATATATATATATATATATATATATATATATATATATATATATATGTAAAAAAATATATTGACCCAATAAATATTCAAAATGTAAACAATATATAAACAGATTGTTTAGAAACTACTGCTATTTGTGTGCAAATTCTTCCACTTGACAAGACTGACACAATTGGAAAGTAAAAGTATTATAAACTATGATACCCTGTACCCCAGGGGATTAAATTTAGATATTAATCTAAGTATGGAGCAATAAAATGATAATAATAAAATATTTAGGGAGCTATTTAAATGTTTTATCCAGTATATGTGACTTTTGTTTTTTTGTATTTAGGTAGTTTCTAAAACAATGTGTTTATATATTGTTTAGATACTGAATATTTATTGGGTCAATATATATTTTTTACACACACACACACACACACACATATATATATATATATATATATATATATATATATATATATATATATATATATATATATAATGAATGTGTATTCTGGTCAATATATATATATATATATATATACATATATATATATATATATATATATAAAATGTAACACATAATGAATTGTATTCTCTAGATAAGTATTGTTTCTATATATATATATATATATATATATATATATATTTATGTAAAATTTAACATAATGAATTCTATTCTCCAGATAAGTAATATATAAGATGTGCACTACATAGTGCTGTAAGAATGTATGTATTATAGAGCAAGAGATGTTAATATGGATTTAGGGAACCTTCAATATACACTGATTTTTATAATTGCTTAATTGTTAAGAATGAGGAATATGTAATTAATTAGTTGATTAATTGGTGTATAAAGGAATTGCTGCTTGGGTGTAAAAACATTCCTTGAAGGTGAAAGCCGAGGCACTGGATGTACCAGTAAAGTTTTTTTCTAAGTTACCCTGGTGCGGTGTGGTTTACTGTTGCGATCTGCATACATTTTTGTGTTTTTTTCTGGTTCTGTTTGCCAGGAGATGATGAAATGGCAGCTGATTGTTCACAGCTTTCTTGCTTTATAATTTGGAGAGATAGAGAGGAGAGAACGGCTGGAGATGACCCGTGGAAATGGGAGAGACCAATACTATCAAAGCTGACTTCATTAAATTGGAATTAATGCTAACTAAGAGGTGACTCTCTTTTATGATATAAAAGTTTAGGAAAGATTTGTAGCCTTAGACATTACTCCCTGTGGTCTAAGGATTAGTAAATTACCAGCTTTTGATTTTGCCGAGAATGAAACTGATTTGCTTGGTGAATGGAACGCGGCATCTTTGGCATGTACCAAGGCGTGGCTAGGGTTGCTCATCAAGTGAAATGCTAGACAGCAAGAGAAACTGAGGGCTAATATCCTGTGAACACAAACAAAATCAGCATAGATGGTGACGGAAATGGTGTTTGAATCAAAGCTAAATGACATCAAAATTAAGGTGGAGAAGGTAGAAGAGTCGGTTACCCTGCGGAAAAAGGGTGAAATTCAACGTGATCTGAATGACTACAAGAGCAACATGATTTTTTAGTGGCAATGTTAGGAACCCAGGGGAAGGTTGTTTAGTAGGTGGAAGGTTGTTTAGTTGGTGGTTTGGCAATAAGGAGCAAGAGGGACGTGATTCATCAATGTTATCAGGCGAAACCGAATCTAGCAGCAAAAAGAGTGTTTTCTTCGAAGACCTCAATGATGGCAGCTTGAATTCCACTCTTCAGGTACCTCAGGTATGTCAGAAGCCTCAAGAGGTTGGGGGAAAAGATGGCAGGGGAATTCCAACTCCGGCGATAACAACAATGGCAACAGAAGTTTCAGGAATCGTAAGAGGAGAAACTGATGTGTGGAAGGAAGCAAGAGCTCAGGTGGAGAAAGGATTTAATATTTTTCCAGTTGTGGACAATTTAAAAGTTGTAAACCTGACTGAATAGACTTTAAATAGTGACATTGTTACCTTGTTGGACAAAGGGGTAAAGTTTATTTCTACTTTTGTACCCAGCCTAGCTGATTTGATTTTGGAAATAACCTGCTTTTGCCATAGGTTACATTTGAGGGCATTTTTTAAACATAAAAAAGTGGGGAAAATGCTGATAATGTGGATGCTGTTACAATTAATGAATCTTTATGTGATCATGATGAAAGTTGTTGTTGTTGTGTCTTTCGGCTTTTCCCAGTTAGGGGTCGCAACAGCAGAACTCCGGTCCGCTAATGATTGGCAGTTGATTTTTACGTGCCGAGTTGCCAGCCCTGATGCACAACCTTCAACGAAGGTATGCCCATTCACGCATGTCTCCATGCAGAAGATGCTCTAGCTGAGAGTCGAACCGGACAGCGTCTTACTATGAGGCGACAACGCTACCGCTGCACCACCACCGCGGATATGATGAAAGTATAGATGATAATTTACTTTTAAATCTGTCTGTTTATGATTATGATTCTATAGAAAATGCAGATGAGAATGATTTGTGGGTAACTGAAGGGCACCCTGTAAATTCAGACAATGCTGGATTTCATACTGGATGTGGAAAACTACGCTTACCGTGTATCCTTTATAAAAGTATGTTTATGCACCCAAAGGTATCCACGAGCATTTGTGTTTTTGAAAATATGTTGTGTCAACAAATGGAGCTAAAGTATGGAAAATTTAAAAAGAGTATGATTCTGTACAATTTAACTAAAGCTCAATAGGAAGCATTACAACAATTAAAATCAAATAGTGGCAATTACACATTCTTGCAGGCTGATAAAGGGGGCAATTGGGTGTTAATGACTAAACAACAATTTAATGCCATGACTGTGGCATTATTAAATCATTGCCCTATAACCCAGTCAAATAGTGTAACATGATTTTGTTGAATATTTTGGAGAGAGGAGAGAGTCTGGGTTTCCTTAATGGACAATATGTTAAAAAGTTGCATATTAGAAACCCTAAAGATGTGGTATTCAGAACAATACCTAAAATACACAAAATATTGATAATCCCCCAGGTAGACCCATAGTGTCATGTAAGGGTTCTTATTTACGAAATGTAGGCATGCTTTTGGACAGCCAATTGAAAGTGTATTTAACTAGAGTAATGTCACATATTAAAAATGGTAAGGAGTTGGCGGATATTGTGGTTGGCATGGATTGGCATCAGGAATATTATTGGGCCTGTGTGGATGTAAATTCTTTATATACTAATATAAAGAATAAATGGGGTCTGGAAGTCATCAGGGGAATGATGGGGGAAGGTCCTTGTACTGCTTTTATTAGATTATTAGAATTTTTGCTCACTCATAATTGCTTCCGTTTTTGGAAGTTAGCATTTCATCCAAAAGAAGGGCACAGTGATGGGGGCTTCTTATGCCCCCACCTGTGCTACCCTGTTTTGAATTATTTTGAAATAAATTACGTTTGCAATACAGAATTTTATAAATGGAACGTTGTATTGTTTAAAAGATACATAGACGATCTTATATTCATTTGTAATTGATTGTAAATGATTGGCAGTTGATTTTTACATGCCGAGTTGCCAGCCCTGATGAACAACCTTCAAAGAAAGTACACCCATTCTTGCATGTCTCCATGCAGAAGACACTCTAGCTGAGAGTCGAACTGGACAGCGTCTTACTGTGAGGCGACAACGCTACCGCAGCACCACCACCGCGGATATGATGAAAGTATAGATGATAATTTACTTTTAAATCTGTCTGTTTATGAGTATGATTCGATAGAAAATGCAGATGAGAATGATTTGTGGGTAACTGGAGGGCACCCTGTAGATTCAGACAATGCTGGATTTCATACTGGATGTGGAAAACTACGCTTACTGTGTATCCTTTATAAAAGTATGTTTATGCACCCAAAGGTATCCATGAGCATTTGTGTTTTTGAAAATATGTTGTGTCAACAAATGGAGCTAGAGTATGGAAAATTTAAAAAGAGTATGATTCTGTATAATTTAACTAAAGCTCAATGGGAAGCATTACAACAATTAAGATCAAATAGTGACAATTACACATTCTTGCAGGCTGATAAAGGGGGCAATTGGGTGTTAATGACTAAACAACAATTTAATGCCGTGACTGTGGCATTATTAGGGGATACTTTGGTGTATGACTCATTGCCCTATAACCCAGTCAAATAGTGTAACATGACTTTGTTGGATATTTTGGAGAGAGGAGAGAGACTGGGTTTCCTTAATGGACAGTATGTTAAAAAGTTGCATATTAGAAACCCTAAAGATGTGGTATTCAGAACAATACCTAAAATACACAAAAATATTGATAATCCCCTAGGTAGACCCATAGTGTCATGTAAGGGTTCTTATTTACGAAATGTAGGCATGCTTTTGAACAGCCAATTGAAAGTGTATTTAACTAGAGTAATGTCACATATTAAAAATGGTAAGGAGTTGGCGGATATTGTGGTTGGCATGGATTTGCATCAGGAATATTATTGGGCCTGTGTGGACGTTAATTCTTTATATACTAATATAAAGAATAAATGGGGTCTGGAAGTCATCAGGGGAATGATGGGGGAAGGTCCTTGTACTGCTTTTATTAGATTATTAGAATTTTTGCTCACTCATAATTGCTTCCAGTTTGGCAGTTAGCATTTCATCCAAAAGGAGGGCACAGTGATGGGGGCTTCTTATAACCCCACCTGTGCTATCCTGTTCATGAATTATTTTGAAATGAATTACGTTTGCAATACGGAATTTTATAAATGGAACGTTGTATTGTTTAAAAGATACATAGATGATCTTATATTAATTTGTAAAGGTGATATTCCTGAATTTCAGGACTTCATACAGGAAATGAATGACATAAGATTTGGAATACAGTTTACTTATAATACCAGTAGGGGAAACATGCAATATCTAGATTTGGAATTTTATGTGGATGAGGAAGGCCATGTTGGGTGTCGGCCATTTACCAAGGTTACTGCAGTTAATAATTTTGTTAAAGCAGACAGTATGCATGCTCCACACTTGTTAACTTCATTGCCTTATGGTGAATTTCTGAGGATACCTAACAATACTTCTGATCGTGGCAGGCTGGGTTACAAATTTGGGATGGTTAGGAACAAGCTTTTAAATAGAGGGTATAACCTAGAAGTTTTGGATAAAGCTGAAAACAAGGTATTAAGGAAATTAGGTCTAACACATAGTAGGAGATGGGGTGAAACAACCAGAGAAGTTGGGGAAGGTAATAGATGGACTAAAGAAGGAGATTCAGATAAACTATTTTTTTTTTGTGAATAGATACTCTCCATTTTCTGGAATTCTGAGAGGATTAGTTCTGAGATGTTGGCCAATAATAAGAAATGATGAAAAACTGAAGGACATTTTTCCAGATAAAGTCACTTTTTCCTATAGTAGGTTTAAAACCCTAAGATAATTGTTATCTATACGCACATGGGTGAAAGGAAAAGATAGGATAGGTAGCTTTCCCTGTGGTAGATGTAGGGTTTGTAATAAAATTAGGAATTTAGATGAAAAAATAATAAATGGTAAGGTCTATAACGCCAAAGATTACTACAATTGTGACACTAGGGGGGCCATCTATGGCCTGGGTTGTGGATGTTCCATAACTAAGTGGTACATTGGTCAAACAAAAAGGTCCATGAAGAAAAGAGTTATGGAACATATGAGTGACATAAAAAGGGGCAGGATGGAGAGTCCAGTGGCACAAGATTTAGTATATATTATAAAATTAGTGATGCTTCTCACTTCTACTGTGTGTTAGCAAAACCCCATTCTTGTCAAGGGGAATAATTTTCACATAAACTGACACAACTGGAAAGTAAAAGTACTATAAACTATGGTACCCTGTACCCCAGGGGATTAACTTAAATATTAATCTAAGAATGGGGCAATAAAATGATAATAATAAAATATTTAGGGAGCTATTTAAATGTTTTTTTTTCCAGTATCTCTGACTTTTGTTTTTTGTATTTATGTAGTTTCTAAAACAATGTGTTTATATATTGTTTATATATTGAATATAGGTCAATATATTTTTTTACACACATATATATATATATATATCATAATGAATTGTATTCTCCAGATAAGTAATATATAAGATGTGCACTACATAGTGCTGTAAGAATGTATGTATTATAGAGCAAGAGATGTTAATATGGATTTAGGGAACCTTCAATATACACTGAATTTTATTAATTGCTTAATTGTTAAGAATGAGGAATATGTAATTAATTATTTAATTAATTGGTTTATAAAGGAAATGCTGCTTGGGTGTAAAAACATTCCTTGGAAATGAAAGACGAGGTACTGGATGCACCAGTAAGGCTTTTTTCTAAGTTATCCTGGTGTGGTGTGGTTTATTGTTGCGATCTGCATATGTTTTAGTGTTTTTTTTTTTTTTTTTTTGGTTCTGACAGTTATAGGTTCATAGGTTGGTACTAGGCTATCAGCCCTAAAGCCTATACAAGCCTAGCCATAACAATTTCCCGGCTATTTCTTCCCACACTATTTACTTCCCTGGACCCCTGTCTAGCAGGGCGACTGACGTGATCCCTGGGGTGAATTTCCTTTCTCCCATCCAATCATCAAGGTTCCTTTTGAAGAGGACCAAAGAGGCACTCTGCTTGACATGTATGGGCAATCTATTCCAGAGTCGGGGAGTCTCTGGGTCAGGAACCTATCCCTCCAGCATGTTTTGTTTATTGTGATGACAAGGTTTAGATCCCTGGAGTGTGTGGCTCTGAGGGATTGGTATTTCTTTAAGTGTAGCATGTCCAACAGCTCTGGGTTTGACATGGCCTTGTATGTTAAGCAGAGATCGCCTCTGAGTAGACGATATGCAACAGAGTATAGCTGGAGTTTTTTAAGGCGGTCAGCGTAGGGCATCTGCTTTAGGCCTGTGATTCTTTTAGTGAGGTATTTCTGCGGCCTTTCCAGTTGTTGCAGATGTCTTGAGAGGTACATACCAAACGGGGCATTGTATTCTATAATGGGTCTAATGAGGGATGAGTACAGTGGGACAATGACCTCCTTTTTTCTGGATGAAAAGCCCTTAGTGATGAGGTGTGCCACATAGGAGGATTTCCTGACTGTTGTAGCGATGTGGTTATCGAAGGTGAGACCACTGTCCACCTGTGTCCCCAAGTCTCTTATCACACTTTCGGTGTTTAGTGTACTGCCACCTATAAGGTAATTCATGGATACATGTTTTTTCCCAAAGGGGATAACTATACATTTCTTGGCATTTAGCTTGAGCCCATGACTCTGGCACCAAGCATCTGTTTCTGTAAGGCCCTTTTGTAGAGTGTCCACGTCATTTGGGGATTCAGTAATGGCTCCTAGTTTGCAGTCATCTGCAAACTTTGTTATCCAGAGTCCCTTAGTGTTGGCCTGTACTTCAGAGAAGTAGATGCCAAACAAGAGCAGCCCCAGGACGGAACCCTGAGGTACTCCACTTGTCACTTGTTTGGAGCTGGATTAAGTCGGCTACTTTTACAGAGTGGGTTCTATCAGTAAGCCAGTTAGCAACCCATTGGGTGACATAGGGATTAATGCCCAGCTTAGTAAGTTTATCTATGATTCCAGAGTGGGGGATGGTGTCAAAGGCCTTGGCAAGGTCTAGATAGGCTGTGTGGACCACCTTACCCTTGTCCATGGCTCTGGAGACTGATTTGAAGAAGTCAATCAGGTTTAGGAGACAGTTAAACAGAAACTTAAGTGAAAGTCAACAATAGATCTCAACTAAAGTGATTAAAATGCAATCTGTCAAAACTTCTGGAAGGGGTTTAACATGGCTCCCTAAGTGGGAGTACTCACATCACCACATTCACCAAGCTCCCACAACTTTAATATTAGTCCAGAATTGGGGTATGCCTATCACTGTATATTCAATCAGATGTACTCGATCACTTAGTATATGATCACAAGTGCTTCATTAGATGGAGTTCCTGTAGAGTGAGGAAAAGTGCTAAACCTGCAATAAAAGTTGCATACATAATTCTGTCAGCTAGCTTTTGTAGTCATTCAGCATAACTTTCTGTTTTTGCAGTTTGTAGATATTTCTTTTCAAATGGCAATAAACATACCTCTAGTCAACAATGCTTAAAATGTTTGCATGGAAGAATTTCCATGCAAGATTACTACACAGCTTATGAATATATAGTTTGTATGAACTAATGTGGACTAAGTTAAACAGAACAGCTGAGTACTGTTATGAGCAGCGATATGCAGTAGTAATGTAAATTAAGCCATTCAGCAAAGCAATGTTAGGCATGAGTCACACTATTAATAAATGTGCATACGTGTACGGTGACTGAATCTTATAGCAATATGATTGCAAGTATCAGCACATAGACCATCATCTGAGTAGTACAATGGTAAGATGTCAACACATGAATGGCGCAATGACAAGATGCTGACATGGAGAGATGAATATCAGGTCATAGCTGTGCAGGGCCTTATACATTTTTACTGGAAAACATAAAAAAGAATAACAAAGGCTGCACTGCATTGTGCAGAAATATATTGCACAGAACTACTCACACACACACACACACACACCGTGTCCACACCAATAGGCATACTGATAATTTGTGTGTGTGTGTGTTTGTGTTTGTGTAACTTTAGACTTTAATGTAGTTATGTAGCTCATCCTCTTTTGCACACGTTTTAAACATCCCTCCACTTCATGATATTTATACAATACTTTCTCATCACCATAAGATACATGTATCATATACCCCACTGCACTATATTATTACAAAAATAAAAAAATCTGTCATGTAGGTCACACATTCTTCCATGCTACCATGCTATGGCCATACAATTTTTGAAAAGGTGGTCTGCACATCTGTCATTCTGCATGTGGCAGAAATGTATAGTATATATCCTGACCAAACATAATTAATATATTGCACATATATCTTCAGACAGTCATTTGTATGATTCTGCTCACTGATAACTGAAGGGCACTTCTGGGCAGTCCTGCATCCCAGATACTAGATATTTTATCTGAATGTGGACTTCACTTATGATTATGAATGTAAATTAATGGCATTGCTTGGATTAAAGTTTTTCTACTTCGGATAAATGATCTTGATTATCTGTTTACTCCTGATGGGCTTATTTAACCTTTATAACAAGAAACAGAGCTTTGGTCCTTTAACCTCAGTTCTTCCTTTTTTCTGAGTAATGAAAAGTGATTTTTCTCTGTGCAATTTCCAGGAATAATGTCATACAGTGGCCATAAAGTATGATCCAGAGTTTGACAAAACATTTTTGAAACAGGCTTGATTTGTTTGCATCTTTCCACCACTATAAACACACAACTTGAATAATATTTACAAGAAAACTTTAAGATGTTCATCCCCCTTAACTTAATGAAATGACATCTTGCTGTTCAAGTGTTTAAGGTTTATGAACGTGTACTTTTATGAGATAGAAAATCAATGCAGTCTAGCTATGAGAGCCTCATTATTCAAAATTCTGCAACATTTAAAAAATATCTGCTTTTTTCATATAATATGTAACACTCACTTATAGCATTTATAAGCTAATTAAATATCATTGGCTTCTTTTTGGACAATACTGACACATTGTAAAAAGGAGGAATTTCAAAGTTTTGGCAACTGAAGCATTATGTAACAAGACAGGCAGCTAAATTAGTGCTCTAATAATGGCTAAACCACAGTATCAGGCTCTAACTTTGCCTAAGCCTTCAAATATTGACATACAGCTTATGGGAGCTAAAAAAAACAAGTCTCGATGTCAGTCTTTGATTTTAAATACAATCACTTAATCTTGTGTTGGGACTTTAACTGTGAATATGGACATAGTAATTTAGGCATTAGTTACTCCCAACAGATAATGTTCAGTGAATTGAAGTCCAGTCAGTGCATGTTCATGTGTGCAATGCAGTGACATATACCTGTGTCTAGGACCCTGCCACTACCAGATGTTCACTGCAGCTACATATAGTGGCCAACAGAAACACTAGTGTACGTGTGCATCAGAATAAAGGACATGGGCTTAAGATTCACTGTGATATGCATGGTTTGCACTGACATGCATGGGTACCATATTGTCCACTGGCAGTGATTCACAGACAGTGAGTGGTGCTAACTGACTAAGCCATCTGAGCCACAGCACTGACTGTCCTACATTTGCATCATACGAGGTGTCAGTGCCATTTGTGCAACACTATTTACAACTGTACAACTTTGCAATATGGGAATTTGAATAAGCCAGTCTCATTAGAGTAATCACAGATCACAAGTTTACCTTTGATAATAAAACACTGGTTATCTGATATCAGCCACTAAGACCAGTTTAGGATTGTTATAAAGGTCTAAACCTTACTTAACTGACAAGTCACTCAAATATGCAGTACAAACACGTTTATTAAAACAACCTACTATATTCATTTTTATTTTTTACCAATATACCAAAGACACACCTCTGCAAATTAGAAAAACTTTAAACCAGATTTGGCAGATCTGTTGTCAATACTTCAAATAAAACATAACACTCTGTGACTCTCCAAATAATAAAATGGTAGAGCTATACCATCAACTCACTGTTAAAAATGACCATCAGTATGCACCCAAATTGAAAAGCATATCCCAACTTGAAACCTGTATTTACAAACACAAAACCTGCTCAAAGCAGCTAAAATCTTGAAATTACTATTGTGACTCGCTATACAGTATCCACATAGCTAAGATATGGAACCCCATCCTGGTTGGCATTAAAAACAATGCAAACCAGCACACTTTCAATGATAAGCTAATTCTTTATGTTATCAACAGCTGATTATGTTCTTGTACCTAACAATCTTTCTCCTGCCTCTGCCTCTTTTCTGTTAACGTGTGTTCTATACCTGATTGTTGATTGCCATTTTATTTTATACTTCATTATATTAGGAATTGCAATTTCAGCTTGGTGCTTTTCTCCCAGGCAAGTGACAAAATTGGTTTAAGTTTAGACAGTGTATCCCAGTTAACAAATATAAAAATAAGCAACCAGATAAACAAGCAGACAAATACACAAATAATAAACTAATTGTAAATATATCTATATCTGCTGGATAGCAAATTGCATGATATACAGAATCCTTGAAATTAGGATTTGAGATACGCACTACACTAAAAAGCTTATTGTCAGTGGGGTCCCACTGGGATCTGTACTATGGTGGCTCTTTGGTGGTATTTAGTGTTCAGATCCTCAAATGATCATGCTGATGTTAAGTGTTTGTTGCTGTCTAAGCTTGTAGGTGATTACAAACCTGGAGCTACCAGTAATACTCCATAGGACTTACTAATTCTACAAGAATGTCTGGCATGTACAAACAAATTATGCCAGTACCACATTATAAGGCTAAATTCTAAAAACCTGTAGTATTGTATCCTTTGGAAACTTAAACATCCAAACACCTACCACAAACAAGACACCCTTAACATCTGATACAGTTAATAGGGACCTGGGCACTTTCATAGACAATTATCTTCCCTTTGAGAAGCATGTTTCTATGGTCATTAGAAAATCCCTTTGTCTAAGCCAGTTGATTGCTAAAGGCATAACCTCATCTATGCTCTACCTTTATGTAGGTGCATAAAGAATATAATGCTCTATGTTTCATGTGCTTGTTCAGAAAAATAATCCAACCTGAAAGATCCAACATCTCCTCACTAAAAAAAACGAGTAGCCTAAGTTGTAGGATTTCTGCAGAGCATCTTAAATCTCTGACTTCACTTTCTGTGACATAATGACTCATACTTGGGTGACATCTGCCTAGCCTACAAAGCTTCAAATGGGCCTGTCTTGTGTGATCTTATCACAATATATGCAACATCACAACCACCTTTTCTAGATTCATAAACTTCCACCACAACATAAACAGAACCTGATAGGATAGACACCTCTCCGACGGAATTTCTCTCAAACACAATCTGGATGAATCTCAGGGTAACTGTAAGTATTTCCCAAGATAACCCCCACAAGCTCTTATGGAAAGGGACAAAATGTAGTGAGTATCACATTGGTTGTGCTCCTAATGCTCTATCCAGATCAGCAGTGTACTACTATCCT
This sequence comes from Protopterus annectens, assembly GCF_019279795.1. Taxonomy (NCBI): domain Eukaryota; kingdom Metazoa; phylum Chordata; order Ceratodontiformes; family Protopteridae; genus Protopterus; species Protopterus annectens. Next base: position 16,055,061 of record NC_056736.1, read on the forward strand.
AGGAACTCATGACCCTAAAAGCATTTTCTCCATTACCAAACACATTGATAACCATTAATGATGCCACAATAATTTGTATGCAACATATAAACTCATAACTACTAAACCATTAACTCAGGCCAGTTGGTGTAACCCAGCCAGTTCTAGCTGCCACTACAGCTACTGGGTGCATATTCCAAGCTACCTTGGACCTGGTGGCAAACACAGTTAACTCTTCCTTACAAGCCACATACACTTGATGTGGCCACCAGTCAAATCTGGGTCTGACTTGAGGAGAACCAAGGCTGCTGAAGAGGAACAAGGAGAAAACAAGGGGGTGAAGTTGTAAGGCTGCTGCCAACCCAGCATGTGACATGTATTTCTCCCTCAACAGCCAGCCTTGAAAAGGAATATCTCGGTCATGGGAGGAACCAAGTTAAGACTTGAAAAACTATTTAATACCAAAAACAATATCCAAATTAAACAAATCAAAACCAATGTTATTGAAATGAATATTGTCCAAATCTTAAAAATCAGAATCCAGTCTGTCAAGATCTCTGTGCTAAATCACATGGAAACAAATTTGACTAGCAACCCGCTTGACTCTATAGATGATGAAATCCCTGGGTCTCTCAGTAGAACTGGACCTTCTAGTACCACTCCAGTGAAGTCTCAGGATGATGGCAGACCAGAACAAAAAACAAATCTGGATACAACTGTCATAACTGGTGAATATCAGACAGCATTTTGTCCAACTGGATCTTTTAGGGGCCTGAGCCAAATTTTTACCCCTGAGGTGAATTACCACAATTTCAGGTAATGCTTCCTCCATGGTGACTTTATGCCACATTTCCGAGAACTGAAACCAACAGTGGCTAGGGAAACCAAAAGATTGAACTGTCTAGCTGTTAAGATTAAAAGAACTTGAATGACCAGCTGGGAGGCCAAGTCTCGCATTGTAGCTCTCTCGATGAAAGACTGACCCAAGATGCAAATGACCTCTTTCCCTGCAACAGAATTAAAGCCTGATGTAAGCCAAAAAGGCATCTGACACCCACATTCCCATTCTTTGAATGAGATTGACAGAGTGCCCTTCCATGGTCAAGTCAGGGTACGACCTATCTGAAAGGAATGCAAGAAGTAATCTTCTGGATAAATTCCTTGCCCTGCAAAGGCCAGCCTAAGAAGTAAATTGATCTCCACCAGAATGCAAGGCCTGCCCAAAGCTCACATGGAAACCAAGCCTCTCTTTTTCCCTGTGGAAGTTATATCGTGTAACAATCTGACCAAGTGCACTCAGGAAATGGCAAATCCAATGGTCTTGTCTAAACATGCCTGCTGACCTTTCCCAGATTAATCAGTTGTAGATTTCTTTACCCTTACCAGGATAATATCTATGTGGATGACAAGGTCCTCCCAGCAAAGGTAAAGGAGAAGCTCATTGGCATTAAAGACACCTGCTTACAAGGCCATGATGAACAAAGCTGCTATTGTAACAAACGTATGAAAGTCAACCAATGTCTTATAGAGACCCCGAATAATAAGAGGAGGGAGTTGCCTAAATATTCTCTAGGTCCTTGAGTACCTTCTCAATAATCTAGTGGCCAGGCACTTCCTGAAGGCCCAAAAAATGCTCCAACCATCCCAAAGCTACTAGGTTTACTTTGACAGTTATAAGCAAATCACTTGCAGTGGACCTGGCCACTAAATATTGAAGTAACGACTGCACCCCCTGCATGTCCTGGGACCAGATGGCAAAGACATGGAAAACCTGAAGGGATGATGAATATGCCTCTCTAATTGCTGGCCCAGAAGGTGTTCAAGAGCGATACTGCTAGCCTTCTCCAATTAGCCAGACTACTGCATGAACTGAATTGCCTTTTGGATCTGAATGCTTAGCTAACTGGTGAAACCTGACAAACTGAAAATGGGAGAGACAGTCAGCTATAGGTTTTACATGACCAGGGACATGAACACTAGATAATGACAAATTAATCTTCAGACTCAACAAAACTAAAAGCCTGATAACCAAGTGGACCTACTTGGAGCTGGAAGAATATTTATTGAGGGCATCCACCACCGACGATATTATTTGAGTGAAAATTAATCCTCCAGTTGTGTAACCTGTCCTTCCATACCCAAACTGCCACTCAAATGGGTTCATAGGTTTATAGGTGTGTACTAGGCAAATAGTCCTGGAGCCTTTACAAGCCAATCCCATAGGATTACCCTTGCATCGTGCCACCCAACCTTAGTTCCCAGTGTATCTGTCGAGTAAAGCCACTGGGGTTATCCCTGGGAAGAATTTCAATTTCCCATTCACTCATCAAGATTTTTCTTAAATAGGGCCAGTGAGGTGCTCTGCTTGACATGTTTGGGAAGTCTATTCCATAGCATGGGCAATCTCTGGGTTATGAACCTGTCCCTCTAGCATGTCCTGTTGATTGTGGTAACGAGGTTGAGGTCTCTGGAGCATGTGGTGTGGAGGGATTGTGATTTCTTTAGATGTAGCATTTCTAACAGAGCTGGGTCAGACATTGCTTTGTAAGTCAAGCAGGGATCGCCTCTAAGTAGGCAATATGAAACAGAGAATAGTTGGAGTTTTTTGAGGCTGTCCATATAAGCCAAATGTTTAAGGCCTAGGATCCTCTTTGTGAGCTACTTTTGCAGCCTCTCCAGTTGTTGCAGGTGTATAGTGAGGTACATGCCAAATGGGGCATTGTACGCAATGATTGGCCTAATGAGGGAAGAGTAGAGGGAGACAATGACCTCTTTCTTCTTGGATGCAAAACCCTTAGTAATGAGATGTTCCACATAGAAGGACTTCCTGACCACAGTGGCAATGTGGTGGTCAAAATAGAGGTTGCTGTCAACCTGTATTCCCAGATCTCTTATAACCCCTTCTATGTTCAGTGGACTAGCATCAATGTGGTAATTCATGAGAACTGGGTTTTTCCCAAAGGGGATGATGACACTTTTTTGGCATTGAGCTTAAGACCATGGCTCTGACACCAGAGGTTGGTCTCACTGAGGCCTTTCTGTAGGATGTCAACATCACTTGGGGAGTTAATAACAGCTTCCAACTTGCAATCATCTGTGAACTTTGTCAGCCAGAGTCCCTTCCTGTTGGCCTGGATTTCAGAGAAGTAGATACCAAACAGGAGAGGACCCAGGACCGAACCCTGTGGGACTCCACTCATGACTGGTCAGAGTCAGCTACTTTCACACTGTGGGTTCTACCTGTGAAATAGTTTGCAACTCACCTAGTGATATAGGGGTTGATGCCTAGCTTAGTGAGTTTTTCTATGATGCCTGAGTGGGGAATGGTATCAAAGGCCTTGGCCATATCAAGGTAGGCTGTATGAATCACCTTGCCATCATCCACAGCTCTGGTGACTGACTCAAAGAAGTTGACCACGTTGTGCAGGCATGATCTACCCTGCACAAAACCAAACTGTATGGGATCCAGAGTTTAGAGATTCCCTATATCCTTGTTTATTAGGTCCATGATGATGTGTTCCATAGCTTTGCATATCAGACTCATCAAGCTAATGGGGTGATAGTTCTCAGGGTCTGTAGTTGCTCCTCCTTTGTGGAGAGGGATGACTGTAGCAGTGTGCCATTCAGTAGGGACAAAGTCTGAGATGAGGCTGTGATTGAACAGAGCACACAGGTGAGGTGCCAGTTCACTCTGTAGTTCATGTAGAACATAGCCAAGGATATTGTTAGGTCTTATAGAAGCTGTATTCTTGGCTTTGGACTGTGCTGTTTTAACCTGTGCAGCAGTAATACTGGGTGCCTGGCAAACTACTGGTATTGTGATTGGTCCTTTTGTGAGGGATAGAGGGGTAAAGTTGGCACTGAATCTGTCGGCCAGTATATTGGCAATATCTGTTGGCTCAGTATAGGAGGTACAACAACAACAACAACAAGCTCAGAGCAAATCTGGGTATTGCCATGGAGATTCTTTACATAACCATAAAAGGCCTTGTAGTTGCCTTTACTATCTGCTGCAATTCTGTTTTCATAGTTAGCTTTAGAGGATTTGATGAGCGATCTCAACTTTTTGTTGAGGCTATTAAGGGAGTTTTTCCAGTCTTGGAAATTCACCTTATTCTGCATCAGTTTCCTCCTTTTGTTGTAGAGTTTGTTTATGGCAGGGAACCACCAAATTGGCTTTCTTTTTTTGGAGGAGAGCATCTTGGTTCTATTGGGTATGGCAAGATCCATGCATTTGTGTACTTGTTCGTACAGTGCATTAGTGTATGATTTGGCGGTCATGCAACTAATCTCCATTTGCATGGGTGCTGTGAAGTTAGTCACCTCTGTTTTTAGGAGCCCAAAGTTAGCTTTGGAGAAGTTCTTCATGGTGGTTACCTTTGCGGGGGGGGGGCAGGGAGTGGGAAGGATGTGGATTTCCAAGGTGATTAGTTTGTGGATGGATCTAACCAGAGAGCAGTTGACTATTGATGTAGAACAAAATTCGCCCATGTTATTAATGACCAGGTCAAGGATGTTGCTACTTCTAGTGGGGTTAAGAATGAGCTGGTCCAGGGCATTGGAATTAATGAATTCCAGGAAACATTGGGCAAGTATATTGGTACATGAGTAGTTTTCCCAGTTAATGGAGGGGTAGTTGAAGTCGCCCAGTATGAGAGTGTTAGGTTGGGCCCTAATATTCTCCAGGGTGCTTAAGAACATGGAGTGTGAGTCTTGGGTTATGGTTGGGACCTATAGCAGGCTATGACCTGAATCTCTGTCTTACCCAATGTTAGCTGCAGCTGAAATATCTCAGATGCGTTATGTTGGGCTACCAGTTTGGAGGTGTGTGCATCCTTTATGAATATGGAAACACCACTGCCTTTGGAGCTTCGGTCCATGTTTTGGGGCCAGAAGGTGTGGAATGAGTTATAGCCTGGTAGTGCAGTGGTGTGTTCTGCTGTTGAATCAGGTCTCTGTTATGGCACAAATGTCAATGTTCTCCATTTTAAGGAGTGCTTCGAGTGAGTGCATTTTGAGATTTAGACTTCTAGCGTTGAGCAGCATGCCCCTCAGATTGCATTTGTTTGTAGCTGTTATGGTGGTAATTTGGTCTTTGGAACACCAATTAAAAAAGGCACTATGCGGTGGCAAGAGTCTTGGCAGGATCTGGAAGCCCAGTGGTAACAGATGCAGGTAATCTCTGGCAAAGCATTGAGGTCTGTCAATCATGCCATCCCAGGCAGAGAGACACTGGATCCCCTTAGAATGACGCCAAAAACTTAGCCAATTGTTGAAATCAGTCATTTTCTGCTTGTACTGTGGTATCATTCAGGGTGATGGTAGGATGCTGCTCAGGGCTAGGGTCATACCCGCCTAGGGTACATAAGCCAAGAGCTCCTCCTTGTCTCTTTTCATGTAGTCCAGGGAGGTACATCTCAGATCATTCACACCCACATGTACAATGACAGAGTCATATTTGTACTTGTTGCTGAGAGACATGAGTGTGTGTGTTATGTGGTGAATCCTGGTGCCTGACAGGCAGCTGACTGCTACTTTCTCCTTTTTCAGACTAGTGAGTGGGACATCAGTGTGCCTCATGATCAAGCCACCTATGACTAGTGTGTTGGGCATGTTGTTTTGCCTTAGGGGCTTTGGTTGAGAGGCACACTGTTTAGAACAGTTATGTGTCTCGAGATTACTGTTGTGTTGTGGTGGTCAAGTGCATTTCTGCATTGCAGTTCTGCGGTTTGGATAAATTTTTATTGAGGGCCTCTGCAAAGGTGGGTGTGTGGTTTGTGTTTTTATGTAAAGGCAGTGTCGGTGTGTGTTCTGGAGGGCTATGTGTTCCATGTGGTGTGGTGCAAGTGTTGACCTTCTTCTCTTGACCAGCTATTCTGGTCTTGGCTGGAGAGTGCGTGTCTTCCAATTTGGATATATAAGCACATCTCTTACAAGTCTGAGTTTTGGGAGGTAAGAAGAGAGGGTTGTCAGTGTACATGAGGCAGGTGCTACATTGCCTCAGTATGCCCAAGTTCACCAGGTTAATAGGAGAAAGCACAGGGAACTGACATTTAGACATGCCTGGAGGGGTGGGCATTAATAATAAATAATGGAGCTGTTTCCTTGTAGAAAATTTAATGCTGGTAGCACTTTTGTGTGCTACAATAATTGCTACAAGAAGTCTGGTAAAGTGCTAGACTAATAAGCTAGTTAAAGTGCAGGAAAGGAGAGAACTAACAGATCTAAGGGAAAATTGAAGAGCAGATTTTGGCACTGCTCAGAAGCTTACAAACAGTACTGGTTACAGTAAATCTGCATCTGGACTAGACTAGTTACAGGAAGGATCGGAAACAAGGACAAATGTGGGCTTTTAAACCAGAAAGTTGAAAGAGATGGAAAAACTGCCCAAACGGCCAATAAATTACAATTTCTGGGCCAGAAACCACTCCAGTGCTTTCCACTCCCACTGAAAAGCTAGAAGGCTTCCCTGCAACACAGAAAGGCATGTTGGGCTCAGAAGTTTACAAACAGTCCTGAATACAGAAAATCTGTATCTGGACTAAACTAGTTAAAGGAAAGGCAGAAAAAAAGCTTAGAATATTTTTTTCCCAGAAACAAAATGTCCCTCCTCCTCTCATCGGACTGGCTTTCTGGCCACCTTTTGTCAAAACAGCTGCCTTGGAAGCAAACCCCCATATCAGATCCCCCTGCTGCATCTGTGAAATGCTCAAGGTCAGTGAAGGTAGACCAAGGGGTCTGCCAAAATGAAACTCAGATGAACTGATTCAAAAATGCAAACCAGAACTGAAGGTCATCCTTGACCCATTCGGTTAACCGCATAAAGTACTCTTGAGCCTGGTAACCTTCCACAAGTCAGAAATGGAATGCAGAAAAGTCCTTCCTGGAGGGACTACCCTGCAGGCAAAGTTCAGCAACTCCTGTAGCTGCATGGTCTCTCCTTTGTGAACTTTGCTGAATCCCCAAAAATTTCAAAGTAACTGATGGACTTGTTGAAGTTTGGGCAAAGGAAGCATGAAAGAGTTGTCAATAGCATCAACTTCCAAACCGAGAAAGGTCAAGACTCAGCTTATTCTTTCTGATTTGTTGCTGCCCACTGGTACATCTAACTTGTAAAATGGACATACCCTCTAAAGCACAAACCTGGCCCTCCCCCACTATCAGAAAATCATCTAAGTAGTAGACTGCTGACTGGAGGGGTGCTCGCTGTTGCAGATATTAATGAAAAGGCATGTTAAAGAGTTTGATTGCAGCATAAGTCACAGAACAACCCATTAGCATTGCAGAGTCAAAAAATATTTTACTGAAGACCTAAATAAGGCCAATCTTCTTGTCTCACAGGGAGAAGATGGAAAGCAGATTTTATATCCATCTTGCAGAGCCAGGGGTCAGAGTAGCCCATAATGACCTTCATTGCCTTGTCCAAGGAGGAATAACGTACCTTGGTCAGCTCACTGTCAATAAAATCATTAACTGAACCCACCCTACTGGGTGGGACAGATGGTGAATTAACCTGAATTCACCTTCCTGTTTCTTGGGAACCAGACTGTTGGAGGATATTTTAAAAGCTGGACATGGGAGGGAGGTGGAAATGGGGACATTTATCCAGCTGATTGCTTTTTGTCTACCAACATATCATCAATTTTTCCATATTCCGTGATGGATGACAGAGTACTAACTACCGTAAAATCTAATGTAGCTGTGGAATTAATAGAAAATCCCTTGGAAAAGCCTTTAAGGAGAATAACTACTGTCCTCTGCTCTAGATAATCTGACAATAGACAGGTCAACCTATCTAGGCAAATGGGGGAATGAATCCCCTGTGGTGCACTCAAGTTCTCGGCCAAAACCCCCTCATGTCCACAGAAAGGTGGCTTATCCTGAAAAAGGTGTTATGCTTTCCCATCTCACCTTCTGCCTGAGAAGTGGGAAAAGTGGCCTGTCCCTAGTCACTAACCCCCAGCACCTAGAAGCAAGGTGACCTTTCCCACATCCCAAACACAAATGGCTGCATTTGCAAGCAGGCCAAATGCATTTACCATGGATGATGACCAAGCACAATTTGTTTACTTTGTATTACCAACTTTCCATCAATCCCAGTGGCAGCCTACCTGTCCATCATGGCACTGAGCTATATGTCAGGATGCCTTGACTCCCACCTGAGGTATATATTAAGAGCTTTCATCATCCTAAAAATGCTGATTATTATTCAGCCAACCAGAACCCCATTTCACATGGTGGGCTTCCTTTATGGCCACAAAAGTAAGCTAATAAAGGTAGGACATGACTGGGTTCCCAAACAATGATCACCCCCATAAACACCACACAACTCAGTGACCAAGTATCCCATTTCGTTACAGGTATCCTGGCTGATCAAGTCCTTGTCAGACATTTTGTTGACTTCCAAGATGCACATAATTCCCTCAGTGTCCACTAGGTCAAATATATCTACAAATTCCCCTTTGAAAATCTTGTCTTTGACCTTGGTGAGAACATGTGTCATGATGTGAGACCCCAGGGAATCAGAACCCAAATGGCTGAGAGTAGCCATAAGGAAAAAAATTGGGAAATACAATCATCTGGATGAGGTATGCCCTTTCACCCTGAACCACTGAACTCCTTGGACCCCGTATGCAATGTGAGTGAGGATGGGTGGGTAAACTGGCCAGCATCAGTATTTACCCTTCGTTAGTAACCACAGCTGCAAATGCACCAAAGTTTCTTTCTATGGCTAAGTCAAACAAACTAGCCCTTTCATCTTCTAGTAAAGAATTTATAAACTCATCTAAACAATCCTCAGAAGACTTCCCCCTATCATTGATGCTAAGCCCTGCTGACCCAACAGAGATGTTACCTTGTGCTTCAGATGATACTTTGGACAGACAGGAAGGGGTGACCCTTGGACTGGAGGAATCTTTGTTGGTCTTCTTTCGAGCCTTTTTAGTCTGAGCTGGTCCTTCCATTGCACCCTCTTACATATTCAGTAATGGTCTCTTCTTGAAGTTCTGGCCCTGCTCAGCTGCTCTAATTGCTTTTATATCAGTTATCAATCATTGAGCCTCCTGCAACAGAAACATCCATCTATTCTTATTTAACTGGAATGCAGAGGAACCAGAAAAATACAGAGGATTAACATAGGCAGGAAAAATGGGGGGGGGGGGGGGGTGACAAACTAAAATAACCACTTGGATTTCCACTTAAAATTGTCAATCCAGGGAATCCTCAGTGCTATGCTACTGTTGGCATTCTAGAATGTATAGCCCTCAAGAAACTTGCCTTCCCTTCATACTGACTGGCAATAATGCACCAATGACTGAAACTGCTAAGCTGATGCATGGAGTCTGGAATGACATTCTCCTGTCCTGCCATGATCAATTTTGCCCAAAGACCTAGAATGTGCCTCTCCCTCTCTGACTAAAAGAAGGAAGGAAGCTTAACTAAAAAATCCAAAGAAGAGGTAATATCTAGAACCACCAAAGGAAGATTACCCACAATGCCATGAGTAAAACAACCTGTCAACTGTCATCATAAGTATAACATTCATTATAAGAGCATTGTGCCATACACCTTACTGTAGATTTTTTATGCAATACCCCTTAACACTTACAGTGTCTGTTATATACTTACAAGAACATCAATTAGCCCTTGTGCCAGCTACAGGAAGTCATAGTTTATCAAGCATCAGTCATGCTTAAAATAGACCAACCCAAGCTAATAATCTGGACCTAAACCATTTCCCTTAATGAACTTACTCAAAACTAAAGGTAGGAGGAAAATGCTAAATGTCTGACTGACTAACATGTAGGCGAGTTAAAAACATACCCCAAACTAAACCCAATATTTGCTGCACAACCAAACCCTAGCAACTGCTCAAAGATAAGCAACCCAACTAAAAAGTAGAACTTAAGTCAATAATGTTAATGCAAACTTACAACCTTCTGTGGCCCACCACCATGTTGACACCCACAATCAACAAAAATCTGGTTAACCAAAAAGCGTAATTAAAACTTCATAACGTGCAGTGCCAGATATCATGCAAAATAAAATAAAAGAATGTCCTTAATAATATGGTAACAGCAGCAAACTTTGTACCAAAATAAATTACATATGGCAATAAGGACAGGAAATAGACATTGCTCCAAAGAAACTAAGATCCCTCAAACAGCCCAGCACAAGGAAGTAAAATGACTTCAATTCTCAAGTTTTGTAAGCCTTAACTACACATATATATATATATATATATATATATATATATATATATATATATATATATATATATATATATATCTATATGGGTCTTCTTCACTTCACCTAAAGCTCATATGTGTGACATTCATTTCACAGAGACCAAATCACCTAAACTTCACTTCATCTAAAGTTCACTTCACCTAAAACTTATTATATCTAGTTAGGGGGGTGGGGGCACAGCCCCCCCCCCACACACTGGGTGGTGTGGCAGGTGTAGCCCCCCACTTACTTTGGTTTTACTGAACAATATAAAACTAAACCAGAGGATATAAAATCAAACTAGGTGGGAGGTATGCCCCACACCCCCCCAACTGTATATACTAACTCCAGGGTCGCATTACAGTGGGGAAAAGGACATATACCTTTTACTTGCCTTACAGTGCACTACAGACTGCCAGTACTAATTAGGTTCATGGGTTCATAGGTAGGTACTAGGCTATTGGACCTAGGGCCTATATAAGCCTAGCCAAAAGGTACCCTGGCTTTTGCCACCCAAGAAAATTATTTTCCTGTGCCACTGTCGAGCAGAGCCACAGAAGTGATCCCCTTGTGAATTTCCTATCTCCCATCCAATCATCAAGATTTTTCTTGAAGAGTGCTAATGAGGAGCTTTGTTTGATATAGATAGGTAGTTTGTTCCAGAGTATGGGAAGTCTCTGGGAAAGGAATCTATCCCTCCAGCATGTTCTGTTTATTGTGGTGACAAGGTTTAGGTCCCTAGAGCGTGTAGCTCATAGGGATTGGGATTTCTTTAGGTGGAACATGTCTAAAAGGTCTGGGTTTGACATAGCTTTGTGTGTTAGCCAGAGATCGCCTTTGAGTAGGCGATATGCGTCAGAGTAAAGCTGCAGTTTTTTGAGATGGTCTGCATAGGGCATCTGTTTGAGGCAGGTAATCCTCTTTGTGAGGCATTTCTGTGGCATTTCCAGTTGTTGTAGATGTCTTGTGAGGTACATACCAAAAGGGGCATTGTACTTTATAATGGGTCTAATGAGTGAAGAGTAGAGGGAAACAATTACCTATTTTTTCCTGGATGAGAAACCTTTTGTGATGAGGTGTGCCACGTAGAAGGATTTCCTGACTGCTGTGGCAATGTGACTACTGTCCATCTGTGTCCCAATGTCTCTTATCACATTGTCGGTGTTAAGTAGACTACCACCTATGTGGTAGTTCATGGGTACAGAGTTTTTACCAAAAGGGATGACAATGCACTTTTTGGCATTGAGCTTGAGGCCATGGCTTTGACACCAGGCATCTGTCTCAGCGAGGCTCTTTTGTAGGATGTCCACATTTTTTGAAGTTTTGATTATGGATCCTAGTTTGCAGTCATCTACAAACTGCATTAGCCAAAGACCTTCTGTGTTAGCCTGTACTTCAGAGAAGTAGATACCAAACAGGAGAGGACCCAGGACTGAACCCTCTGGTACTCCACTTGTCACTGGTCTGAAGTTGGATTTGGAGTCTGCTACTTTCACAGTCTGGGTTCTGTCAGTGAGCCAGTTGGCAACCCATCTTGTGACATAGGGATTTATACCTAGTTTAGTGAGTTTATCTATAATTCCAGAGTGGGGGATGGTGTTGAAAGCCTTGACGAGATCAAGATAGGCTGTGTGTACCACCTTAGCCTCATCTACGGCTTTGGTGACTGCTTCAAAGAACTCTATCAGGTTTAGGAGACATGATCTGCCTTTTACAAACCCGAACTGGGTGGGGTCCTGAGTTTGGAAATTACCATTGTCATTGTTTATATGTTTCATGATGATATGTTCCATAGCCTTGCAGACCAGGCTCGTTAGGCTAATGGGGTGGTAGTTTATGGGGTCTGTGGTAGCTCCCCCTTTATGGAGTAGGATAACTGTCACTGTGCGCCATTCAGTGGGCACATTGCTTGAGATGAGGCTATTATTGAATATGGTACTTAGGTGGATTGCCAGTTCGTTCTGTAGTTCATGTAGAACACAGCCTGGGATGTTGTCAGGTCCCATGGATGCTGTGTTCTTGGCTTTGGATAGTGTGTTTTTTACCTATGCAGCCATGATTACAGGAACTTTGCATTCTTCTGGTATAGCGATGTGCCATTTAGGGGATGACAGGGGGTAAAGTTAGCATTGAACCTATCTGCCAGGATCTTGGCAATAGCAGTTGGTTCTGTATATGTAGTGTCATTGTACTGTAACTCAGAGCAGATCTGAGTGTTGCCATTGAGATTCTTGACATAGCTATAGAATGCTTTGTGGTTGTCTTTAGAGTCACTGGTGATTTTGTTTTCATAACTAGCTTTGAAGGATTTTATGAGGGATCTCATCTTCTTACTGAGGCTGACCAGGGAGTTTCTCCAATCATGGGATTTTACTCTTTTTTGCAACAGTTTCGTTCTTCTGTTGTAGAGTTTGTTTATGGCAGGGGACCACCAGATTGGCTTCCTTTTTTTGGAGGATAGCATCTTGGTTCTGTTAGGCATAGCACGATCCATGCACTCATGTAAGTGCTTATAAAATGCATTTGTGTAGGATTCAGCAGTCATACCTCTATTGTCCATCAGCATGGGTGTTGTGAAGTTTGCACTTCTGTCTTAAGAAGCGTAAAGTTGGCTTTGGAGAAATTTTTTACTGCGGTTTCCCTAATGAGGGGTGGGGGAGGGATGCAGATGTCTAGGGTGATTAGCTTGTGGTCGAATCTGACCAATGAGGAATTTACCTCTGGTGTGGAGCACCGGTTGCCCATGTTGGTAATAACCAGGTCTAGGATATTGCTGCCCCTGGTGGGGGTGTGGATAAGTTGATCCAAGGCATTTGAATTTATGAATTCCAGAAAACGTTATGCACAAGAGTTGGTACATGTGTAGTTTTCCCAGTTAATGGTAGGGTATTTGAAATCACCCATTATTAGGGTGTTAGGTTGTACCCTAATATTTTCCAGTGTATCAAGAAATGAGGAGTGGGAATCCTGGGGCATGGTGGGGGATCTGTAGCAAGCTACAATTTTCCCACAGTTAGTTGCACTTGGATAATCTCGGATGCATTATGCTGAGCAACTAGCCTGGAGGTGTGGATATCCTTAATGAATATGGACACGCCTCTGCCTTTAGTGTTTCAGTCCAGGTTAGGTGGCCGAAAGGTGTATTATGAATTATAGCCTGGTAATGCAGGGGTACTCTCTGGAACCTTGAACTAGGTCTCTGTCACTGCACAGATGTCGATGTTCTCCATTTTAAGGAGTGCCTTGAGTGAGTGCATTTTGAGGTTTAGACTTCTAGCATTGAGTAGCAATACCCTCAGATTCTTCTTGCCTGTACCTGTTATGGTGATGAATTTGCCATTTGAACCTTGCCTAAAAAGGCACTATAAGGGTGGCTAGAGCCTTAGCCACTATCCGGAATCCCAGGGGCGACATGTGCAGGCCATCTCTGGCAAAGCTTCGTGGTTTGTCACTCATGTCATCCCAATCAGACAGATACTGGATCCCCTAAGAATGTCACCAGAAGTTTAGCCAATTTTTGAAGTCAGTCATTTTGTCCTTGTACTGTAGTATCATTCTGGCTGATGGCAGGATGCTACTCAGGGCTAGGGTCATACCTGTCTGGGCTATAAGATCGGACAGCTCCTCCATGTCCCTTTTCAAGTAGTCCAGGGAGGCACATCTCAGGTCATTCATACCAACATGGACAATGACAGAGTCATATTTGTACTTGTGGAGTGACCTGAGTGCATGCATTATGTGGTGGATCCTGGCACCCAACAGGCAGCTGACAGT
>NC_056736.1:16074040-16116540 GCF_019279795.1 Protopterus annectens
AAATTATTTAATAAGAATATTTAATTTGTTACTATTGATATTATTGATCTTTTTTCCATCATTCCACATGAAATATGCTTGGAATGGTTTTGAAGACGCAATTTCAGACAAGGGACTTTTTAAATTGGAAGTATTTAGGGTTATACAAGAGTTAATGGAAATGGTATTAGGAAACAATTTTATTGCATTTGAAGGTGAATTTTACAAACAAATTAGTGGCACAATAATGAGCTATGCCAATATTATTTTACAAGCATGGGAAAAGAAAATTGTTTTTAACTCCCCTTAAGTACAGTTTTGGAGCCTATATAAAGGTTTTTAGATGACATCATTATGTTTTGGAATAGTACTGAAGAAAAATTAAATTAATTTAAAAAATATATAGGACAAACTACTCAATTCTTAAAGTTAAAACAAGAAAGTCCAAAAATGTATAGACCACCAAACAAGGCGTGCGTGCTCTGAAAAGTCCAACAAATATTTTAATGGCTGAGAACAAATAAGAAGTGTAGTTCAGATAACAATAATCCAATATGCAATCCAGTAACTGGCAACAAGTAAAAAGTTAAAAGTTTAAAACAATCTGACAACGGTAATCCGGGTCACAATGTGACACAACTATTTTTTCCCCTATATAATATATTTTAGACACATTTTTGAATATATATTTTATCATTCCTAATTCATTATGCAAAGGTCAGGCAATTTGGATTTTATTACAACTTTTTAGCATTTTAAAATGTTTTAAGGTACAAGTTTCTCTCTCCCTTATGACGTTTTTGCCTTTATTTGTTATTTAGGTCACTAGAAGGTAGTATAACATGTATTTATTTATTTACACAAAAATATGTGGAATTTGTGGCTTCCATTCTTCACTGTTTTAACAAGGAGTAATTTGTATTTTGAGTGGAAGATTTTAAGAGTGGTCTAAAGCCTTCATATATTATTTTTAGATTTCATTAATTGTCCTAGGACTGACTGTAATTATTTTATCATTTTATCATTACATTTTTATATTTTTATTCATATTTTTATTCATATTGTTCGAGTGGATTTAGACAGTTTCCAATAAGTAGTGTTATAATTACTTAAGCAAATTGGTTAACTGATGTGTTATTTAAGGACAGGGGGGTTATGGCTAGAATTCATTGTCTGAAAAAGTCTCAGTGGTTCTGAGATGAAAAACACGGTGAATTCAGTTAAGTGTTTTTGTTTACTGTGCTCATTTTATTATTTGGTCATGATTAAAGTTTGGAATTTCCTGCAAAATCTTTTATCGCTGTTAATCCTTTTACCTCTAGAGTTATTCCTGCTATTAATTTATGTAGTTGGCACCTCTGGTGCTCATTTGCACTCACTTTCCTTACAAACTTTTTTAATATATATATATATATATATATATATATATATATATATATATATATATATATATATAATCTTGCCCCAGATAACCCTCCCAACCATGATTCCTCTGTATCAATATTCACAAACACAGATATTTTCCTTTTTTTTATTCCAAAGTTAAGAGTGAAACATTCTACTTTGGATGTGTGAGCTAAACACCTTAGCCATTTATATATTTTTTTATTTTTATCATCTAAAGTAGATAAAATAATAACCCTCCTAGCTCTTACCAGCGCAACTCACAATACATTTCTTTAAAGAAATAAAATAAATAAAAATAATAAAACTAGCAAATATGGCACTGTACAGGCCACTAAACAATGACTGTACAGCTGATAAGCCAACACCGTGAACCACGACCTCTTACCTGAGTGGTCGCTGCCAGCCCACTCCATTTTCTCTTCTCCACATGCTTGCTGACAGATCTCTCGAGTGGATGCATAGTATTCCCTTAAAAGGGGATATACCTCATCATGCCCACCCCTTTGACTCATGCACTCACAGACAATGCGGCATTACAAGGTAAGTCATCATTAATTCCATACGGATGTTATTCTCTTCAGATTCTGGAGTAGAACAGATGTGCTTTAGGATAAGGACCATGAAGACAAAATTGTGCTTTATGATTATTAGGTCGTATTTGTAGATCAGTGCATATTCTTGGATAGTTAGTATTACATATATCCAGTACAGAGGATTTGTTAAATTGTGGGTTGATACTTGTGGGTTTTCTAAGTAGTTGTTTCATATCAGCTAATGTACGTGCTCTATTCAGCTGAGTGTGTAGATTTCCTAGCTAATCAGTATTTAGAACAACTAGTATTATTAGTTTTCTTTCTATTATTAGTTTTGTGGGAAATATTAAGTCAATGTTCAGTTTTTTATACAGATTATGGGGAAGGTATATAATTAAAGGCTAGATAGCTTTGATTATTGTGGCTTGGACTTCAGCTTGTTGAGGTTGCTATCAAGGTGGTAATCACACATTTGAAGAGCACAGCTGAGTTAAGGAATTTTATTTTTGGTAATAACATCATATCTTGTCCTGTGCATTACCCTAGTTGCCACCCATGAGTGTTTTTGTTTTTGTTACCATGGATTAATTATACCTGTTTGACTGATAACTTTGGAGCAGACCACAAGTCACTAACAACCACAAATGACTTGTCTAGGTTAATGCAAGCCCCCTGAACTGTTATATACTGAAGTATCTGTTGCCTAAACTATTTTGATTATACATACAGTAAACTCTCGGTTAACCGACACCCATGGGGATTAGTAGATGCTGGATAACTGTAGTTTCTGGTTGCTCGAGAGTTACTACTAAAATATGTCTGACTAATGCTGCACCCTGTAGTACTTGTTTGGTTTGACTTGTTCTTAGGTTGGGGAGAGAGGAGATGTATTCCTATCTTGCTTTTTAAACCTCTAAAACTCTAAAAGTGTACTAGCCTGTGTAACTGATTTATTGCTGCCTTCTGTATTTCTGGGTGTTTTCTATCTAAAACACTAGTTTAGACCAATTTACAGGCTTTGCTGTATTCTGGGCTGTGGTGTAGTTCCTGTGTTGTCCATTATCTTACTTGGATAAGAAGGAAGTTTCTTTGCTCACCAGTGGGAGTGGGGAGCCTTGAGCAGCCTATCTGTCCCTGAAGGAGTGACCTCAGCACAAGAGCTGTAGTAATTGGTTGTTTTGGACCATTTCTATCTCTTTTCAAATTCCCTGTTTAAAACTGCTCTTCAAATTTTATATTATAAGCATAGCACTTGTTCTCAAAGCTCAAGTAGCACTACATCCACCTACCACCCCAACCACTTCCCTTAAAGGCACAGCACTCTCTTGTAATATTATAGCATGTCGAGTGGTAGATTGCTAGCATCTTCTCCTGTTCAGCTGGTTAATCTGGGAATCTTGAGACAATGCTATAATTGTCTCATGTACACAGACAACCCTCTCCTCCTCCCAACAAACACAAATACATGTGAGAGATGCAACTATATAGCCAAACTGGAGGCTGAACTCTCTCAACTCAGGACTGGCAAGACCAGATAGGAGGAGAAGGTAACCACACACACAACAAACCCAGTCACATATAGACCTACCCCAACTGCAAATCAAGCACATAATAACACAAAACATACTCAGAGACTCTATTAAAAAACTTCCAGACACAACAGAGGCTCCCAAAGCAGACACCCAAAAATCCACCACCTCAAAACATAACACATGCAACACATACTTCAATAAATCGGTGTGTCAATAAATCACAGCCCTTAAGGCCAAACACTATGCCTGATACACTAGTGATAGGTGACTCTATAGTCAGACACACTGATGTCCCACTTACCAGGCTGAGCAAGGAGAATGACTCTGTCATTGTCCATGCCCTCTGATTATGTAGCCTAGGCTGGTATGACCCTGACCCTGAGCAGCATCCTGCCCTCACCAAGAATGATGCCACAATACAAAGACAAGATGATCAGCTTTAATAATTGGCTCAATTACTGGTGTCATTCTAGGGGATCCAATGTCAGTCTGCCTTTGCACCTGTCACCACTGAAGATGAACCCACCTCCTTAGAAAACAAAATGGAAAAATTATGGGTAATGCTGCTCAACGCCAGAAGTCTAAATCTCAATATGCAGGCTCTTGAAGCACTCCTCAGTATGGAGAACATCGCAATCGAGACCTGGTTCAAGACTCCTGAGAGCACCCCAGCACTACATATTCATCAAGGATACCCACACCTCCAGGTTAGTGGCAACTCATGAAGCATTGGAGACCATCCAGGTGCAGCTAACCATAGACAAAACTGCTATACAACTGGTTGCATGTTACAGACCACCCTCCCAATCTCAAGAACCCCACTCAGACTTCCTGAAGACATTGGAAGATGTGAATGTCTCACCAAATACCATCATACTGGGAGACTTCAACTACCCTAACATAGACTGGGAGCACTATTCTAGCCCTAACACCTTAGCCCAAAGGTTTCTGGAATTCATAAACTCAAATGCAATGGAACAGGATAATATACTAGACCTGATCATCACAAACATGGGGACAAAATGCTCCAAACCGGAAGTATTTCCCTCACTGGTGAGATCTGACCACAAACTAATCACCCTGGATATACATTTACCACCTCCACCCCCAGCACAAAAGACTACAGTGAGAAACATCTCAAAAGCCAACTTTACACTCAAGAATGCATGGATCAAACCAAGAACTCTCCACCAAAGGAAAGCATCCTGTCTGGTGGACCCCAGCCATAAACAAATTGTATAACAAAGAAGGAAGCTACTGCAAGACAGAGCAAAATCCCATAAAGGGAAGGCATCTCTGATCAGCACTCATAAAACATCCAAGGCCAACTTTGAGAGAAAAATCGCAAGGACACTAAAGATAACCACAAGGCATTCTTCAGTTATGTTAGAAACCTGGGCAGAAACCCTCAGATATGCTCAGAGTTAGAACCCACAGATATTGCCAACATTCTGGAAGACAGGTTCAGTGCAAATTTCTCCCTCCCTCACCTCCAAAAGAAATACTCATCCCAGCTGAATGTAACCTCCTGCCATCTCTGATGTCTAGGTGAGAACCGCCTCAGCAAAGCAAAAACACAGCATCTATGGGACCCAAGAGGAGCTGATCCAAAATGTTATTTAACCTTAGCCTTACTACAGGATATGTACCTAAACACTGGCGGGAGGCTCCACTACAGACCCTGGGAACTGACCAGCCTGGTTTGCAAAGCTATGGAAAGAATTATTATGGAACTCATAAACAACGACATTGGGGACCTACAGTCACTTGATCCCACCCAGTTCGGCTTTGTAAAGGGCAGATCCTGCCTTTTGAATCTAGTTGACTTTTTGAAACAGTCACTAGAGCCATTGATGAGGGCAAGGCAGTCCATACAGCCTACCTACACAATACCCCACTGGGGATCATAGATAAGCTAAACAGCTAAAATGAAAATGCATATGTCAAAAGATGGGTAGCAGACTGGCTAAAGAACAGAACACATAAAGTCAAGATTAGCCATGTCAGACTGGTGTCCCACAGGGCTCTGTCCTGGGACCCTCTTGTTCAGCATACATCCTACAGAAAGGAACGGACAACTGGTGCCGGAATCATGGCCTTAAGCTGAATGCCAAGAAATGTATAGTCATCCCCACAAATTATCACATAGACAGTAACCCACTGAGAAAGTAATCAGAGACCTGGGGACCCAAGTTGATAGTGACCTCTCATTTGACACCCACGTTGTCAAAGTGGTTAGAAAGACTTTCTACCTTGCCCACCTTATCATGAAGGGGTTCACATCCAGATCTATCAGGCCCATGATTGAGTACAATGCCCCATTTGGTATGTACCTCACCCGCACTTACAACAGCTGGAGAGACCCCAGAAGAACCTCACCAAGAGGATCAAGGGTCTCCAACATAGGTCATATGCTGCCAGGCTAAAGAACCTCCAGCACTATTCAGTAGCATATCAGAGGTGATCTGTGCCATGTCCAACCAGGAATTGATGGACATGCTCCACCTCAAAAATCCAAATCCATAAGAACCACGAGAGCCAAAGATTTAAACCTCAGTACAAACATAAATAGAACATGCTGAGGGACAGATTCATAACTCAGAGGCTTCCCATACTCTGGAACAAAATCCCAGTCCATGTTAGGCAGAGTGACAGAGGCACAGTAAACTGTCACTACTAGACAAAGGCACAGTATTCTAAATTTATTCTATACACCTTAGTACCACTACATGGGGTGGCAAAAGCCACATCTCTAGGGCTAGGCTTGCAAATACCCCAGGGCAGATAGCCTAGTACTAAACTATGAAACTATGAAACTATAAAAAAGTAATGTATGTTTCTGGGGATGGTGGAGGGAGCAGTAAGTGCAACACATGAACATTTTACTGTATTTCTTTGATTTTTTTTTTCTGGTTGCTTGAGAGCTCTGGTTACTTGAGAGTTTAGTGTACAATCCAGAATCAAACTGAATATACATGTAATCTTTCAATTATTCATTTCAAGAATACTTGAAACTTCCCATGATTTGTTAATGGAATATTTTGAGGATTATATCTGCCTCCCCCAAAACCACAAAAGAGAAAACCAACATTATTTTTTTTTCTAAAGTCATACTTTAATTTTTAATCAGTGCCACTGAATAACATAAGTAATTGTGGCAATATCTGGTCAAGATAGTGATATGAGAAAAAAGGGTTCCTATTACATGAACGGATTTTACAAAGTTTAAATGTCATATGGTCGACACCATATGATCAAACTTTGAAAAGTTCAAAGGTTAAATGTAATGGTGTTGTATGGTATAGAATGGGAGAATTTCCCTTATAGGCACTGAAGTGCAATCTAGCAGTTGGTATATTTAAGTAGGGGTGTGTGTGGGGGGTGCAGGGGGGCTTGCCCCCCTGCTCGGAGAGTTAAGGTAAGTTTTATTTATTTTATGTTTTATTATATACTCAAAGTGTCACACTTCTATCATATGTTGTCAAATATATGGGATTCGAAGTTTTGAAACTTCAAATATATAATATAGACCCGAGAAAAAACACATATAGATTAAATGCTCTGTACTACAAATGCAGTCATAATAAACATTTTCTGATATTTTCTAAGTTTCTGGAAGTGTGCAAGATACCAGCATATGGAGTATGTCTAACATTCAGTAAAGCATTCAACACCAGGAATAGTCAGAGGTTCATCTCTGTGGTTAATTGTATGAATTATATCGCTAACATTTTGCCAGGGACAACAGCGATAACTGTGACCAGATGAATGGTAAAGACAGGTAGCACCTCTTCAAGTGTGCTGATCCAGCCAATACAGGATGACAAGAAAGGTGGCAGGGCCTGGTATGGATATTTATATCATGGCACAACACATGGCAAAGACATGCAAATCTTAATGATGCATGCATTACAATAGATGCTGTACTAAACAAAATGTAGATTATGTTGTACAGTGTTTAGTCTGTTCTGACTGCGCAACAAGCATTACTACACACAGTACAACTCTCAAACTTCACTTGTAGCAATATCACTCCAGACATCATTTCAGCAGATTCATTTGCAAAGGAGTTTTACACCCACATAAATGTATAGAACTGGAAGTCCCAAATAGATTCAAATACAATGGGAAATTTAAAAGAAAACCACCCTGGTTCCCAGTGACATAAATAAAATCTGCAATAAAAGGAAAAAAGTCATTAGAGCCTACAACTTCTCTAAAGATCCCCAAGTCAAGGAATATATTAGGAAGTTGACCAGGAAGTTAAAAAAGTCTATTTTATCTACTAAGGCAACCTATAAACTCAGGTTGGCATCTGAAGCAAGGACAAATAGAAATTCCTCCTTAGTTATTGTTGAAATCTGAGAAACAGCAATCAACAATGTACATAACACATACTAAATGCAAAGTTTTCTCAGACACAGTGGGCATTGTCAACATACTAGCAAATAGTTTTAGTGCAAATTTCACTCATGAGATAACCATCTAAAGCACTAGGATCCCCATATTTCTTAACACCCCCCCCCCATCAGCACTAAAGAACATTTACTGAAAGAAAAGTCTATGACTAACAACACTTCCTCTCTGACACCAGATATCATACCAGTCTGTTTGCTAAATTATACTAACCACACCTTGCTGGAACCTAGACTATTTAACCTGAGTCGGGCTACAGGCTCAGTCTTAGAAGTACGGTATACAGTACTAGTGATGCAACAGCAAAAAGGTAGCCCTACTAAAGACCTCAAAAATTATAGGCCCATCAGCCTGAAAAGTCTCACCTGTAAAGCCATGGAACACAGTGGTCCATAGGCTCATAGGTATTTGCTAGGCTAGTGATCAATGAGAATATTTAGTAGCCTAGCCATGTATTCCCAAGAGGTTTATTACTTCTAGTATTATAAGTACAATAAATCCAGAGCCCTTTGTATTTTAAGTACGAATATCCAGAGCTGGCAGACGTTTAAATGCTACCTGTATCCATCAGGGACAAGGATGGTAATCCAGTAGTGAACTTATACTTTCTCATCCATTCATCCAAATTACACTTGATAGAGTAAGTGGTACACTTTGTTGTATGTGGAGAGGAAGACAATTTGAGAAAAGTGTTATTCCCTGTGAAACACACATATCCCTCAATTATGTTATATTTAAGTTTCAGAAAAGATTAAGATCTCTCAAGCTGGTGTTTCAGCCACTACTGGACTTATATATGTGCAGTAGGTCTGATGGGATGGAGTCAGCAGATGCTCTGTAAGCAAGACAGAGATCATCACTTAGTAGTTTGTAGGATACAGAGAACAGGGACAAAGCTTTGAGACAGTCAGAGTAGCTTTAGTGAGTTAGGCCTTGTATTTTCTTATTGAGAAAGCACTGTGGTCATTCAATTTATGTGAGGTGTTTGGACAGGTAAATTCCAAAGAGGGCATTATACTGAAATACTGGCCTAATAAATGCAGAATATAGTGAACTAATTACCTCTCTGTACCTGAATGGTGTAACCTTACTAATAAGCTGTACAGCAAAAAGGAATGTTTTAAAATAGTGGCTATATAATGATTGAAGGCCAGCTCATTGTCAATATGGTTCCCAGGTCCCTAACTACTGGATCAATTTTCATGAGTGTGCTGTCAATGTAATAGTTTCAGGGTACGTTATTCATCCTGAAGGATATTATTATACACTTTTTAGTGCATAGTTTTAAGGCATAGATTTTACACCATTTGTTTGGAAAAGACTCTCCTGAAGGATCTTGGTGTCTTCTAGAAATTTATGATGGCACCAAGTTTGCAATCATCTACAAACATGATCAGGCATAAGCCCTTAACATTTTTTTTAATTTCCCTAAGAGAAGAGACTCAAGGACCAATCCCTGAGGTACACCACTAATAACAGCTGTTTTGGATGAGGTAGATATTCCTACCCTACTTTCTTGGATTAGGTTTCTCAACCAGATTGATATCAATGAGTTTTATAGGGATTTAAATTTAGCGGGGAGAATTGGATTTAGATTTACTCAGGCAAGTTTATCAGCTATAACTGTGTGTGTTGGATGGTATTGAATGCTTTTGCAATGTCTAGATATGCAGTCTGTACAGATTTTCCCTTATCCGTTGCTTCAATATCCTTTTCAAAGCAGTTGGCTAGATTAAGTAGGCAGGATCTGCCCTTAACAGAAAACAAACTGACTTGGTCTGAGAACTTCAGGTTGCCTATCTCCTTATTAGCTCATTCTATTATGATCCTTTCCTTAGCCTTATAGATGAGGCTGGTCAGGCTTTTTTGTCTATAATTGCCCAAGTCCACTGATGCCCCATCTTTGTGCAAGGGGGTGACTGTTTGGATCCTCTACTCATGTGGCACAAACCCCATTTGGAAGCTGATATTAAACAGCCTCTGTAGGGGCTTTTGAGAGGTCCTGTCTTAGGCTGACTAGTAGGCAACCCAGTATGTTATCCAGTCCTCGTGGCTTTGGATAGTGCTTTGAGGAGTTGTTTTTGTGGAGATTTGGGGGGAGGATACTGGTATGTGTTTTTATACGGTGTGGGGGGTGAAGCCTGAGATAAATTTATCCGCTAGTAGATTGGCTATGTCCTTCTGTGTCATATAATATTGTTTACTGTTAACACTGCACAGTTTTTAGCATAGTATTTGAGGTTTCTTACATAGTTAAAGAAAGTTTTATTATTGTTATTTGTCTGTGTGACTATTTTTACCTTGTGGCTGGCTTTGTTTGACTTGATCATGGACCAGTGTTTCCTGTTAAGTTTAGCAAGAATGTCTTCAGCATTTGTAGAGTTACATGTATGTTTTCTTGCTATGAGATTTCTCCTTTTATTGAAGGTTCTGTTTATATTTGGATTCCACCATAGGGGTTTATTTTTGAATTTATCATTGCATTTACTTTGGATGGGACAGATGCAACTATTCAGTTACTTGCATGTGCACAGAATTTAGCAGTAAAGGATTCTGTATTCAGTCGGAGGGGGGGTCATCAGGGAGGAAGGGAATTGTAGATCAATGTGTGTGTATGTATCTTTAAGAAGCTATCTAAAGGCTTGCAAAAGTGTATAAATACTGAGCAAGTGTGACCCCCACTGCCATTTTGTAGAAAGCTGTTGAGATGTAAGCATGTATGTTTGTAAGGTCTGTTTGTTAATCAGTTTGTTTACATTTTATGATGCTGCTATTCATCCTGGTGTGTTTCTGTGTAATAAAGTATCTAAACAAATTACCTCACCTGATCGTCATCTATGCTACACAAGGACGATTGACATGGTGGCAGAAGTTGCATGTCTAAAAGGACATGGTGTTGGAAAAGGCATGACTTGTGGTCAGAAAGAGTTCCGGTTTCTCCAATTTAAGTCCTAGGGGGCATCCAGTTGGTATTGGAGGAATATATAGGAGTGGATCATCCCTACTGCAAGTATAATTCACAAAACAGGTCAGAAATGAATTTTAGATGTTAAAACTTGCTCAAATAATTTCTAATTCGCAAAATATGAAACGAAGCATATAGAACACTCTAAACTAAATTCAAATAAATTGATATGCATAAAAAGTAAAGGAAGCAACAGACCACGGCTGTAGAGAATGCAAAATAGTTTAATCCACAGCGAACATAGAATGGTGAGTGCTTTCGTGGACCAAGCCACTTCATCAGACATTGAAACAAAGTATAAAATTCCTTTATATATCATCCTACACTCACTAATTGGGACCCCACCTTAATTTAAAGACACAGGTCATTCCATGTACAAATGAAAGACAGCATATAAAAACAGCATATAAAAACAGTATAAAAAACAGCATATAGGAAACAACACATTTAAAAACATGAACCAACATTTTTAAAAACTAAAACACACCAAAGGTATATTAATATTTCACTTTAACAAGTCTCTTCCTAGAAGAATGGGCTTGATGTTCATTTTGTCATTAAGCTCCCTGTCCATACTGGCCCTGAGTCTCACAATCCATTCAAGTTCTTTCGTCTCAACTTTCAGTTTCACATCACCCCCCTGAGGTTGTCCACAACTCTGTCAATGGCCATGAAGGTGAACCTATGTGTATCACCAAAGGTTCCTACATGTCTAGCTAAGGCATTCGTCTCTGCCTTCCTCCCTATATCATAGTAGTGCTCCCGCATTCGATCTTTCAACCTCCTGGTCATCATCCCTACATAGAATGACGCACAAGCCACACAATGGGCCAAGTACACAATGTTTGTACTATTACAGTTTGCAGAGAGTTTAAACTTAAACACTCTATCCATATCAGGATGCTTGAATTCTCCACTACAATCTATATACATACAGCAATTGCAGGCTTTACAGGGAACGGTACCACCTTTACCCCCATTAACAGGATCCTTTGCCAGGCCATGTTGTGACCTAGGTCCACACAGGATCCTTTTCAAGTTCTTTTTATTTTTGTATACAAACTTTGGGGTATCAGCTAGTAAACCTTTAATAGCATCATCAGCACACAGGACGTTCCAATTCCTGTGGAAAATGTTTTGTAGAAGCTTGATATTACTGGAGTAAGTCACTGACATTCTCATTTGTCCATCCAGAGTCCCTGCCTCCGAAGTGGCCGTTCACCAAAGAGAAGTATGGTCTACCCTTTGTGCTCCTACATTCCATTACATCCCTCAGGGTGTCCTGAAGTTCAGTGGGGCATAACCCCTCTGTGAGAACCTCATTCCCAGATCACCCAACTCACTTTCAAATCTTTCCTGATCGGCTGTCAACCTAGAAGTCCTCAGTACCTGCCCCCTTACAATGTTCTTAAAAATGTGTTGGGAGTGCATGCTGTTTCAGTGTAAATAACTATTTCTATAGCAATCCTTTTTGTGTATTTCTGTTTTAAATTGTCCATCATCCTTCTGTATAACCTTCACATCCAGGAAGTCAACTGTACTAAAAGAGCTCTTCATGGTGAACCTCAGGAAACTTCAAACATGACCTTATTTTGTACCTCCATAGCAACACTATATGTACCTGTGACCATCCTACTTAACTCCGCCCTTTCCATATTCCCATTTCTCCACTAGACTTATCATTAAGACCTTTTTCCTCTTTCTTATCTTACTTTATCCAATCTGCTCTTCTTTCTATACCCTCCCTCTTTATATCATTTACTTTATCCTACTGCTCTTCTTTTTTTCCTCCTTCCTCTAGATCACTTCATTCCTCCTCTACTCCTATCTTCTTTTGCACTTTCCTTCTTCTGACCTTGGATATAGCTATGTACTATTCCTTAGATTACATTTATTTTTCTTATCCATTGTATCCATAAGTTTGTTTTGCTCTTTATATTAACTTGCCTCTATTTGTATGTATTTGTATGTTTTGTTCGGGGCTTTTCCCTTTGGGTCTCCACTGAAAATGGGTAATTTCTTACCTAGTTGGACTAACCCAGTTAATAAATGTGAAATAAATAAATAAATTATGTTTTGGCATCATTTTTGTGAAGGCGGAAAACCAAGGAGGATTATGGGCTTAAAATCTCTCAGCTAAAAGAAAATAATATGTCCTTTTCCTGTGTCTTATATGATCCTCAATGGAGACCTACAACTTCCTCTCTGAGCAATCAGGGGCACATTAGTCCAGGATCTCTTGTACCATCATAAATTAAGCAATTCCACAAATAAAACATGGGACATAGACCTGCTTCAGCAGATAAAA
The DNA here is from genome assembly GCF_019279795.1 of Protopterus annectens. NCBI lineage: Eukaryota > Metazoa > Chordata > Ceratodontiformes > Protopteridae > Protopterus > Protopterus annectens. The sequence continues at coordinate 16,087,181 of NC_056736.1, forward strand.
AAAAAAATCAAGAATGAGTTACAGATTCATTATGTGGTACCTCCTTCACCTCTTGAATAGTCTTGCTCTGCAGATAAGGCAGTGTTATACACTATCTTCCTTCAAATGAGATTAGGATACTTGCATGACTATTCCTAAGCTAGCCAAGGCTTGATGGCCTAGTCCTCACTGAGACTGGAAATAGAGACTAGTGTGGATTAATGGTCTCAGGACCCACTAGCTTTGAAAGTCCTATAATCCCTTTGATTTCTATGATCTCCTTTTCTTTACAATGATGATAAGTAACATTCTACATCATACCAGTTAGGTTATCAGCAGTAAAGGGCATAGTACTGTTCTGCCTTGTTTTTAACAACTGTAAAACTAGCAGAGCAACATGGATGGTGGCCAGTTTTAAGTAAGTTTTGTTTGCTAAGTTTCATTGTTCATTGTTAGTGAGGCTTACATGAAAAGAATATTTCTGAATCTATTAGTGGGTTGGGTCCACAGCTAAGTCCCACTGGAGGAGTTTGTAAGTGTGCTTGTCTATCTCCTGTGCAGTTGAGAATAACTCACATATCTGTACTAAATTACTGCAATGTGTATGTGTGTTTATTTGTGTATGCGCACTAAGGCACTTCACAGTCAAGTGGCCTACTAAAGCACGGCAGAGAAAAGGAGAAGATAGCCAGTCCCTTCATCTTGTTTGCCTTCAGCAACAATGCCAGTTCATTCTTAGGCTAGGGCCACTAGCATCATAGATGCACTCTTTAACTCTGTGCCTATAGGCTGTCTGATTGCATGAATCACATGCTATATGGAATAATTACTCCTATCTATGCTGTTGTTGCATGTTACATTATAGTTTTATAAGGCTTAGCATTCATAGAATACTCTCACAGATGTTGGATACACACCGCTTTGTGGGTAGCATCACATATTCAGTACATATCATTTAACTGAATTCTTATTACAAGATTTTAGGTTCATAGATTTTAAAATGCAAGGATGTAGAGAACATATGTATATCAGTTTGTACATCTCACTTCCAGGAGGTCCAAATATGTCAGGCCAAGGACGAATGTGTCGATAGACATGCAATCACCTGTGTTCACCTTGAGTGATGTGAGGGCATTACTCTGTTTAATATGTAAATACAATATGTTCCAGAGTTGGGAGTAACAGCTGGTTAACAAATCTGTACCTGCAACATATTTTATATATGCATTGCTGTATTGTTGGATCCTTAGTTTGAATATATGTTGACCTGTTTGTCTTATGGATGTAGAAGAAATACTGGATTATAGGGTCTTTGAAGGTATGGAATGCAAGACACAGATCTTTCAGGATCATATAAGAGAAAGAGCTTAGGGAAAGGACTTCAAGCCTGCCTTTGTAGCTAATAGATTTTAGATCAATAATCTTTTTACTTAGAAAACATTGCGTTCTTTCTAGTTGTGTGATATGGCTGTCTAAATACATGCTGAAAGGGGCATTGCACTCTATAATTGTCTTGTTTAGGGTTGAGTACAGAGGGATGATAATGATATATTTTCTTTTCTCCCTTTCTTTTTTGCAAAAAAAAAATCAAATGATTTTAAAAACGAATTTAAGTTCACACTGTGAATCAAAAGACCACATTAGTCCTCAAATAAACAACTGGATGCATAAAGACTCCTGACACCTCAAAGGGAAAAATAACTATCAGAAAGTGCACATATATTAATTTGCTGTGTGTCCAATAGTTAAAAATCTGTAGCTCCATCATATAATATTTATGTGTTGCTGGAGGTTTAGATCCTTATTTCTGAATGTTGTTTATCTGTTTGTCTTATGGAAATACAGGAGATCTGGTAAAGTAGGGTGTTTAATGACACAGAATGCAAGATACTGATCCCCTCTTAGGATTGTATAAGACATTCAATATAGCTATAGTGTTCCAAGCCTGCCTTGATAGCAAAGAGCTTTTCAACCAATAATCTTTTTAGTTAGGAAACTTTGTGATCTTTCTAAAGTTGCATGGCATGTCTGTCTAACATACATCTAAACCATACAGATTTTTTGCAGAATGTCCAGATTTTTGCCTCAAATATTTGGTCTGTTCCTCATAAACTGTGTTTTTCTGGAAAATCACGGAGTATTGAACTCATTAAATAATGACATATATTTGTGTTTCAGACTTCATTTCCTTCAGAAAATCGATGCTAACACAAATCATGTTACTATAGCAGCTTTCTAAGTTTATAAAAGCAATTATTTAAAATCTGTCCCTATTTTTGGGCCTTTGCCCCCCATTATTTTAGTCTTTGTCAAGATTTCTTGTGTTAAGAAGTTGAGAGATATACTGTCATGTTATAAGGGCCATTGCACACTGTGTTTGGTCTTATAAGGGTGCAGTACAGAGAGATAATGATGATGATATATCTTTTCTTGGTTTTCTTTTCTTTTCTTTTTTTTTTGCAAAAAAAAAAAACAGGTATTAAAATGGTTTAAAAAGTGCTTTTAATCTCATTCTCACATTGCAAGTTAAGAGACAAGTATACTCACATAAGCAGCTGGATGCATATAAACTCCTGAGACCATTAAGTAAAAAAGATGTAGCAGAAAGTGCATTTACATTAGTATACTGTACAAGCATAAAAATGTGCAGACCCCACGCATGCACAGTACATTAAAAAGCCATCTCCAGCTGCTGGAGATGGTGAAAATATACTACTCAGTCGACATGTTTGCAAATACAATAACTGTATATAAAGTGCATAAGAAAATAAAGTAATATAACTGACAACTATGCTTGTCACTGTCAAGCATTGAATTAACACAAGCTAAAGACTTGAAACAACATGAAGGTGTTTTTGTAAGATTCTCCTTTCTATGTCAATCAAAATATAGTTTGCATTGTGTGCAGAAATTGTATAAAAACTGAATGTGCTTACTATTCTCAGCCACAAGTTTAAGATAGTAAAACAATACAATTACTACCATACTGTCGCTTTCATAACCAAAAAGATGAGAGAACCAAATTATGTGCATTAAAATGTTCACTCATACTCAGCACAAGCAAAATAGATGCATAGTTCAAGAAATCCTGAAAACAATTGCTAATACTAAGTCTAAACAGTATTATACCTTGTGTTTATTGATGTCCAGAATACATCATTATCCTAAAAAAATAGTTAATACATGAAGAATCAAGACTTTGGTGTTGATTTTCTCCTTTATTTAAATTTTTTCCATGTTTTCAGACTCAGACATATCCACACAGCATGCCGATGTGGCATGGACCTCCCAAAATAGCATCGGTAATAACAAAGCTGCCAAAAACTGGATAACTGCTTACTGAGAAATCACAAATGCACATAGTATACATTCTGCAGTTGTTATAATAGATAAAGCATTTTCAGAATATCCTCTGAAATAGTATGTGTGTCAAATAATTAATCTGCTTCCTTATTCTTTAGGTTTTGATAGCTGAATTTATTTTTAATATATTTAATTTAAATTATCTTAATATGTTTCGACAGCTGTAGATTATTTAAGCCCAGGTCTTATAATAGTTTGCTTATGTAATAGGGCCAAGCATGCTGAGACTGCACTGGTAGAGGTACCTCCTCATGTTTCTGTTGCCTGGGGTTTGTTAAAAGTATTATTGCAGAAAAGATGACCATACAATTCAAACAATTTTCTGAATGAAAATAAAGGGAAATGCAATGTAAGTCAGAATGAAAGCACTGCTTTCTAGAAAGCTCAAGAAGGAGTGAGAGACTGACCTAATTTGATTCTCACTCTGAACGGATAAACCACAAATTAGTTATCCCAGTAAGTATTCAGTAGTAATTTACTGAATTTTCGTAAGCAAATGAAACATTTTTAAGGGAAGATACCTTAGCAAAATGTATAAATACTTCACAAGCTGGAAAGACTGACAGCATCACATAATTTATCTGTCAAGGAAAAAAAAGAGTTTAGCAATTGATAGTAAATGTATTCTGTTTTGCGGTAGCAGTAGCTACTAATTTTGTTTATGACTTAATAAACATTGATGTTTTCTTCTTTTGTTTTGCCATTTCAGAAAGGTCACCTTGAGATGTAAGCCAGGTGTATACACCGCTCTAACCATTTTCAATTCAGAGACAGCCTGATACAGGATTATTACAGGTGAGAGTGACTGCAGAGGAATGGATGGTCCATATGTATGTGTGAGTTTGTGTGTGTGTGTGTTTGCCAAGTGATAAAAGATGGCAGGGGTTAGGAGATGCTTATAGTAGGTGTATGTGTATAGGTGAATGGGTGAATGTGTCCATGATTGCGTACCGGTGAAGGAGATACTGTGTGTGGTGGTGTGGGGCTATTACACCTTCACAGTCCCATAGACTAATGAGCAAATCCTAAAAATATTGGGAGATGGGGAACATAAAACATCAGGGGAAAATGTACAAATGATGCGTAGAGGTGCTTAAAAATATAATAGAGCAACACTTTGCAGCATTAAAAACATGGTGGGTGAACAGTATACATCAGGGATACTGTTTATATCATGCTCTAAATGTAATTAAAAGATAATAGTGAAAGATTTTTCTGTGTAACACGTGAGATGGGAGAGTACTAGGCACTAGGGATCTGTCATATCTTCTTCTAAACATACATAAAAGAGAACAGAACAACATCTCGTAGCATGAAGGACATGGAGCTGTTTGGAACTAAATAAAAAAATATGTTAAAATAAAAAGTGTAGAAGTTTGAACTCTGCAATCTTGACACAGGAAGCTGTCTGAGAAAAATCTTAACTCTATATACTAAATGATGAGTTAGCATAAAAATGGTAATTTTATATAATAAGATGTATTAAACACTCAAAGATTGCAATGGTCTGTGGGTTACAGGGGACAGGGCATGCAACATTCTGTAAAATCAGGGACAGTTGAAAGGGATGCAGGTATGTTTCAGATGGGGTGTCTTTGAGACAAAGTCAGGAGGAGCACTAGATGACAAAGGTAGATATTTTAAACTTGGGATCACTGAAAAAGTTAACAGGGCAACACGTTTCCTTATAATCCTCCTTATGGGTAAGAAGAATGAAATGTCAGGCATTATTGATTTCCTGTAAGGATCCATGATTTACAAGGGCAGTGACAAAAATAATGAGACATCTAGGATGTCCTATCAAACCAAGGACAGGTAAGAGCTATGTCAGTGTGTGTGTGTGTGCGTGCGTGTGTGCGTGCGTGCGTGTGTGTGTGTGTGTGTGTGTGTGTGCGTGCGTGTGTGTGTGTGTGTGTGTGTGTGTTTGTCTAGATGTCTGAGTGTGAGAGAGAGAGAGAGAGTGAATCAGTGGGTGCCTTTGCAAGTGTGATATGTGGGTTGCCATTGCTGACTACCAAAAGAAAGTGCTGGTTTGCACTGGCAGTAGTTACAGGTGATTCCGAGGCATGTAAATTATCTGATAAGGAGGGCTTTCTTCATTGAGGGAACATGTCTCTGAATCACATTTCCCCTCATCACAGAAACAGTCTTTTTTGTCTGCAGCTCTGAACACCAGCAGTGAGGTTCTTGTCGAATCCCAGGGACTGTGTAAATGAATGATGGTCATATCTCCCATTTAAAATGCATGTACTGTTGATGCAATTTTACATTTAACAATGCTGAAAAATGATTCAGTACTTATGATAACATTTGCAATACTATTGACAGTTTTTAAACTGACAATGAATTAGCAAAGAGATAGCTTCAAACCTTTGCTTGGGTTTCCAGAAACATCAACAAGATTGCATAATGCATTATGAGAGAAAGCTTGAAAGAGCAATGTAGTGCTACAGTGGTGCAAACCTTCCAGCAACTTCTATAACTGAGTCCTGCTTCATAATTTTGATAAAGTTGCATCCAAATGAGGCAGTCTGAGACAGAGCTAATGACAGTTATCCACATGATCTAACCCAGTGCCCCAGAGCCATACAACTGGATTGACATAGTCTGGTACAGGAATTCAAAGACACCTCTTTTATATGCCATTGCAGGTTAGATGATTGAAGTCTCAACAGTATGATTGCTGTGTACATGCATAGCTGAATAAGAAAGTAGGAGATCTGTGTGTGTGTGTGTGTGTGTGTGTGTGTGTGTGTGTGTGTGTGTGTGTGTGTGTGTGTGTGTGAGCGAGAACATATATGTGAGTGTGTGTCATATGTGCCTGCACAACCGTGTGGGTTGGTAGAGAAACAGCAGAGTTGGCATTAGCTATTCAATTCAGAGACATACAGATAAGTCATCAATGAGTTTTTGCTACATGTGACTCTCATATATCTCTGACTTACAAGCTTATTCTGTTTCACTCCTAGATCACAGTGCTTTAACTCTATTAGCACTACAGAGCTAACTTGTTTGAATTCCTCCACTATTTTAAGTCATTTGTAGTTGTATGCATGTATAGTTCTGTGCATATGTGTGAGTGTGTGTGTCTGTGTGTATACCTTTTTCTGAGAGACATGATGAATGAGTCAGGAAAGATGGTGAGACTTAAAAATCTTGGCTAACTATCAACTAGCCTTTATTAAAGTTATATATATATATATATATATATATATATATATATATATATATATATATATATATATATATATATATATATATAAAAAGTGCAAATGGCCTTATGCCTTACCATGCTCTTAAATGCTTGAGATATTCTAAGTCAGGTACAAGTCAAGTCAAGGAGGATTTACCACATGATAACATAATACATACTGACTGAATCAATGCTAAAAAATACATTATCATCCCCTTCGGTAAAAACGATATCCCTGGAGACTATCATATAAATTATAATACCCTAAGTAACAACTCAGTAGTGAGAGACTTGGGAACACAAGTTGACTGTAGCCTAAACTTTGATCACCATGTGTCTACTTTGGTAAGGAAGGCATTCTACATTGCACACCTCATTAGTAAAGGCATTACCTCAAGAGTGAAAGAGGTCATAACCCTGTACTTGACCCTCACAAGGCCAATAACAGAGTGCAATACTCCCTTTCGTATGTACCTTACCAGGTACCTTTAAGAACTTGAGAGACTTCATAGATTTCTAACCAAGAAAATTCAGGGTCTCCAGCACATGTCATACATTGACACACTGAAGACACTCTTACTGTACTCAGTAATATACAGACCACTTAAAGTAGAATTGTGCCTGGGCTACAAAGCAATGTTGGACCCAAACCTAATAGAAATGCTGGACATCCACAAGTCAAATGGGACAAGGGCCACCTGCTCCAGGGACCTTATTCCAGACTGTGACATAAATAGGACCTGATAGAGATACAGATATATCTCTCAGAGGTTGCAACTCCTCTGGAATAGGCTACCAATTCACATCAAACAGATCCCCTCTATGATCCCATTTAAGTGTAGCCTGGATGACTGGATGGGAAACCATAAATTCTTTCCAGGGATTTCACCTGTGACCCTCTTAGATATGGTCAGTCATTGCTAACTAAGATCATGAGTTTAGGCATGATCCTTATATTGGGTTTCTCTAGTATTAGTGTTAGACTTGACAACTCCATGGAGTTACTCCAGGTTCAGTTTACAGTGAGTAAGATCCATATTCAAGTCCTAGAAAGTTATAGATCCCACTCCATGGGTCACAACACCCATGAAGCCTACTTAACCAAACTGAATACAATTTCAAATTTTACCGAACACATTGGTTATGGGGGATTTCAATTATCCCACCATCAACTGGGAAACCTACTCTAGCCCAAACTTGGTAGCACAAAAGTTCCTAGACTTTGTGAATTTAAATGCCCTGGAGCAAATTGTCCATATCCTGACAAGAGGAACAAACATTCTAGATCTGGTCCTCAGCAACATGTTAAACAGGTGCTCTGCTGCAACTGTTGGACCCTCATTAGTTAAAACTGACCACAAATCAGTCACCTTCGAAATTACACTAAGACCAGAATTCACAATGGGTGAAATCATACTAAAATACTTCACCAAGGCAAACTATACCTTCCTAGGTGAAGGTATAAATGCATTCCAAGCCCCTCCCAAAACAGAAAGTGGTAACTATGCTGAAGCTTACACTAAATCCCTGTACGATCACTTGCATGTGTATAAACCCATCTGCAACAGATAGAATTAAAGCCACAGCCCCAAGTAAAATGAAGCTGCCATGGTGGACTTCCAGCATCAACAAACTCTACAATAATTGCAAGAAGCTGCTGTCCAAGAAAACGAAGACAAGGACCCAGCAATGGAAAACCACTCTCCACAGCCTTAACAGGCAAATAAGACAACTTGTCAAATCCTCTGAGAGCTTGTTTGAGAGAAATCTAGCAAGTACTGCCAAGGATAACCATAAGGCCTTTTACAGCTATGTATGTAACCTAAAGGTAGGACCCAAGCATGTGCAGAACTGGGGGCCAATGGTATCATACCCACTGACCCTACAGAGATAGCGAACTTGCTAGCATATAGGTTTGGTGAAAATTCCACAATCTTATTCCCTCCTAACTCATAAACTCTCCCTCAAACTTCCTTCCCAACCTTACATATCTAAAGAACAGGTTCTCAAAGGCCTGTCCAAGGCAAAGATCACAGACTCTATGAGACTGGATGACATCACAGGCAGTCTTCTGAACAGGATAAAACATGAACTAGCATCACCACTAAGTACCCTTTTCAATCATAGCCTAACCACAGGTTTTGTTCCCATGGAATGAACAGCTACAGTTATTCTCCTCCACAAAGGTGGCCTAGCAACAGACCCGGGGAATTACAGACCCAAAAGCCTGATCAGCCTCATCTGTAAGGCCATGAAACTTATCATTAAGGGCCTCATAAAGAAAGAAAGATACAGGTGACCTCCTAACCCTGGATCCTACACAATTCGGCTTCATGAAGAATAGATCCTGCCTGTTAAATCTGGTGGATTTCTTTGAAAGTGTGACCAAGGCCATTGTTGAGGGTAAGTCTGTGCACACAGCATACCTCGACTCTTGACACAATCCCACATTCAGGCATTACTGATAAACTTAGTAATCTGAATGCAAACCCCTTCATTGTAAGATGGGTTGCCAACTGGCTCACAAACCAGACACACACTATCAAAGTGAGTGACTCGACATCAACCAGCAGAACTGTTACCAGCGGGGTGCCACAGGGGTCAATGCTGGGCCCCCTACTGCTTGGTATATACTTCTCAGAAGTTCAGATCAAAACTAAAGGATTGTGGCTGACAAAGTTTACAGATGGCTGCAAACTATGTGCAATCATTAAATCCCCAAATTATGTCAGTATACTCCAGGATGGTCTCACAGACCAACAACTGGTGTATTAGTTATGGTCTCATACAGAATGCAAAGAAATGCATCAACATTCCCCTTCTGCACAAACAATGCCCCTTTACACTATCAAATAATCAACAACAATACCCTAAGTACCCATGAAGTGGTAACACCCATTTCAGTGCATACTATACTAAGCACCTACAGCAATTAGACAGAACTCAGAGGTTTCTAACAAAGAAGATAAAGGGCCTCCAGCATATGACTTACATGGACCGACTAAAATCCCTGTCACTATACTCCATATTGTATAGACTTCTTAGTAGAGACTAATGCATGGCCTACAGAGCAATCCAAGACCCAAACCTAATGAACTTACAGCATATCCATAACTCAAATGAGTCTAGGGATACCCATTCCAGGGATTTAAATATGGCCTGCAACTTAAATAGGACATGCTGGAGTGGCAGCCTTATCTCCCATTGACTTCCATGTCTTTGGAATAGGCTACCAATTCATGTGAAACAGAGCACCTCTATGACACTGTTTAAGCGGAACCTGGATGAGTGGTTGGGGCACCATAAATTCTTACCGGGGATAGCACCCACAACCCTCCTGGACATGGGCAGTCATCACTAAATGCAATTGTGGGTATTGACTAGTACCTCTGCGGTATTACATTGGGTTGAAACGGCTAGGCTTAAAATGACCTCTTGGTCAATAGCCTTGTAATCTCCTATGGTCCTATGATCCTATGATCCTATTATACTAGGTACACATGGCTAGGCTTATAAAGACCTTCTGATCAATAGTCTAGTAACCACCTATGAACCTATACTTGGATTCTTTGCTGTGAATTTTATTTATTTATTTTACATTTATTGACCGGGATAGTCCGACTGGCTGTATGTCCATTTTCAGCGGAGGCCCAGGGAGAAAAGCTCCACATTAAGACAATTTACAAGACAGAAATCTTGACCATATACAATACAGATAATGTCAGACAGGTAAAACATTTCAAATACAGGAACATTTATATATTACTGTTACAGTAACATACCAACATACCCGACTAACTAAGTTAAAATTTTTGAGTAAAAGGATTAATAAAGCATTTTTTTTGAGGGTAGCATTGTTTATAAAGTTTACCAAACTTTAGGAGGTGAGCTGCTACAGTAGGAATTAAGAGAGAATAGAGCACCTGAAATAGCATATTAAAGATAGATAGTAAAGAATGGTCCTGCTAGGGGAGAAAGTGTCAGGCAGGATTTGTGCATGGGGAAAGCCATTGGGCTTTAAGGAAGATTCTAAATTGCTTCTTGAAAAGTGGGGTAGAAGAAAAGGCTGTTAGTTCAGTTGGAAGAGTGTTCCAATAGTTACCAATAGAGTGTGAGAACAAGCTATCTCCAGATTTGTTGTTGGACTTTAGGGTATCTACTAGTAACTTATAAGCTGATAGAAGGGTTGTTAGATTTTTATATGGGCAGATAAGGGTAGAGAGTATGGGTGTATCTGTGGGATGATGTAAGCTCTTGTGTATAGTAGTAAGTTGCTGGAAAAGAATCTGGCTTTGCAATTCCAGCCATCCTAGCAATTTAAGATTTTGGCATTGGTGGGTTCGAAAAGGGGCACCAGTGGCAAATCTAGCTATGTTATTATTTGCTGTTTCCAACTTATGAAGATTATTTTTGGATAAGTTGGTATAGATTGGGGATGCATAGAGAAGGGTGAAGATTAGTAAACCAGATCACGGAAGGTGCAAAAAGTTACTGTAACCAAGTACAAAGCACCTTGGACCCAGAAGGTAAACCACGAAAACTTTATTGCAGCAACACCACACCAAAAATGAACGCAACCAATGTTGAATAAACGTTTTCATCCTCAACTTCATCAGATACACTCATTCAGTTACAATCACCTTATATAGAACATATAATTAACAACCATCCAATGTCCACAGTTTTGCAATTAAATAATGAAGGCTTTACAATTAAACAAGACTCACTAATTGTTACTTAAAATTCTCAACAAACATTAAAACTCAATATAAACTGTTAAAAACATTTCACATTTAATAACAAATCAACCAATAATAAAACCACATTTAAAATTTATTTTAAAAAAGTATAAATATCTATATATATTCATTCAAGTTTAATAAAGTACTGTAACTTAAACATTCTCGTAAAACAAACATGTAACTCCATCTAGTGGATATCTACTTAATTACAAGTAATGTATATACATATGTAAAACCTGGAAACCTCTCACAATCTAGTAAGTTAAAAAATGTTTTAAAAAATGTTAAAAACAGTGGAAATTCATTTATAACTTTGCAGATCTCAACTTAAGAACAGGAATAAGAGATATCATGTCATTGAGACCTGGAACTTTACTGACTTCTAACGTAATTTGCCCGTACAACTCTCTATATTTCACTAGTTTCTCCCACATACCACCCCTAGGGTCTACAGCCACTGTTTCTAGAATAAAGAACTGAAAATCAGCTTGTTTGCAAACAGTACTGTGCTTATATAATGCATTGTTCTCACTTCTTGTCCTAACATCATAAAGATGCTCATAAATTCTTTGATTGAGCTTTCTTTCACTCTTACCAACATTAAATGCATCACCTTTTTTACATAGAACTAAATAAATAATACCTTTAGTGTTACAATTTGCAAAGGTACTTAAAGTCAGCTTTCTTTTCCTTGCTTGCAAGTATACTGTATCTCCTGTTATAAGATGTGAACAGTAACTACAGCTTCCACATTTAAATAAACCTTTTTTCTTTTTGATTCCTTTTTCTATACTGTGTCTGTTCGCACCCCTCTCCAGTATACCCTTGATGTTATTACCTCTCCTGTATATATACTTTAATTCCTTGTCAAAAATGTAGTTTAAATCTGACAATTTTGCTAAATCTTTCCATTCTTTATCCACAATTCTTCTGACTAAACCTGACTGACCATCATATGTAGTAATAATTCTTGAACTGTAATTGTCCTTTATAATATATTTCATATATTCAGTATTCCTTTCTTGTGTGACCTGTATTTCTGGTTTACCTAAAATGGGGGCAAATCTACCTCCCCTTACACGAGAAACTTCTTCACATATTTGGTCAAATAATTCGCCAGGATAGCCCCTATTTAAGAATAACTATTTTAATACTTGACACTCACTAATATACATATTGTCTTCTGAAGTCATTCTACTCAAACGTACTAATTGACCCTTTAATACACCCCTCTTTTGATGGGGTGGATGGGAACTAGCTACGAAAAGAACAAATAAAGAAATAAATGTACAAAGAGAAAAGATTAATGATATGGTACAGAATATTATGGCGAAAACTACTACATTTCAGTCTTAGATGAACAAAAGACAGCAAAGGCTGTTTGGTTACAGTTCTCCATTCTCTTTTTTGTTGCCCTGTTGGCCAAGTGCCTCATTTAAGGCCACGTGTCGAAACTGCACTCACACTGAATATATATATTTATATATTTGCTGAGTATCTGTACACATACACATACATTTACATATAGATATATATATAGATGCATATAGTTATATACATGACAACAAATAGCTTAAATCCAGCATCTGCTACAAGAAGAATAAATAATTATTTGCTCTGTTTAATGCTGAAGTATCCTTCTGAGTTAAATACAATTTTGTGTGTACCAGCTGGATTCAGTCACTTTTTCTTTGTATGGAATCTCTCTCTCTCTCTCTCTCTCTCTCTCTCTCTCTATCTATCTATCTATCTATCTATCTATCTATCTATCTATCTATGTATATGTGTATGTATGGGTGTGTGTTTTTGTGTGCATTCCCTTTTGTTGAATGCACTTTTCATCATATCATAAATCACTGAAAATAAATCACTGAATATACATTTCATTGAAAACACATTTTGTAGAATCCCATTCATCACAAAATGTGAGATACACCAAATACTCCTTCAAAATTTTGTTCACACTCCACACACCTCCCTCTTTTATATATACTGACTCCAAGGTCACACAACCACAAAGAAAAGTGAAACCACCGCACATACAGTTAATCACTACTGGCACACAAACTTTTAAAATGTGGATACATATGTTCATAGGAGATTACTAGGCTAATGGCTTGAGCCCTTACAAACCTAGCCAATAAAACCTGATTTTACTGAATATATGGCCCCTAGGGGCAAGAGGATGGCAAGGATTTGTGCCTTTGCCTTGAGCATCTTACAGACTGTACTTATCCATAAGCACAATAGGCACCACCCCAGGTGAGAATTTAAGATTCCCCATCCATTATTGCAAATTACATTTGAAGAGGACTATAGAAGGTCTCTGTTTAACGTGAATAGGAAGCCTGTTCCAAAGAAGGACAATCTCTGAGACATATATCTGTCTCTCTAGCATGTTATTTTTGAGTCACTAACTTAGTTTAGATCCCTAAATCTGGTGGTCATTGCGCTGTTTGACTTGACGGTGTGTAGCAGCTCCATCAGCCCTGGATTTGAGATATTCTGAGTGAGGTATAAATCTAAAAAGATTTTAACACATAATAACATTTTATTTATTTTTATTTAACATTTGTTGACCGGGAAAGTCCGACTAGGTTCCACAGATCCTGTTTTCAGCAGAGGCCCGGGGAGAAATGCTCCAGAAGCATAATACATACATGCATTCTTTGTTGTGAAGCATAGGGATTCTGAACAGTAAAGCATCTCTTCCAGTCAGCCAGCCAAAAAAGATGTCAAACACTGCAGAAAATAATGCAGTATGTAATCTAACCAAACTCAAAAGATGGGCACATGAGTTACTGTAGTTAAGAGAGGTGCTTGATGCATCAATATAACAAAAACAGCATGATGAAAAATCAATAGTATGCCTGTCACATGTCACCCTTAATAGTCAGTTGGAGAGTAAAGGGATAGAGCTTTTAGTCAGTCCTCATAGGGCATGTTGTTTACACTCTGTATTTTCTTTGTGAGGAGCTTCTGAGATCATGATACCTGCTGTAAGTGATTAGTAAAGTACATGTCAAATGGTGCATTGTACTCAATTATTGGTCTAATGAGTGCTGTGTACAGTGAGACTATAACTTCCTTGGATCTGGATGCCATACCTTTGCCTATATGTTGGGTCACATAGAAGGAATTCCTCACCATTGTGGACACATGGTGGTCAAAGTTCAGTTGACTGTCTGCATACCTAGATCTCTCACCTCAGTGTCTACTCTTTGGAGTGTACTATTGATGTTATAATTTTCAGGGGTATTTGACATCCCAAAGGGTAAGATAATGCAATTTTCACATTTAGTTTTAGGCCATTTTTTTTGGCACTAATCATTTATCTGATCTAGACTCTCCTGAAGGATATCTACATCACTAGGGGATTCCATGGTTGATGCCAGCTTGCAGTCATCAACAGTTTTGTCTTCCAGTGCCTTCCATTATAGCCTTGACTTCAGCAAAGGATTTTCTAAAAAAGAGTGGTCCCAGCACTAAGCCCAGTGGCACATCACTTGTGACTGGCCTTTTGCTGGATATGGATTTACCCACTTTAACCACATGGGTACTGTCTGTGAAACAATTGACTAGCTGTCTGGTGACAGATTTATGCCCAGTTTTGTGGGTTTACTTATAATTTCTAAGAGGGAATTGTGTCACATTGTTTGGCCTAGTTGAGATAGGCAGTATGTATTATTTTACCCTCATCCATGGCCTTATAGGTTCATAGGTTTATACTAGGCTATCTGCCCTAAGGCATTTATAAGCCTAGTCCAAATTTTTGTGGCTTACGCCACCCCTTATATGAAAAAATACTGTGCCCATTAGTTTGTTGTGCCTCTGTCCAGCAGTGACACAGAGATGATTCCCGGGGTAAACCTACGATCTCCCATCCACAGGTCTAGATTTCTCTTGAACAGAGTCAGCGAGGTGCTCTGCCTCACATGGACCGGGATTTTATTCCACAGCATAGGGAGTCTCTGAGTGATAAATCTATCCCTCCAGCACGTCCTATTTATATCTGTGCTAAGGTGTAAGTCGCTTGCTCTAGTGGTTTTGGTGGATTTGGATTTTTTGAGGTGGAGCATGTCCATTAATTCCGGGTTGGACATGGCCTTGTATGTCAGGCACATGTCACCTCTGAGCAGATGGTATGCGACTGAATAGAGCTGGAGTTTCTTCAATCTGGCAGCATATGACAGATTTTGGAGTCCCTTTATCCTTTTGGTGAGGAACTTTTGGGGTCTCTCCAATTGCTGCAGATGTCGGGTGAGATACATCCCGAATGGGGCATTGTACTCGATCATTGGTCTGATAAGTGAAGAGTACAGAGGAACAATAACCTCACTAGATCTGGATGTGAATCCCTTCATGATCAGGTGGGCAATGTAGAAGGTCTTTCTAACCACTTTAGCAATGTGAGTGTCAAAAGAAAGGCCACTGTCAACCTGGGTCCCCAGGTCCCTGATAACCTCTTCTGTGCTTAGTGGATTGCCACCTATATGGTAGCTTGGGGTTACCTTGTTTTTCCCGAAGGGTATGACTATACATTTTTGGCGTTTAACTTCAGGCCATGGCTCTGGCACCAGCTATCTGTTTCCGTGAGTCCCTTCTGAAGGATATCCGTGTCTGATGCACTTTCCACTATGGCCCAGTTTGCAGTCGCCTGCAAACTTTGTCAGCCAAAGTCCTCCTATGTTGGCCTGTACTTCTGAGAAGTAGATGCCAAACAATAGGGGGCCAAGGACCGAGCCCTGTGGGACACCACTTGTGACCGGCTTGGAGTCTGACACAGTGCCAGCAACTCTAACCCTGTGGGTTCTGTCCTTAAGCCAGTTTGCAACCCATCTTGTGACATATGGGTTTACATTTAAGCTGGTAAGTTTTTCTACAATACCCGAGTGGGGTATTGTGTCGAAAGCCTTTGCAAGGTCAAGGTAGGCTGTATGGACTGCCTTTCCCTCATCAATGGCCTTGGTGACTGTTTCGAAGAAGTCGACCAAGTTCAAAAGGCATGATCTTCCCTTGACAAAGCCAAACTGGGTCAGGTCCAATGTCTGCAAGTCCCCTATATCTTTGTTTATGAGCTCCATTATGATCCTCTCCATAGCTTTGCAGACTAGACTTGTTAAGCTTATGGGGCGGTAATTACCAGGGTCCGTAGAGGCGCCGCCTTTGTGGAGTGGGACTACAGTTGCCGTATGCCACTTCTTGGGCACGTATCCTGTGGTAAGGCTGAGATTAAACAGCTGCCTTATGTGCGGGTTTAATTCCTCATTTAGCTCGTGTAGCACACAGCCGGGGACACCATCCGGTCCCATTGATGCTGTGTTTTTAGCTTTAGAGAGTGCAGCTTTCACCTGCGCATTTGAGATGTCCGGGAGGCTACACTCGGCTGGGATAGTTATCTCTCCTTTAGGGGGGGAGAGGGGGGTGAAGTTTGCACTGAACCTGTCTGCCAGTATGTTGGCAATGTCTGTGGGTTCAGTGATTTTTGTATCATTTTGGACTAATTCTGAGCATATCTGGGAGTTTCCACCCAGGTTCCTAACATAGCTGAAAAAGGCGTTATGATTGTCCTTTGAATCCATGGCAATTTTTCTCTCAAAATTGGCCTTAGTTGATTTTATGAGTGCTCGTATTTTTTTACTAATAATGATCAGGGTGACTTCGGTTTTATGGATTTTGTTCTATCATGTAATAGCTTTCTCCGGTTATTGTAAAGTTTGTTAATGGCTGGGGTCCACCAGACTGGACGCTTGCCCTTTGTGGTAAGTGTCTTGGTTCAATTTGGGATTGCCTGATCCATGCAGTCCTGAAGGGGATCATAGAAGGCATTTGTAAGGGCTTCCAGCTTGAGTTGTGGTTTCCACTGGCTCAGGGGCCTTGAAGGATACCACACCAGTCTTGAGTAGTGTGAAGTTTGCTTTAGAGAAGTTCTTCACTATGGTCTTTTTGTTTGGTGGGGCGGATGTGGATTTCCAGTGAGATTAGTTTATGATCAGATCTCACCAATGAGGGATATACTTCCGTGTGGAGCATTTTGTCCCCATGTTTGTGACAATGAGATCTAGTATATTTTCTCCTCTCGTGGGAACAGTGACTAGCTGTTCCATGGCATTTGAATTTATGAACTCCAGGAACCGTTGGGCTAGAAAGTTAGGGCTTGAGTAATGTTCCCAGTCTATATTCGGGTAGTTGAAGTCACCCAATATGATGGTGTTTGGAGATACATTTATACCCTCCAGTGTCTTCAGGAAGGCTGTGTGGGGTTCCTGAGTTTGAGAGGGTGGCCTGTAGCATGCTACAATTTGTAGAGCAGTTTTGCCTATGGTTAGTTGCACCTGGATGGTTTCCAAGCTTGGCGTTGCCACCAACCTGGAGGTGTGGGTATCCTTTATGAATATGGATACACCCCTCCTTTTGTGGTGTGGTCCGGGTTTTGGGGCCGGAACGCATGATATGAGGTAAAACCTAATAGTGCCGGGGTGCTCTCAGGAGCCTTGAACCAGGTTTCAGTTACAGCACAGACATCGATGTTCTCCATACTGAGAAGGGCCTCGAGTGCGTGCATTTTGAGATTTAGACTTCTGGCATTGAGCAGCATTACCCTCAGTTTCTTCCCATTTTTGTTTTCTAGGGTGGTAGGTTTAGAATTTGAGCCTTGCCTAAAAGGCACTATGGGGTGGCAAGAGCCTTAGCCAATATCCGAATCCCAGGGTGACAGGTGCAAGCCATTCCTTGCGGCAGCGTGGCTTGTCAAGCATGTCATCCCAGGCAGACAGACACTGGATCCCCTTTGAATGACACCAGACATTAAGCCAATTGTTAAAGCTGATCATCTTGTCTCTATATTGTGGCATCATTCTTGGTGAAGGAAGGATACTGCTCAGGGTTAGGGTCATACCTGCCTGGGCTACATAATCAGAGAGCTCCTCTATGTCTCTTTTCATGTAGTCCAGGGAGGTACGTCTCAGGTCGTTCACACCAGCATGGACAATGACTGTGTCATATTTGTACTTGCCGTGGAGTGACCCGAGTGCTTGTGTTATGTGGCGGATTCTAGCACCCGATAGGCAGCTTACTGTGACTTTCTCAAAGAAATCTACCAGATTCAGTATGCATAACCTGTACCTGGCAAAGCCAAATTGCATCATGTCCAGAGTTTAGAGGTTTCTTATGTCATTATTAATCAAGTCCACAATCATTCTTTCCATGGTCTTGCATACAAAACTACTCAGACTTATGATTCTGTAATTTCTCAGGTCAGTAGATGGCCCCCCTTTATGCAGAGGGATGACGGTTGTTGTCCTTCAATGTACTGGGACAAAACCAGTCTGGATGTTGCAGTTAAATAGGGATCCTAATGGGTCTGATAAGTCCTGATTTAAACTGTTTAAGAGGCAACCTGGTATATCATCAGGCCCCACTGAAGCCACATTTTTAGCTTTAGCTAGAGCAGTGGCAACCTGTTCTTTGGCGATAATTGGTGGTGGATTGGTGGAGGTTATTTCTTGGGGGAGAACAGGGGGTGATGGGGAGGTAAAATTTCAGCTGAATTTGTATGCCAACAGATTTGTATATCTTCCAGCAGAGTATAATTGATGCCATCTACAACTAATTCTGCATATTGTTAGGTGTTGTCCTTAAGATTGTGGACATAAGTGAAAAATGTCTTATTTTTATCCTTAGCCTTGGAGACTATTTTTACCTTGCTTTCCGAGACTTGACTAGTTCCCTGATTCACTTGTTTAGACTAATGAATGGCTTTTTGCTGTGGTGTAAGCATTCCTTCTTACTTCTTGACAGGCTTTTCTTTCTTTTGTAGTACAACCTATTAATACCAGGAGTCCACCTGGGTGGCTTGTTTTTGCAGCTTACTTGGGGTTATTTAGACCTATTCTGTTGTTTATATGATCATACAGGGCTTTTGTTTATACCTCTCCATATTTGTCTGTTTTCTGGATTTGGGGGAGCTTGAAAACTAGTTATGCTGTCCCTTAATAGGGAATAGTTTACTGTAGAGAAGTTCTTGAAGGTTTTGGGGTCAAGTGGGGGGATTAATTTGACCTTTATTTCAAAGGATATCACACTAGGGGAGGTGTAGCAGTCCCCTGTATTTTTGAATACCAGATCTAGGATATTTGTTCTCCTAGTGGGAGTGTAAATTAGCTGTGCCAGGGCATTTGAATTTACAAAGTCAAGAAATATTTGGCCTTGCATGTTAGTTGTCATGTAAGCCTCCCAATTAATGGGGGAATACTTAACTTCACCCATTTGTATGGTATTAACTGGATAGTGAGTGATTCTAGTTACTTCATGTAGGATGTATGGGTTTCCTGGTTCATGTTGGTGGACTTGTAGCTAGCAAGAATATATTAATGGATTATTCCCATGGTTAGTTGAACATGGAGTAGCTCAAGCATGTCATATTGTTTGGCAAGCCTTGAGGTGTGTTTATTTTTTATGTAGCTAGATACCTCTGCCTTTTGCTCATTCCTGTTCAGTGGGTGGTTGGAACAAAAAAAAATGTTTATCACCATGCACTGCTGGAGTGCTTTCTATGGCTTTGAATCATATTTCTGTAACTGCATGAATGTCAGCATTATCCAGGGTGAGGAGAGCATTCAGGGAGTGTGGTTTCTTGTTGAGACCCCTAGCATTGAGCAGTAACACTTTAACTTTTCCTGAGTAGCTTTTGTTGTATTGGAAAGATTGCCTGCTTGACAATACATAAAAAAGGCACTACTGGGGTGGATATTGTTTTGGCCTATATCCAAAAGCCTAGAGGTGCCAGGTAAAGACCATTACTGGCAAAGTAGCGTAGCCTGTCAAACATGTCCTCCCAAGCTGACAAATATCGGACCCCTTTGGAATGGGACCAATAGCTAAGACAATTATTAAAGTCGATCATTTTCAACTGGTATTGTGGCATCATTCTGAGAGACAGTAGAATGTTGCTCACTGCTAGGCTTATACCTGCCTGTGACACATTTTCTAAGAGTTCAATCATGTTTTTCTTTATATAGTCCGAGGAGGTATCCCTCAGGTCATTCATGCCCATATGGACTATCACTGAATCATATTGGTACTTAGGGATAAGTGACCTGAGTGATCACATGATCTGATAAACTGTGGCACCTGAAAAGTCACTAAGTGTAATCTTCCTCTTATCCTGCCTGATCATCAGTGTTTCTCACAATGGAGTCTCCTACAACTAGAATATTGGCTGAGGAGTGTTTCGCATTATGAGTTTGATAGTTGAGACACAATGAGATGTGACTTTATATGTTGTGATGCGTGAGGACTGGACCTGAGAGGCCTCTGAGGTTGGGTAGGTTACATGTGAGCACCTCTGAATATGTGAGTCTATGTGAGTGGTCCTTTGTGGGTGCAGTAAGTGATGTGTGCAAGTCACCGACAACCTGTCTGTTGCTTTTTGTGTCTGCATGTGAGAGTCTAACCTTCAATGTCAGTGTTTAACTACATTTCTCACATTCTATATTTGTCTGTTCAAGAATTAAGTGGTTGTCAGTGTACATAAGACAATTGTTATATTTCTTCAGGATGCCTATGTCCACCAAGCTAGATGCAGAGATAGCTGGAAAGTGCCCATCCATGGTTTCATGCCACCTAATGTGTACTTGCAAGATATAGGAGTGGAGAATGTTTGTTATGAGATGAGGGAAGGGTTCTTACTTGGTTCAGTCTGCAGCTAACCTAACCAGTGATGCTGCCCAGCACCCAATCCAGATATTCTCTGAGCAGCAATAGTCCTGAATGCTAAAATTAAGTAAGGTAGACCTAAACAGTCTTAAATAAATGCATAAATGCGTATAGTTAGAACTAAATGCATTAATGCATAAATGCTGCTCACTGCACAAACTAGTTGCCCCATGAGTAACGGTGGACTGAGGTAAAGCTCTGCGGTGTTTTTTGTAATGAAATTTCACCTTCTGGTGATTGCATGTATACAAGGTACCAGTACCAGCTGCTGAGTGAAGTGCAGCTTTTCACAAATGCAAGGCTTATATATGATCAGAAATAAGCAACTTACACACTAGTTATGCCCTAAGGCCAATTGGGTAAGCATACAATGAGCATTCCACAAGCAATTATCAGTCCATATAAGTGAGATCAGCCTTCTCCTGCCATAAGAGTGCAGCCTTTGACCATCTTAATGTAAAATCTGGTTTGAAGGCCAAGTTTTAGGGAAACTCAAACAAATGCCTAATACTAAGAAACAGTATATAAAAACTATTTCAATACAGAGCACCAGCCCTTACAACAGTTTGAAAATGTAACTTTAAAGAAGTGCAAAAAAAAAAAAAAACAATAAATAGCACAGTAAACTCTCATAGAATAATGAAAATAAACAAAGTTTCCACACGTTTACGTCTGTACAGGACACTGACACAGCGAGCAGCTCTGTGCAAACATACTAAATTTATACCAGCACTGGAAATACAGAAAACTAACTACTGTGCCCTCTGGCCAATAAAATGACTACACTTAAAGCCCTTTTGTGTGCTTCCCAATTCCGAGAGACCAAGTAAACTACTACTGCCACTAGATGAATACTCTCAGTCCTAATGTAAAAGCGAAGTAAAAAGAGTGTCCTGACAGAAATGCTACCACAAACTTAAACTTAAGGAAAGGCTGTAAGTAATGCAAGATATCAACAGTACACTTTAAACAGTGTATTAAAGTGTGATTATTCAATAAAAGTAATCCACTTTATAAAAATAAGCCAAGAAACACTCAATTGTGCAAAATTTATAGAGGTACTAAAAACAAGGTAAGCTGACTAATAAGCTCTCCAGCCAATAAAACAACTACATGCAGGAATCTCTAGTGTTTTCCCCAAACTATACAAACTAGGTTACAACCCACTGCCACTAAATGGAAAATCTTCTTTCCTCTTGATGTAAAAACACGGGAAAAAAGCTTGCTAGCATGTAAAAATACATTACTTTATCCAACAGCTATTTAAATAATGAATTCAAAACAAATAAACCAGTAGAACAGACAATGAGATGCAAAATGCATCTTTTTTTTAAATAGGTACAAGGCTTGTCAAATAAATAATTTGAGATATAAACAGCAGTGTAGAAAGGTAGGAGCATATAAAGCTAATTTTACGGTAAGGATGGGGAGCTTAAAATCACCAGGTTTAATAATCAGATTTGTGTATTCAAGCATCACTCAAGAAACACATTAACCAGTGAAAAAAAATGTAAAATGTGCAGCCTTCAGCCTGTGTGATTTAAGTGTCTATTTGCCACACAGAACAAAAACAGCAGGCTGAGCAGAACAAAAACAGCAGGCTGAGCAGATTTTTTAAAACAGAAAACCAAATGGAAAAGGTAAAACAGAAAGCAGTTCTATCAGTTTAAGTGGGTCTATTTCAGAAAGACGAAAATGCAAACACTCGAATGCTCACATGAGTAAATAATCAGAAACGTAAAATTAGTATTTTGGGATCGCAGTACGGTCAAGATCGGAATATTTGCCCTTTCCTCACTGTAGTGCGATCTTGGAGTAGGAATATATTTTTAGTGGGGAGGGCAGCCCCCCACAATACCAATTTTGAGTTTTTGATTATTCCCTCATGTGAGCATTCTAGAGTTTGCATTTTCGGTTTTATGACATAAACCCATTTAAGCAACTCACAGACACAAATAGATTTATTTTCTTCACCCAGCAGGGAGTCACCAACAATGCTTGCAGTTATTGCATACCTTGAGTCTTATCAGAAAAATCAAAGCCACAGATACTCTCTGTGTCAAGAAACAAATTAACCAATGGGGGAAAAAACATGTGATATATTCAGCCTGGGTAATTTAAGTGTCTATCTACCACATAGAATAAAAACACTAAGCCAAGCAGATTCTTGAAACAGAAAACAAAATGGAGCAGGTAAAACAGAAACTAGCTCTCAACATGATGGGCATTTCCAAGGTATAAATGATACTTTACACTACAGTCTCATGTAATTTCTACTCTCCCAAAATCAACTACACCAGCAGTGATTAATTTTACCTGTCACCAGTTTACAATAAGTGTGATTCAATGAAATGTTTTTTCAATGAAATGTACATTCAGCAAATTTTATTTGATAATTTGTGAAAAAACTAATGTGCATTAGATAAAATGAATCATAATTGTATATGCATCTATCAATTATCTCTTTCTCTCTCTATAAATATATATATATATATATATATATATGTGTGTGTGTATATATATGTGTATATATATGTGTGTGTGTATATATATATATATATATATATATATATATATATATATATATATATATATATATATATATATAGACAGAGAGAGAGAGAGAGAGAGAGAGAGATAACAACTAACAAACACCCCAAAACCACCACCACAACAAACAATACTCTGTTCCCCACTACTTTCTTTAATTTTATAATCCTTGCCTGCTCCAAAATAAATATCATCACTCTTGCATTTTCAAACAGCTTAGTAGCTACATAACAACTCTTAACAACCTCATTACGTTATGCTTGAAAAACCTATATACATCTCCTTTCTACTACTATTACTCCTACTGAGTTCCTATATTTTCCACCTTACCCATCCCAATATTATCTATTGTTCCCAATCCTTCCACACAACTAACCATCTGAACATACCTCTCCAACACTCACACACCCCAATTTCGCCACACCTATATCCTACAAATATCCATCCACTTTTTCAATATAAACTTCTTACCTCACATAGATATTTCACTCCCACAATTACTAGAAAGTCTTCCAGTATCATAATCGAGTCAAATGTATACTCTAAACTCTCAAGTTACCTCCCTAACTTCACCCTATACCCAATTACCAGTCTACAGTCAGGAGATATCCATCCTAACCCAGGTCCCCCCTCCTCAAAAACTACTAACAAGTCCATATTATTTGCTGCTCTAAACTCCCAAAGCATAGTCAACAAAATTCCAAACCTGCATGCCTGGCTCACACACAACAAACCTAACATCCTATCCATCTCTGAAACATGATTAAAACCCTACATAAAAGACTCTGAAATAATCCCTCCCAACTATTCTATTATTAGAAAAGACAAATCTCATAAAAAAGGGGGTGGTACAGCTCTACTATACTCATCCTCACTATCAGTTACTCCCTATAATAAACCCACTCCCTGCTTTAACAATGCTGAATTACTACTAACACTACTACAAATCAACAAGCTCAAGCATATATGTATAGCCTCCATCTACATCCCTCGTGATGATAATATTTCTACACTCGAAGACATCCTCTTCTGGCTCTCCACTAACATCAGCAACAAAACTATAATCCTAGGAGACATGAATATAAATTGGGCCTCCATTCAGTCTCCCTCAAACCAACTTAACATTAACCTCTACAAATTCTCTCAGCTCATCAATTCTACAACCCGCCCCTCAAAAAACCTGTCCAATGGCAGTATCCTAGACTGGATCCTAGTCTCTCACCCCCCCACTACTTCTCTTACAGTGGTACTCTTCCTGGTCCTCTTAATGATCACTTACCCACATTTACACACTGTCTCACTTCACCCCTTCATCATACCCATAACTTCATTACTACTCGTAACCTAAAAAACTTTAACCCTTCAGCTTTCATTAACTCTCTAAAGGCAATAAATTGGAATACTCTAAAATCACTATATTGGGAATAATAGATAATGCAGTCACCCATTTCAACACTACCTTCTTAAACCTCTTAAACCATCATGCTCCCCTAAGAACAAAAAGAATAAAAACCAAAACTGCCCCATGGCTTACAAAAAATACACTTGCTACAATGCGGCAAAGAGACGAACTCTGGACCTACTACCATAAAAATAAAAAAAACCTCATCTACAACGAATACAAAACACTTCAAAATAAAGTAAAGAAACTCATCACCACTGACAGACAAAACTACTTCTCCTTACTCCAAAACAACAATAAAACAAACCCTCAAAAATTCTGGAAAAGTATCTCCACTCTCCTTAATCTCAGTAAACCAGACACCCCCACTCCCAAACCAAACGCTCTCGACATAGATCTGGCTACTCAATTTAACTCCTTCTTCATCGATTCTATTTCCAAACTAACCTCACCTTTCTCCAACATCTCCACTCCCTCCAAACCAGCCCCACCCTCATCTTCTTACCTTCCACCTTCAAACACTAGTTCACTACCTATCCTATCTTCCAGTTCTACAACCTTCACCACCCACTCCACTCTCCCTCCCTCCTCATCTCTCCCACCTCCAAATATCCCCTCCCCCCACTCTCCACATTTCTCACTAAAACCCATACCCACTACTGCCATAAAAAACTCCTTCTAAAACTGAAGTCTGGTTCAAATGCTCCCGATAATATTCCTTCACAATTCCTCAGCATAGCTGCTGAAGCCATTGCCTACCCCATTAGTATTTCAATCACCCGCTCTATCCAAGAAAGCACAGTTCCCCATATTTGGAAAAAGGCCTTTATCATACCTTTACATAAAGGAGGTAACAATCACAATGTCTCCAACTTTTGTCCCATCGCTATCCTGTCTCCCATCTCCAAACTCCTTGAAAAGTGTATCCAACTACAACTCCTACCATACCTCATTGATAACCTACTAACTCCCACACAACATGGCTTCAGACCAGGCCACAGTACTATGACAGCCCTCCTCTCCTTCCTAGAAACAGTAAATAAAGCCCAAGACTCTGGTCATATTGTTTCTACCCTTCTACTGGATCTTTCTAAGGCCTTTGACACCATCTCCCATAACCTTCTTCTAGCTAAACTTTCTAAGTTTAACCTATCTCTTTCCTCTCTGAACTGGTTCTCCAGTTACTTATCCAACAGACATCAAGCAGTAAAATGGAAAAAGGCCACCTCCTCATTCCTTAATACCCCAACTGGTGTTCCACAAGGTTGAATATTAGCCCCCCTCCTCTTCAACATCTTTATTAATGACTTCTGCAACTCCATCCCATTCTCAAACATCATTCAATATGCAGACCACTCAACTATTATTTGCTCTG
The DNA here is from genome assembly GCF_019279795.1 of Protopterus annectens. Lineage (NCBI taxonomy): Eukaryota > Metazoa > Chordata > Ceratodontiformes > Protopteridae > Protopterus > Protopterus annectens. The sequence continues at coordinate 16,113,502 of NC_056736.1, forward strand.
CCACTTCAGGCCCTTTACTTCTAAAGCTAACTCAAGACGCTTTTTTAACCACTGAACAATGGATGAAAAATAATCACTTAGCACTCAATGCTTCTAAAACCAAATTAATGGTATTCACTCCCTCAAAAGCCACCCCTCTCAACACAAACACTTTCTGTATTGCTAGTCAAAACAACACAACTCTGGAACTGGTATCAGAGACCAAGCTACTTGGTGTCCAAATTGACAATCAGCTCAAATTTAATTCCCATATACAACTAAACATCAAAAAAACCCATCAAATATTAGGTATGCTTTACCGTCAGTACCATTATCTTACACTCTCCACTAAACTCACCCTCTCTACATCCTTTCTCATCCCCTCCCTTCTCTATGGATCTCTACTCCTAACTAATCTACAATCATCTCTGAAAAATCAACTCTCATGTTGTTACAACAAAATTGCCAAGTTCGCCACTAGCCAGAGGTCCTCTACTCACCATTGTTCTTCTCTCTACAAACTAAATTGGCTAGAACTACCCAACCACCTTATCTATACCCAACTCACTCTGGCCCACAAGCTTATTTTCAACCCCTCAATCTGTCCCTCCCTCTCCTCTGCCTTTAAAATGCATCTAGCCAACAGAGTACTAAGTCTAACAACTAAAATCTTCTTGAAATACACAAACCAGCTCGTCCACCAGGCAAATACCTTCTATCCTTTATTCTGGCACGACTCTGGAACTCCCTACCATCACCCATTCGTGTTACCCCTACTAACTCTACCTTCAAAAAAACTCTTCATTCATACCTAGCCTCCCAATGGGAATGCTCTAGCTGCCACCCTACATAACTTGCACTGCTAACCTTCTTTCTCTCATAACTATATAGTTTACACTTTAAACTTCCATTTCTGCTCCTTTTTGTCAATAAATAAATACAACAACTTTGTTGATCTATCCCCATCAACCTGTTTGCTAATGTAGCCCATCACTAGTATAAAAAGCAGTGGGCACATAAATGAACCCTGATGCGTACCCAATCCCACAGGGAACCCCTTAGTTAGACTGAACACTGTTCATACTTCAGTAATTGGGTCCCCTGTACTTAGTTTGCACTAATTTTAGCTTCTGTTTTTTGGACTTCAAACCACCACAGGACTGCCCAAATCATCTCCTTGGGACCTTGTCATATGATTTCTTCAAATGTAAGAACAGTCACTTGGACTCTTCTCATCTCTAGATTCCTCTCAACTATCTGTCTCACTGCAAACATTGGGTAAGTTGTGATACATCGTGATCTGAATCTTAACTGCTCATCTCCCGTCCTACTTCTACCTACTCTGTGTACTCGTTTATCAGTCATATGAAAGTTGTTGCAGTGCGTCCATGAACATCAACATACTAACCATACATGGTTTTGGCAGGAATCAATCCATGTGTAAACAACTACTCTAGATTTTGTACTCCAAAAAGCCGACTGGCTGAAAAACGGCAATAAAGGCTTCGCAGATCCACTATAGTTCACGACAATAACTTTTATTGCTCAAACAGCAACACGACAATGGTCCACATAAAACACACACAAAATGCAAGTTAAATCGATGTTAAGCGCTTTCATCTGCCGATTGCAGACTTCCTCAGAACATAACATTATGGAAGTGTCTCTGATATTTAAACTGTATTTGGCGCCAAACCAAACCAGTTGATTTAAAGGCACACACTTGAATATATTGCACATCTCTCAATAATGTATAAATATGAATTAGAATATATGACTAATAATACAAGTAGATAATGTTACAACAATTTCTAACTTCTCCTTATTTATAAGACTTACAATAGATAAATATAAAGATTAAAATATGTATAATAAAACTTTTGAATGTATTCCTATATAATACCTATCTAATAACTGCATAAATTCATTACAATAATACATATCTATATGTGTTTAACCTAATCATGTAATAAATAATACTTAATAAATATTGCATAATAAATATAATAAATATAATATAAAAAATAAATATAAAAATAAAATATAAAATATTACCCTTAATTTCTTTGAATACATGATGTATGACTATAATTCACATTTTAAGGAAGGGTTTTATACTTATAAAATCATTGAGTCCTGGGGTTCTAGTGGCATCTACTAACATCTGCCACTTACTCTCTTTACAAGCTAATTTGTTTTTCCAATCTCCTCCTATTGGGTTCATATATTCCTGATCTATAATAATAAATGTAAAAGTATGTTGCTCTCCTGCCTCTTTAATGTGTCTGTACAAAGCATTTTTTATGTCTTTAATTCTAATACTGTAATAATGTTCATAAATCCGCTTTTTTAGTTGCCTCTCAGTCTTTCCAATGTAGAAAGCTGGGCAGGATTTACATTTGGCTAAGTACACCACCTGTTTTGTATAGCAACACCCTCCCCTACTCTTAATTTTTGTGTGATTTACATCTTCTAACTTTATATGGAATGAAGTATTGATATATTGGCATTGATTGCAAATTCCACATTTCCTAGTATATGTTTCTGTATTCTTCTTATTCTTTCCTTGACTACCTGTCTTCTCTAATAATTTCTTAATGTTGGGTGCTGTCCTATATACAATAGTCGGCATAGAACCCAGCTTATCTCTAGTAGCTTCTGTAAGTGTGATAATGTCCCAATATCTCACCACTATCTCCTTAATATAATTCTAGTCTAGATTTACAATGATGACACTTTTTATCGCAGAAATTGTCTCTGTTAAATTAAATATTTTATCTGTAATTAGTATAACCAAAACCTTTATTGTCATTTTTGCTTTAGAAACTGTATGTTTAAATGCAATGTTTCTACAAGTACTTTTGTACATACTGTAAAAAAAAGCTTTGATTGTAATTTTTGTTTGTAATTATTGTTTTGTTTTTGGAGCTTTTCTCCCCAGGACTCCATTGAAAATGGGTTCTTCTAGGCCCAATGGACTATCCTGGTAAACCAACTGCAAATAAATAAATAGATAATAAATATAGATATGGATATGAATAGATAGCCGCGTATACATAT
>NC_056736.1:16119040-16136540 GCF_019279795.1 Protopterus annectens
CTAATTTTCACAAGAAAACTAACGGGTCAACCCATTACCTGATGAGGCTAAAATGTCATGTGAATGTGATACTTCCTTTTGTATCTCCAAGTGTACCCTTAACCTCTTTCCAAGACATTTGATCTAGGATAATCTTGCAGCAAAAGACCATGAATTGCTAGACGTGTTTTGTACTGTTTGATCATAGTCAACAACAAGATAATCTAGGGAGTATTACAACCTCTTGCATGTATGGCTGATGGATTTGTTTAAAATAACCTAATATATGAATGCCAGCCATTTACTATACTTATGAAAATATTTTAATCATACATTTTTTGAGCAAAGTTCAGGTCAAAGATGGGGACAATTAAATGAACAGTGGTATACTAAGGACACTTATTCCAATGTCCAAACCTTTTTATTTTTAACTATGACCATACAGTCTGAACATTATAATATCAGAATGTATAGGACTATGGATGTATAGTTTTCTATATTAATACCTTTTCAGACATGCGATAATTTACTTAAAACAAGTATAAACATAGGAGGGACACAGAGTGAAATGTCATTTTTCGTTTTGAAGCCAAACAGGAGAAAGAAATTTCAATGACATTTTTCAGTTACAGGTAACACCAGTCATGGCACTCAGAGCCAATATAACATTATAGGCAATATTTCTGACTTTTTTTCTGGGCTATCAGAATCTGCTTGTCTTTGTTTGGGAATCATTTCATCTTTTCAAGATATTAATGATTACTTTCTTCTGTGGAGTGCAAATGCTTCTATGCAGCCATTCACAAATGCATATAATTTGTCAGTAAAGCATTCTGCAGAAGTAGTGGGTTCAAGTGATTTAGAGTCTGAGATGAGATGGATTTTTTAAATTTCTGTGGATAATATCTGAAGAGGGATTTTTAAATCTTATAATTTGAACTTCCTTCCCAATTTTAGAGGGGAAAAATGCAAGTCCAATCATAATAAGTGCTGTTGGTATTTATTTCTAGCTTACCACAGAATCAGTTAATTATAGGGAGATTGATTATGGCCGCAGATCAGAGTTTCATCAGTTCTTAGGTAAGTACTAGGCTAGTTCTCCTTGAGGGTTTTTTTTAAGCTAAGCCAGCTTCTCTTTTTATGAACAAATTAACCACTCCCATTTGGATAGAGACTGGCTTTACCCATTCCCATGGTCGGTAATTGTATATCACCCCAATAAAAATTGCTGAGATCATAACATGGTTAATTTGAAGGGAACCATACGTGGGATAAAGCATTTAGAAGCTGCCTCTGTCCATTAGTAGTACAGTAGGCAGTCTCAGGGTAAATTTTCTTTTTCTCATCCACAGATTGAAGTTGTGCTTGAATATGCACAGGGGCAGTATCCCTGCAAAATATGCCTGTCCCTCCAGCCTTTCTGGTGATGTTGAAGAAGAGATTTAGATCCCTAGACTCAGTATTTCTGATGTTGTTTGACTTTCTGCTGTACAGTAAATCTATCAGTACTGGGTCAGAGGATGTCTTATATGCCAGACACAGGTCACCTCTAAGTAGTCTGTAAGATTTGGGAACTTATGTGGGCAGTGACGTAACTTTTGATAAACAAGTAACCATTGATCTAAGAGTACATCTTTATTACACAGCTTATAAACAAAAGATTGGGTCTAAATCGAGTTATGTTGTTGTCATCATTGCCAGAATTTCTGAGAAGTTCTTCTGCACAGAAATAAATTCTGAGAAAGAAATTTCCAGATGACATAAACATCATCTCAACACTTAACTAAGAGTTCTAGCAAATGACTTTAAAGTTATTAACTGAAAATATTGGATCAGGTACTTCACATTTGTTATCTGAAATGAAAAAAATCTGTAGACACTACAATTTCATAGCTTGGAAAGAAAGGAAATGACAGTGCATTAGCTTCAGGCAATCTGAATGCCAAATGGGAACTTAAACCATTGATATCAACTGTTCAAAACATTATGCAGCACATCAGAGCATTGAGAACCGAATAAAAGATTGCAGAAGCAAAACTAAACAGAATCAGAATGCACTGTCAGATGTTGGTCTTTCTGTGAGTAAAATAAAACACAGCAAGAACAACAAGATCAGAGAGACTTGACAGAGCTCTTCGAATATATGTATGAGGCAGGTATGAACTCTGCCTTGGGCAGTCTTTTAGCAACACCAAGAATGATGCCACAATACAAACAAAAGATAATTGACTTGAACAATTGTCTTAGCTTCTGGTGTCATTTAAAAAAGGTCCAATATATATTAGCTTGTAATGAGATGGTAGACAGTGTTAATTGCTTTGACAGAGATGGTCTGCACTTATCCCCGAGTCTTTTGAATATTGGTTAAATCTTCACCCACCCACATAGTACCTTTTTTAAGCAATATTAGTCCTCAAAGGCTTCCAACATAATGAAACAGAATCTGGATAATAGTAAGATATTGCTGCTCAGTGCAAGAGCCTTAACAAAAAACCTCCACTACTTTCAAGTACTTCTTATTACTTTTTAACATAGAAAACACTGATATATACATCACTATGATGGCCTCCTTCAACACCATTGAGAGAACCCCATCAATGAAGGGTGTCAATGCCTACAACACATTCCAGCCCACTGCACTAGATGAAGCTACTAAATGAGAGGGTGTCACCATATTTGTAAAGAAAATCACCTCCACACTAGTTAGACAAGATATCAGTCTGGAAAATTTTCATGAACAATTTACCATTAACATGACCCCTGATCATATCATGGCTAATAATAGGACCTACTCTATTTCCCTTCAGCCAAGAACACCTTTGCTAATATGGAGTCCCTCTGTATTAAGCTAAATACCACACTGTTATGGAACTTCAACTATCTGTCCATTAATTGGGGATATAAACATCCTCTAACATCTATGCTAAGAGGTCTGTGGACTACATCAATACAAACTCTCTAGACCAGTTAATCTGCATTCTAGTCAGGGACAATACAGTCCTGTACTTATTCCTCACCAATATGGGACAGCTCTGCTTCCTACCAAATTCAACTCCCTCCCTGGTCAGAGTGTATCAACATCAAGCACATTCACCTTAAGAATAAAGCCAGAAGCATCCTCCAATACCTTGGTATTCAGAGACTATGCCATGGCTAATCTCCTGCAACTAAGTGAGATCCTAGCTAAATTCAACATTCCCTTAAACCTCAATGACACAAGTGCTTATGTAAAGTCATTTATTGTCAAATTCTGTGCACATGTGACTAGCTGAATAGATGCATCTGTGCCCCTCTAAAGTAAATACAATGCCAAATACAAATGGCAGAACACAAATGTAAATAAGCTTTATAACAAAAGAAAAAAAATCATTGCATATATTAAATGTGTTAAAAAACATAAAAACAATTCCCAATTCTGTGGAGAGCTAATACTTACTGATATGATATACTCAGACTCAGAGGACATAGTCACATTAATAATGGATACATTTAGATCTACTTTCACTCCTTCTTCCCTCCTATATTTCTCACATCTCATGCACACGCACATAGCCCACCTCACTCCTCAAGACACTCTTCAAGGCCAAAACTACTGTTTCTGTGGAGCCAGATAACATAGTGGTCTGTTTACTAACCGCCCTGAAACAGGATCTGTCACTACCCATACAGAGGCTATTCAGTTTCAGCTGTCAAACAGGCTTTATGCCAGATAAATAGAGGACAGTAACTGTCATCCTCTTGCACAAAACTGGGACATCATTGGACCTGGGAAATTATAAACTCATAAGTCTGTCCAACCTCTTCTGTAAGGCTATGAAACGGATCATTATGAAATTAATAAATAAGGTAATAGTGACTTACACATTCTCAACCCAATCCAGTTCATATTTGATAAGGGCAGATTATTCCTACTTAACCTGTCTGACTTCCATGTGGAGGTAACTGAAGCAATGGATGAGGCCAAATCAGTACACACTGCACATCTAGATCTCGCAAAAACGTTTGACACAATCCACACTTGGGTAAAATAGATAAACTATCCCAGCTAAATGTTAATCCCTCTGTAGCTCATTGGATAGCAAACTGACCCATCAATAGAAACCAAGGCATTAGTGTGAGATGCTGTGCCTCCTCCAACTGTCACAAGAGTATATCCCAGGGTTCAATCCTTGGGCCAGTCCTTTTTGGCATTTGCTTCTTCAAGGTCAAATATACTATAAAATGTTAACAGCTGGCCAAGTTTTAAGATGACTGCAAACTTGGTGCTATCATAAGGTCCACAGAGGACACCAAGATTCTACAGGAGTGCCTTTCCCAAACCAATAACTTGAATCAAAACCATGGACTAAAACTGAGTACTAAGAAATGTATAATAGTATCCTTTAGTAAACTATCACTTTGACAATGCACATCTGAAAACCGATCCAATAGTTAGGGACCTCGGAACCTCTGTATAAAATGAACTGCCCATTGATATCCACATATCCACTATTGTAAGAAAGTGCTTTTTCATTGCACATCTTATTAGTAAAGATACAATGTCCAGGTCTAGGGATGTTATTATTCCATGGTATCAGGCACTCATCAGACAAGTCATTGAGTATAATGCCCCCCTTTTTATGTATCTGTACCCACATTTGATAGAAAGCAAATGCCAGTAATGCTTTTACACTAAGGGCCTACATTATAAAATTATATAGACCACTTCAAAACCTTCTTCCTCCCTTCTCAGTGTCATACATGTTATTGAGGGGCACTCTCTGCCTTGCAAACAAAGCTTCCTACTGTCAGACTTACTACAGATTTGTTAGTCTGGTAGGGGCATAAATTCCTGCACAAGAGATCTAAATGTTTTTTTTGCAACATAAGCAGAACAAGTTGGGGGAATACATATACATATCACAGAGTAAAACTTCTTTGGAATAGTCTTCATCTCCACTGTCCACATAATGCAAAGTACTTATTTTACAATATCCAAACGTAGTCTGGATGAATGGGTAGATAATCACAAATTATTCCCTGGTTTAGGACCCTTTTCCCTTGGGGGTGGGGACAACAAGAGAATATTGTGTTCAAAAATGATTATTATAACAAACCTTTAGGCATACTATGCCCTTCATCATATTAAACTCAACTGAATATATTCCACATTAATGCACACATGTGGAATTAAAATGCAATGAATCACAAAAATTCTATGCGTCAGCTGACTACTTAAAATTTTAATTGATCTTGTTCTCAATAGTGATTTAATTGAGAAAAGTATTGTTCAGACTTTCTCATTTGCAGCAAACTTTTCTTCCTGCCACATATATTTTGACAGTAACAGACTGTTTTAACTATCATCCTTAGTGAAACTTGTTATCCACCTACAAACCTAAATTTTTGTGATTTGATTTTGCACATTTTTTATTTTTCTACAAGTGAACTGGAAATACTTGTATTTTCTTTCCTACATATTTATTTTAAATGTTGCATAGTTCAAATATAAAAGCATCTTGCTTTACTTGTAGAAGTAAAATAACACAAGGTTCCTACAGCTACATATACTACTTTCTCAATTTTACAGTCAGTGTACTGTTGTAATAATGAATGTTGTCTGACTCTGGTTGAGCAATTGGAGATACTTATTGATATAATGTGAAATGATTCAGTTATGCTGTTTTGCATTAATAACCATGTTTTCTAAAATGAGCATCCACAAAAACAGGTATCCACTTTTGCAGGTTCATCTGTATACAAAAATCAATGTTTCCCCCACCTCTTTCAGCTCTGAGTTATTAGAATGTACCTTCCAATTTCTTTAGATTTTGTTTTTACATGTCTGCTGTCTACTTTTTATTACAGGCCTTGTTTCATCTTACTAGAGGAATAGTAGTTCACCTGTGTGTTTCCAAGAATTGCAGAATCATTTCTTTGAACACTATCTTTACCTAAATAGTAATACAACCTCTGTTGACATATCAGAAAAAGTATTTTAGTAATTCTTTTCAAAAAGACACATACTAATGCATGTGAGCTAATGTCTTTATATGAATTAACACTCTTCCTATAATCTTAAATAACTTTTGTCTAACTGACATATACAATCATTTTTAATAATTATAGCTACTCCCATTGATCTAGGAAAACCATTGCTATAAAAAAATCATTAACCCAAGCATGTTTAGTTTTAATTAATAGACATCAATTTTCATTCTACCAAGTTTCTTATAAAAACAATCAATGTATGTTTTCCAAATTTAAATATCTTATGTTAAAAAAATAGGTGTCCCACTAATATTTGTGCTTGCAACTTTAGGTAATGTCATTCAAAAACATAAATAAATAAAAATCAGAGAAAAATTCTGTTACATACTTTCTTTAGAAAAGTAAAACATGTAACACAGTACAATGATACCGCACCCATGCTAAAGAAAGAAATTAGTGCTTAAAAAAAGAAATCAGTCAATCAGTGCACACAATCTTCATATGGAAACAAGCATGGAACAAAGCTCTTGCAATTCTGGAACACACATTATAATCCCAAAATATACAATTCATGTCTGATTGCTGTTTCTGTTGACAATATCAGTGGAACTCCTTTATACATAATTTGTAGTTTGGCACGGAATGCAAAAGATGATTTGATATTTCTTTTCCATAAACTATTTCATATCTCAGCAAACTTTTTCTTTTGTCTACTTCATAGGGTAAGTTTGCAAAACTAAAGATTTTCTATAATTTGAGGGAAAATATTTTTCTGTATTGCTGCTGATAAGAGTGTCACTGTGTCTTTATTATTGCAGACCATAATAATCATCACTCAAGGACTGTTTTCAACATTATTTTCTTACTTTCCTGGTGACTCCACCTATTCTGTTGAGCTTTCTATGAATTCTTTGGTCAGCTTTCAACACATTTTAAAAAATGTTCTGAGCAACAAACTCTAAACCCTTCTGACTTCCAAATTTCTGGAATACCAGAAACAGGAAGATTTTTTTTTCTTTATGCCCTATTTTCAGGATCAGGATCTGTTTTTTAACTAGTTATTTGTTTTTTCTACTTTTATTAGAGAGTTTTGATTTGATTTTGATGAAACTACAAACTATTCCCTGTTTTTAATATTTTTATTTGTTCAACCTGGATATTATAGTTTGTTTGGAAGCTGTATCGTTGTTGATTTAGGTTCCATCTCCAAACAAAAGTTACTCTCTTTAATTTTGCCAGATCTTTTATATTTAAAGTAACTTTTCTAGTTTAAGTGCGGTTTGGTCGGCAACTGTTCCATGTATGATTTGATTTCGCTAGACCAGCAACTGAGAAGACAACAAGGTTTATAACACACATGGTAGCCTGTTCTGTCACATTTATGTATTTCAGTTATACAACATTGGGACTTATACAACCTGGACCCTTCATAGTTTAGCAGAGATGGTGTGCATGTGTCTGTTTGTGGCTGGAAATGTAATCTCAGTTATGTTTAAATTTGCAAAACTTGTTTGGTTAGTAGGCATAGCAAATTTTAAATATTTATGTAAGAATCAAATAGCTGTTTTATTTGATATAATTAAACAAGTTTATTTATTTATTTATTTATGCAGCTTTAAACAGTACCAATTCATCTGATGAGTATATCAATATTTATTTGATTGTTAGTCATGATTTTTTTTTTAATTCAAGGTTATAGCTATGACCAAGAAAAAGGGGAAAACAGGCTTCTTGCCAGGTGGACAGTCACTTTATGGCCTGGTGCCTGTCCCCCACTAAATAGCCAAAGTGCTGTCTCTCTCTCTCTGTCATCATTTTGGCAGCCAGCAAACAATCCATCCTCTCCTTCCTCTTTGGTAGTCACCTTGTGACCTATAACCCTCCGCCCTCCATTTTCATCCCCACTCTCATTCCTGGGCTGGCTCAAGATCAAATGACCATGGCATGGTTTAATGGTACAGCACCTTCAGTGGCAAGTGTTAAGTGTTACTGAGGAGGCAGACTTTGCATCAGTTGTTAAAAAGTTCAGGCACATGAGAGGGCTTTATGGTACTCCTTTCACATAAAGTGTCTATGGATAATAATGTAATATGTCGTGCAAGTTGTATTTCTTGGTGTGTGTGTGTGTGTGTGTGTGTGTGTGTGTGTGTGTGTGTGTGTGTGTGTGTGTGTGTGTGTGTGTGTGTGTGTGTGTGTGTGTGTAAAAGAATATATATATATATATATTTATATATATATATATATATATATATATATATATATATATATATATATATATACACACACACACACACACACACACACACATGGATATACACATACACACACACACACACACACACACACACACACACACACACACACACACACACACACACACACACACACAAAAGCAGAACATGCATGCGCACAAATAGAGATATACAACTATATGTTAACTGTGACTCAGTGATTTAGTCTAAACTGTTTTTTCAGATTGTTAAATAAATTACAAGATCTCACCTGCAGTTGCAGTCTTGGTGCCATTTTTGTGGAGTGGGACTAAGACATACACATCATTTAGTACTTTAGATTAGATACTTATGATTCAGCAAATCAATGATGGCATAGCCATTTAAAGTATCATTTCCCAACTGTAAACAATGAAATCAGTAACCACACGTTTCACAGAAAATAAAGCAACTAGTAATTTAATTCACAATGTTTGAGAAAGTTACGCAAGCACAATGGGACTAAATATGAAATGAAGTACATTATTCTGACCTGCAGTGACAGTTGTGTAAGTCATAATAAATATGCTAGATGCTCTTTTTGTCATAGCATGATGGCTTAATATATTTAAACAGTGAATATATAGCAGCAGTAAAGAATTATGCTTTCTTTGCCACCTTGTCTTACTAAGAAAGCCAACTATTCAAATATGCTGTAACAAAATAAATAGCTTACATGGAAGGATAAAATGACGTCCACGGTTTCTTTTAAGCAAGATGGTGATAACATGATGTATAATTCAACTACAAAAAATGTAAAACTTGTGCTTTATTGCAACCCTGAACAATGAATTTCTGAACAAAAAGAGAGAGAGAGAGAAAGAAAGAGTTGCAAGTTTCTGTAGTCTGTGTTTTGCTGTGTCAGGATGGTCTAGGTCATATTTTGGCTGCATTGCAGATTTGGAGAAGAAGGACAAAATGGGATTTACATTTCTCTCTTAATGTTTAGGTATATTTAGAGAGAGGCAGTGTGGAGACATGGAGCAAAGCATTGCATTGAGTGCATGTAGAGAAGTTTATTCTCTGCAAAACAGATGCATCTCATGTTCTATGACCATGGAAGTGACACTATTTTGTAACTTTGACTTCTCATGGATTCAGCATCTTATATTAAATTAATCACATTTACTGTGCAACATGATTAATCAATGTGAAGCTTAAAAGATGTACTTTAAAGTTGTGATCCTCACTTTTGATCAGTTACTGTAGAGTCTCAGTGTGTTTGTAAATAGCAGTTACTTTCCCGTTAGTAAAGTTGTTCCAATAACTTGGAATGAGTTCCCTTGGGAAACTAGACAACTTACAGGTTATAAGTAGTAGGCAAAACAGCAGGACAAAAACCAAAGGTTATAACCATTCTGAACAAATCTTTAACTACCTAAAAGATTCTTACAAACGATTCTGTCTCCTAGACATAGGCTAAGCCTTCTATTCCCTCTTCTGTAAAAACTAACAACTTTTTAATTGCCCTGAATACATATGTAGGAGTCAATTTATGTAAATATGTACAAGCAAAACCACTGCATTTGCAGGCTCTTCTACTTCTATTTTTCCTTCACTTCTTTTTCTTCTCTTCATACTTACTCACATAATACAACTGATATTATGCTGCTATCAGTTCCCCTTTAATACTTTAATGTTAGTTGTCTTTTCCTAGAATGGTGTACTAACATGTAAAAAAAAGGAGTATCGTATTATCTCTCCAAAATGAACATGGTATTCTGACATAAATAATTTAATGCTATCTTACCTGTAGTATCGTAATGTCAAACTTTGGAATTTGCTGTGCAATATTTTAAAATGAAATTAATTACATGAATATCTGCTTTGTGTTGCAAACTTTGCAATTTGCTGTGCTGTGCACCCAGGTTACAATGGAAAAGGATTCCATGACCTCCCTCTTACCTGTTTGACAAAGGCAATAGATCAATGAATGAATCAGTGAATGAATAAATAAGGAAATTCGTCAATGGAGATTGCCTTCCAATATTTCCTATGTAAGGGATACATCCAAGCATAAAAACCCCGGTGATCAAAATTAATTTTGTAAATATCTATCTTTTTCCTTACCATGGCTTTGGAACTCCTTGCCACCTCTCATCCGCACCACCAATAACCACTCTACCTTTAAAACCTTAGTTCATTCCCACCTTACATCCCTTTGGGAATGTTTCTGCTCTCACCCTACATAACTATTTTCTACACTATACCCTGCTTCCAATTCCTCCTCCAGTTTCATCTCCTTTTTCTTATTATACTTACCTCTCCCCTTTCTTCCCACCCTTTCTTCACCCCTCTTAACCACTTCTTCTCACTATATCCTCTTCTTTAAGTCATACTTAACCTCTATCTATCCACTAGAACTATAATATGATACCTACGTGAACCTCCTTCACTTCTTCATCTAGATTTTACCGTTTTAACTAAGATTTTTGTATAAACTTATTGTTATGTTTATGTTTTCCTTATTCTTCTGCAAATTGTATACTGTATTACTCATTTGTTATGATGCTTAAATTGTTTAAATTGTTTAATATTCTTATGGAGCTTTTCTCCCCGGGACTCCATTGAAAATGGGCTTTTCCACGCACAATGGACTATCCTTGTAAACAAACTGTAAAAAAAATAAATAAATAAACAAATACTCACTTGTTTGTAAACTGCTTTATGTAACATGCTCCATGGCATTCCACTTTTCTCACATAGAGTGCCATATGCAATTTCATTAGTGCATGTAGAGACATCCTGTAAAAAATACTTGCTACTACCTGCTTTATATATGTATGTATGTATATATGTATTTATTCATTAATTTATTCATTCATCTATATTTTTAAAATTATTTTAGCAGTGGCAGACATAGATCTTAATTTAGATGTTTAAATATTACCACAAAAGCTGCATGGCACTCTCTCTCTCTTTCAAACAAAATATTTTAGTCAATAAATGAAATAAGGAAAAGTTGTGTGTGTGTGTATATCAAACTGACAGTAGTAGAAGGGACATGATTTGATAGTGAAGTACAAGATATAGAATTCTATGAAATGCAAGGGGTCATTTATAAGCAAAAAATGCTGACTGTTTGCAGGTGGTACCCAGTATGTGTAATGGTTTGGGGAATATATTCAGTAAAATGTAAGCTTGTAATGGAAACACATTAGTTTGCATACAATGCTTGAGATATTATGACACTAAAATAGCTATATAGAAAATCATACCTCCTGTGAAGAAAGTAAAGTAAAACAGGAACTGGTTAGGGAATATCACACAAAGAACCCTATGAAGTGAGATAAAAGAATGAAATCTAAACAACAATAGGTATGGATAAAAGCAAAAACAGTGTGAAGTATGTCAAGTGAATCTGGCAGGGGGTAGTGTTTTATGCAGTTTAGTAAACTGAAATTTTTTAAGTACACAGTGTTCAGAACAAACACTTTAAAAAATCATAAGTTTTATTTGGATAAGATGAACTTTCTATATCAACATATACTGTCATACGTTAATGAGAAAATGTGCTTAACAACTGAATAACATTTTATAACATGCATTTTCACAGAATAGTGTCCACAAATCATATATATATATATATATATATATATATATATATATATATATATATATATATGTGTGTGTGTGTGTGTGTGTTTATTATGAAAATGCTAACAGTTACAACAAAATCTAATCAATTGCAAGAAATGACTTTTCAAATATAGCAATGTCAATTTTACAGAATGTCGAAAATCATCACCATGACATTTGCATTTGAATGTATTCGAAATGTCAGTGAGTGATGTCAGACTCTCAGGCAGTTGTGCTGAAGCTGCCATATAAATTATATATCTACAGCACAAGTTTTTACAGTTTAACAGGGGGGAAATCCCCCTTGTGCCCTCACACCTCCCCCCTGCAAATTATGTATTCCTATTCTGAGATCACACTACAGTGAGGAAAAGGGCAAATTTCCTGAGCCCCAGTGTAGTGTGATCTCCAGTCAAAACTTTGATCTCACATTAGCAAATATACACTACCATTCGCTAATGTGAATTCAGACATTTTCAGAATGGCATTAAGGAAACTGGAAATCATGCATTTGACCATCAGAGTTTAATAAGTGCTGTTCCACATTTTGATAGTAAACCATACAAATATATTGGGGCTAGACTGCATGACATATTATTGCCATTCATATTTATTTTGTTCCTACCACTTGTACATGCTTGTAATAAATATATATCATTCTGATGTCATGTGCTCAAAGTTTTTCTCTCTTTAAAGACAAATTAAATGTTTTAAAATCGTTTATACCTTTTCCAAGTGTATAATACTTCTACTAATGTCTACCCTGTTTGAGTTCATATGCTCATTTGCTTTACATTAATAATTCTTTGCAGCATTAAACAGAGCAATAGTTTGAGATGTGAATGATTTGATAATGTGTTTCTCATTTCTTACCACAACAAAATCTTTGGTTATGCAAATATGTTAATTGGCATTTTTTCAACTGTCAATAGGTAAGATTCATGAGGAATTGAAATTTCTTTGTAGCTATCTCAGTAATATGGCAGCAAAATGGTGCAGAAATTAGCATTGCTGTTTCACAAAACTTGGTTCACCAGTTTGGTTTTCCAGTTAGATACCTTCTCTGCAGAGCATGCAATGTCCCAAGTTATTGGTTATCGTTTGATTTATCATTTGTCCTTATTTCTTCCATATCTTAGAGATGTGCTGTATGTGAACAGAAGAATATTCATATTGACTGTAGGTATGATTTTTGCATGACTGAGTGAGAGAGAGAGAGAGAGTGTGTGTGTGTGTGTGTGTGTGTGTGTGCGTGTGTGTGTGTGTGTGTGTGTGTGTGTGTGTGTGTGTGTGTGTGTGTGTGTGTGTCTACATCCTGTGATGTGCTGATTCACCACCTAGGATTAGATTTTCTGCTTTCTACCCACCAAAAGACAAACCATACTTTATCTCCCACCACAAACATGGACTGGATTAATCAAATGTTAAATGAATGAATACTTACAAGACAAAATGAATTAATAAATGAATGAATTGTACTATTTAGGATAGATCTGCCAAGGATCAGTCCATGTTGCACTTGAGGAGTATAGACATTCTGTCATTATAATTTACTGCAGGCATCTGTGGTATGTTTTGACTAGCTGTGACAATCAGAAAGCATAACACATCATTGTTAGCATACTGCTGTACAATCAGTGCCCAACCTACTATCTCACCTTTCACACATTTTAAATGGAAGTACAGTATATATACTTCACACTCAGCTGACCATACAGAATTATCAGTTTATCTGTGGTACATGATCCCTCCCCTTGTCATAACCATGTGAAAAATATAATGGCCGTCAACTGTAAGTTAGGATCCAATTCTGCATGCTCCTAGGTTCATAGCTAAGTACTAGGCAATAATTCTACTGCCCATTACAAGCCAATCCAATAAATCCTCTTCAGAAGTTACCTTACCACCAGCCTCAAGTTTGAGAGGACAAGATAGACCAGGGAAGAATTTCTTGCTGCCCGTCTAAATATCTAGGGTTATTCTGATGATGGAAAACATACTACTCTAATTTATATGTAGTGGAAGATTGTTTCCGAGGTAAGGTATGTGGTAGGATATGAACTGATCAATCCAGTCTGTCTTATACATCTGTTCATGAAGGTTTAGGTCTTTTATGTGGTGTTTGAGGAACCATTTGTTTAACAAGGGACCGAGGTCAAGTAAGGTTGAGTTTTTCACATCCTACAATTTTAAACATATTACTAAGAAGGCAACTATGCAACATTGAGCAGAGGCAGGGGACTACCAGTCTGTCTGGATAACTCCTGATCTTGAGGACTTTCATTTCTTATTTATACTTCTGTGAGATTTATGATGCTGAGTGACATCTTTGAAAACACTTGTGAAAAGAAGCTTTATATCATACAAAGGGTCTGATAACAGATGAGCAAAGGGGAATTAAGACTTTTTCAGCTCTACTGGAGATACATCTGGAAACTTGTTGCAGCAGATAGCAGTATTTCCAAGCTGCTAGAGACATGGAGACATAATGGTCAAAAGATTAGGAATTACCAGCCAAAACATCACTTCCAACACTGTCAGACTGGAGTGGTGTAACCCTTAAGTGGTATAATGTGGAAATACTTTACTTAAATTTGGTTTTCTACATTATTATTCATGATTAGTTTGAGACCTGTACTCTTGCATCCTTTCTTAACATAGTCAGCCACTTTGGAGGAATTTTGAATTAATGGATAAATAAATAGCAGCACAAAATTTGGCCTGGAGTGTTTGCTAGAAAATCATGGAAAGCAATGCCAGATGGAAGAGGAACCAATAATGTGCTTTGTGGCATAAAACTCTATCAATTTTTTTTTTTAGAATTAACACCTGGGACACTAGCGATGGGAAATGGGTGTCTGACAGAACACCAGTTAACCACAATGTACATGACATATCAACTTATATTCAGATTAAGACGTTGGTCAGTATAACCTTAATATAAACATGGTTAAAGTACTTGCTCAGGTACAGATGCTCTTTATTTAATGAAAAATCACAGATTACTGCTTCTTTTAATTTTTCAAAGAAGTTGAGAAGTCAGAACCTGCCTTTGAGAAAGCTGAACTGATGAGAGTGGAGCATAGAGATTTTTAATGTCTAGATTAATGAAGGCTGACACAATTCAATAGACAACTTTAAATATGAGCCCATTGAGAATACTGAGTTCATAGTCATCAGGGTTCATGGTTGGGTTCCCTTGTTTAGTTGTATAACTATAATTGTTACCAGGCTTCATGAATGTAACAATTGCAGAAATATAGATTAGAAATGTGGTCAGCTTTCATATAGACCATACTTGGTACTGGTAATCAGGCTACCCGGCATGTTGTCAGGTCCCATGGAGAAGGTAGTTTTAGCTTTTGGTAGCAGAGAAGGCTTTATCCATAATAATTACAGAGAGTGTTGGGGACTGTAGAATCTATGGAATAGTTATAACTGAAGATTCACTAAAATTTGCATTAAATTTGTCAAGCAGAATATTAGCTAATTCCTGTTACTAGTCAGAAGTATTATAGTTGACTAGCACAGAACACAGCTGGAACCAGGCTCTTAACTTCTTGACATAGATAAAAAAAATGACTTGCAGTTGTTTTTAGTTTCTGTGGGTATTTTAAATTCATACTTACCCTTCAACACATTGTTCATTTGCTTAAGTGTGCTTCTAAGCTGGACAGAATGTTTTAAAAATGTCCCATTATACTTGGTGCCTATATAGACTGCATTAGTAATATAATTATTTAAGTAGGAGTAGAGGTATAGATGGTAGCTTTAGCAATGTGGTCTGTCCAAGGAGAATTACAGTGGATTTAATGTAGATCATCAAGTAATTGGAGAAGTTGTGAATTAAGAAGGCCAATGAGGTATAAATTGATATAAGGGAAGGGAGGATGAGACACATCAACTTATTAAAGCAGATGCAATATTTATGAGGACAAGATCAAGGGTACTCGGGCCCCTAGTATGTTGGTTAACAATTTGTATAAGGGAGTTAACATTTATAATGCAAAGGTAGTACTGGGCATGCTGTTCATTGTTGGTATACACCAGACAGCTAATTGACAAATAGTTAAAGACTTCTATAAAGATGTTGATATTAATGGAGATTTCAGGTAAATCATTAAAATGGATATCATGGTCAATAGGAAGCAAAGAGGGTTTTCTACATCTAACTATGGAATGATAATTTATTTTGCTTAGGGTGATTTGCACATCTGAGATTTCAAATTTGGCATCTTGATGAGATGCTCATAAGATGACGGCATTCTTGACAAATTCCAATACGCCACAACAATTACCAGTAGATATAAGGACATAATAGGCATTAAACCTGGACAAGAGTGAGCTTTATCAACGCTGTGAAACAATATCTGTGTAATTGCATATACACTAAAACTTTCAAGTTAAAAAGCGGGCCTCGAGTTCATGCTGTTTTTGTTAAATTTTCAGGCATTAAGTACAGCTGCCTTATTATCACCCTCATTAACCCCCACCCCTTTTCCCTCCATTTTCTACATGGGTCAGGTTTTCTTGTGAGCTGTGGACATCTCTCTTACTTCAATCTCATTCTCCTCTGTTGTTTGACAGTCGTGCCTGACTGTTGCAGTTCTTCTTTCACACAATGCATCCATCTCTTTACTGGGCACCCTTATTTCCTCTTGCCTAGTTCCTGTCTATTCAAATCATCTTCTGTTTTTCTGTACATGTGCCTGAACCTATCTAATCTGTTCTTTTGACCTTCTCTGCAATTACAGCTACTTTCCCTTCCACTATGATGTCCTTGTGTCTTTGTCCCACAGTGTGCACTCTACCATCCCTCTCAGCCATTTCACTCCCCTCACCTCTAGCTTCTTTAACTGCCCAGGTTTCTGTATCATACAAAAGTACTGGTCACAACACTGTTTTATAAGTTACTTTACTGCTTCTTTAGCATTATTGTGTCAAACATTACCCCTGATATTCTGTGCCCATTGGTTGAAGAACATGCAGTTCTACCTTTGACCTTCTCATTCAGACTTCCCTTTTCTTCAGCCACTCCTAACAGACACTTGAAGCTGTTAATTTGTTCCACTATCTTCTCTCCTATCTCAATTCATAACTTCTAATTTCTCTCATTTGCTGCCATTACAGCTGTCTTATCTGTACTCAGTTTTATTCTACAAGCCTTCAGTTTTGTATTCCATTCCACTATCCTTTGTAGAAATTCTTGGTCAGAGTCTGTCTGCAATGCAACATTATCTGTATACACTAACTTTCTTGATGTGTCCCCATCTACTTGTTTTTTGCTAAAGTAGTCCACCACCAGTATGAACAGTAGAAGGCTCAGAGCTGAACTCTGAAGTACACCTACTCCCGCTGGAAAACCTTTTGTGAGACTTAACACTGTACTTTAGTCATTGGGCCCCTTTGCACAGCCTGTATTAATTATATCAATATTTTTTGGACTTCAAACTACCACGGGATTGCCCAAATCAACTTCCTATGGACCTTGTCATATGCTTTCTCTAAGTCTAAGAATGCCTAGTTAGACTCTTTCATCATCCAGTTTCTTCTTCCCTATTTGTTTCACTGAAAAACATCGGGTCAGTTGTGCCACATCCAGGTCTGAATCTCAACTGTTCATCACCCATCTTTCTTTCTACATTTTTTTGCTTTAGTAACGTGCAAGTATTTTATTTTTAGTACGTTTGAAGTTCAGGTTT
>NC_056736.1:16139040-16171540 GCF_019279795.1 Protopterus annectens
TGTTAGAAAAATATGTATTTGAACATATATAAAGTGCTAGTTTAAAAGCAAATAGTATATAATGCATTTTATTCTATTAATAATATGGCAATAAGAATGATTTTACATGTAATTGCTTGAAGCTTTGGAACTGCAGTGTATTTGAACTCTGACCCTGGCAGTAGCCAGCTCAGCAAGCTTATGTTTTTCACTAATGATTATCTGCTGGGTCAGGAAATTAAATGTATAAAGCATTGAAAATCTTCTTCTCCTTCCTCTGGGACAATTGGCCTTGTAAATGTTACCAAGATAAGACACAGCTGTTGAGAAAATGTTGCAAGAAGAACAAAGAAGTGTATTACAAGACTGAACCAACTATTGTATTCGAGCAGGCCTGAAACCTTGAAGGAATAACATTTACAGAAAGACATTATAACTGACCAGGTGCTTTGCAAGGCTGTATTATTCCCAAGGAAAGCTTTTAAAAATATAACATCAGCAATCTTTATGAATAGAATACTGTTAGTAAGAGTGATGTAGATGCCCTGTGACTAACCACGTCAGTAAGGTGGGCAAAACCTGAATGTAAACACTATAAAATATTCTGTACTTCCTGCATCATGTCAGACAAAATTCTGTACTTGTATGGTTTTTTGCCTCCTGGTGTACACTAGTAAACTTTTGCATCTGAGCCTCCTGTGTTGTTATCTTTGTTTTTATTTAACAGTTTGGTCCTTTGGACCGGAAACCCTCAGACAGCTACAGATCAGAGTGTACCGGTGGTCGAACACTGCGCAGGAGAAGCTACCGAAACGGTTCTTCTTGAAATACAAAGACCTCCGACTGAATTGTCGTTTTGAGAGGCTGGCCACTTTCTGATCTGCGGCCGAAGAGCGGTCTCGAACTGGTCGACTCAGGAGGCTCAGGTTGGAAGATATTTGCCTTTTTTCTGTTTTAGAACAGGGACTAGGTTGCAGTAAATACTATTGTCAGAAGATTTGTTATACAGATCAGGGACAAAAGGAAATTACTGTATATTTTGTCAGAGATCAGGGAAACAGAATAAGGTAGGCAGTCATTCTAGATAAACTGTGTAAGGAACTGAAATACCACGTGGTGAAAAGGGTTACGTAACATTTTCTTTTAGTATGGGAAATCAGTGCACTAAAACATCGCGAGATCCGGCCCTAACTGAAGACGCAAAATATATGCAATTACAACAGGCTGATAATGTTAGGTATTATACAAAATGGGTTAATAAATACGGATTTGATGGTAAATTAGATAAAATTTCATTAGTTAAACTTTTAAAACAACTTAAATCTGACGCAGAAAGTCAGGCAAAGAAACAACAACGATTAGGCATTCCTCAGGCACACAGGTGGATTGAGGAAGTAAACCGAAGGGAACAAAAAACTAAAAATGCTAAGACGTTATTTTTAGATAAAGAGGATAATAATATAGTAATAGCGACGGCTCCTCCTCCCCCGTCCCCTCCGATGCCTTTTTCAGGATATGAAGCAGGAGGACAAGCTGGTCCACCTCCACGTTATCCTGATGTCACAAGAACACTAAAACTATTTGTTAGAGATCCTATTGAAACTAGGTCCCAGACACGTAAAACACTTGGGGACACAGACTTGTATCAAATAGGGAAAAACACACTAGAGGAAAATGAGGAAGAAATCTGTCCACTAATCGAGGTACCAAATCCTCAGGCAGGACAGGAAGGGCAGGACCCAACTCTTCTAGTGTACAGACCATGGACACCGGAAGATATTCGGAAAGCTACAGAGGGAATCCCCATCCAAAGTTAATTACACAAAGTTTTTACAAGATTTACAAGGTATGAGACTAAGTTACCACTTGAATGGGGAAGAAGTAGAAAAGGTAGTTAGACAAATTGTGGGTTCAGACTGGCACATGATTTGTGGCACCTGGAATCCTCGTAATGCAGAGCTTAAACCACACCCACATAGTGACGCAGAACTAGACAACAGAGTAAAAGGTCTTACAGACCGAATTTCCGAAAAATGGAAACCCAGAGCAGATTGGACTTGCATTAACCAATGCATACAACAAGAGAATGAAACTGTAGATGGGTACTATGGTAGATTATTGGAATGTTTCAATAACCATAGTGGTATGGCTATTCCTGAAAATCAGATACATGATACCTCGTATGAACAGCAACTGAAAATGCATTTTTGAAAGGTTGCATTGCACCTATCAGTAGCTTTATTACGAAGCATATGATAGATCATCGAACAAGTAGGCTACAAGCCTTACTTGAATATGCTAGACATGCTGAAAGACACTTTAATAGTAAAAAGAAAAAGAAGACACAAGTCTTCACTGCTGAAGACGGAGTTGAGGTTTTTGTAGTACAGTCCGGTAAAAAGGGCAAGAAAAATGCCCAGGGAAATAGACAATCTGACAAACGGTCAGAAGATTTTAAAGAGAGAAAAAAGAAAGGTGAGTGCTTTAAGTGCGGAAAGAAAGGACATTTAGCAAGGGATTGCAGGCTAAATAAAAAGGTGACTACAGAAAGTAAGGGTGATGAGAACTGACTATATGACAGTGATAAAAGTCAGAAATCATCAGGAAAGGTTAACAAACAAAGGACAAATGTAAATGTAGTGGAAGGAACAGAGGAAGTGCAAGCAGATGTAGAGAATGAATAAAGTGAAATTTTAGATTTGGCATTACTGAGCTTGGAGCTCTATCTGGCAGACACAAAACCGGAAGTCACACTTCTGGTGGAGGGAAGGGAAGTAAAATTCCTGTGTGACTCAGGAGCGTCACGAACTTTGATACACCCTCCAAGTTACCAGAATATTCGAATCACCTGATTATATATTAGTAAAAGCAGCAAACGGACAGCTATATAGGGAGCCACTCTCCCATGATATAGCAATAACTGACCCTGTTTCAGGTATGACTCAGAAAAGTAAAATTGTAGTTTCTGCAAAATGTCCAGTAAACTTACTGGGAAGAGATCTTATGCAGATATTTGGCATAGCGGTAGTTCCCACTATGCAGGGTATGGAGGCACAAAGACAAATGGATACTTTTGTGGTGCGACCGGAGGGTGAGACTTTTTACTGGTACAGCCAGGACCTAGTTACGACTGGTCCAGGGGCAGTAACTGAGGAACTGATGAATGTGGCCATCAGTAAGGCCCCCTCCCTTGACACTGACCAACAGCATTTGTTACACTGTACTCTATACTACTGTAGCATGCCAGGACCTGATAAAGAATATGAGCAAGAATTATTCAAAAATCCTGCTAACAGATTAATATTACGAACCTTGTATTGGGATACTGAGGGAAACAGTGAGGTAAGCTGTTCATTACCTCAGGAATTCATGACACTGTACAAATCTAATCGACTACCACATGTCAGCTTAACAAAAAACAAGAATATGAAATGGGCAGACTTAGGAGAAAAAGTAACAAGATGGGAAAAACAAACTGATTTAGAATTATCAGAGCAGGGAATACAAAAACAGAAATTGAATTGGCTAACAGAGACACATCCAGAAGTACACTTACAAACTAGTGAAGACAGCTGATTAGCATTCTTATTAGAAGAAGAAGAAAAAGCCTTGTGTGACATACCAAAGATTCTTTGGTCAACAGGCAAATCAGATGTAGGACTTATTCAAACAGCAGGACCAGTTACTATTACACCAAAATCAGCATTTAGACCACAGAAAAGACAATACCCCTTGAGGAAAGATGCAGAGCAAGGTATCAAGCCTATAATAGCAGCATTACTCAAGGAAGGAGTACTGGTAGAATTTCTTGATTCACCATGTAATACCCCTCTATTTCCTGTTAAAAAAGCAAACGGGGAATGGCGGATGGTACAGGATTTACAAGCTGTAAACAATGCAATAATACCCAGAGCACCTACGGTGCCAGACCCACACACCTTGTTGAACGATTTGAAGCCGCAACAAAAATATTTCACTGTAGTAGACATAAGCAATGCTTTCTTTTCAATACCTATACATCCTGATAGCCAGTATTGGTTTGCATTTACATTTCAGGGTAAAAGATATACCTATACTCGGCTACCACAGGGATATTGTGAAAGTCCAACGATATTTGCACAAGAAATGGCAAGCAACCTGGCAGGGTTTACCCCACCAGGAGGTAGTCAGATTCTACTTTATGTAGATGACATTCTGCTAGCAGCCCCCACCCAGCATCAATGCAGGAAGGATACAATAGCATTATTGAAATTTTTAGCAGCACAAGGACACAAAGTAAACAAAAGTAAGTTACAACTTTGGAAAAAACAAGTCAGATACCTAGGATATGTAATATCCAATGAAGGTAGAATATTACACGAAGACAGAAAAACAGCAATTTTACAAGCACCTAAACCAGCGACCAAGAAGGAAATGATGTCCTTCTTGGGAACGACTAATTTTTTTCGAAGCTGGATATCAAACTATGCTTTAGAATCTGCTCCACTGGCTGATTTAATATATAAAACACCAATGGCAGCACAAGATATATTACAATGGACACCCGTAGCAGAAACAGCTTTCTGCAGACTAAAACAATTGATAGCTTCTTCATTAGTTTTAGGACTTCCGAATTACCACAAAAGTTTCTTTCAGACCGTAGATTGTAAACAGGGATATATGACGTCAGTTCTGACGCAACAGCATGGGGATAAGCAACGCCCCATAGCTTACTATTCATCACAGTTAGACCCAGTGGCACGATCGTTGCCTCACAGTGTGCAAGCAGTGGTCGCAGCTGCAATGGCAGTACAGGCTTCGGCCTCAGTGGTGTTATTCCACCCTCTCACATTGAGAGTGCCTCATGCAGTCGCGATAAATTTACTGCAAGAAAAAATAGCATATCTATCTCCTGCTAGACATCTTTCATGTATGACCATACTGCTGAGCCAACCTCATATGGTAATTGAACGTTGTACAACATTAAACCCGTCAACGTTACTTCCAACCCCTGTGGATGGCACACCGCACAGCTGCCTGCAGGAATTTGAGCAAATAACTTTGCCCAGACAAGACCTCACTGATATGCCCTTGGATGATGCCGAGGTGACATTTTACGTGGATGGCTCATGCAGAAGGGGTCCTACAGGGAAAAATCTAGTAGGGTATGCAGTGGTTACAGATACAGAGATCTTAGAAGCCCAACCCTTACAGCATAACCTATCTGCTCAAGCAGCAAAATTGATAGCCTTAACACGGGCTTGCACTCTGGTGAAAGATAAATGTGTGAACATATATACTGACAGTCAGTATGCTTTCTCTACAGTGCATGTTTTTGCGCAACAATGGAAAAATAGGGGAATGATAACATCTAATGGCAAACCGATTAATCATGCGCAACTTATTTTGAACTTATTAGATTCCATTCAGTTACTTACTAAAGTAGCTATTTGTAAATGTTTAGCACATACAAAACAACAGGATAGAATTTCAAAAGGAAATGCAAAAGCTGATGCAGCTGCAAAGCAAGCAGCCTCAGACTCAGAAACTTTACTTTTAACTGAGGAATTACAACCCTCTGAGATTTTAGATCTAGAAATGTTAAAAACAATGCAGACACTAACTACGAAAGCAGAGAAACAAAAATGGGAGAAACGAGGTGCAATCCTCGAAAATGGACTGTATGTCTCCAAAGAAAAAACAATATTACCGTCTAATTTATTTAGATATGCAGCTTTGTTGAGCCATGGGCAGTGCCATGTCTCAACAGGGGGGATGGTACAGTTAGTAAATCGAATATTCCAAACATACGGATTCATAAATTATACAAAAATTTTGTGCAGCATGTCATATTTGTAACAAACATCATGCACAAGGGCATTCAAACCAAGCAAGGGAGTTTTCCTACACCACAATATCCGTTCCACACTATTTGTATGGATTTCATAGAATTGAATAAATGTGAAGGGAAAAATACTGTTTAGTAATTATAAATATGTTTTCCAAATGGGTAGAAGCTTTTCCAACTAAAAATCCGGATGCAGCAACCGTGGCAAAAGCCCTAGTAAAAGAAATAATTCCCAGATTTGGCATACCGGAAAGGATTTATAGTGACAATGGGACACATTTTGTTAATCAGACGATTTACCAGCTTGGGAGATTCTTTGGAATCTCCTTAAAGAATCATTGTGCTTACCACCCACAGTCTGCAGGACTGGTGGAAAGGTACAATGGAATTCTAAAAAACAAATTGAGGAAGCTAGTGAGTGAGACACAGAAAAACTGGATTTGCTGCCTGCCTTTGGCACTGCTGAACATGAGAACAGTTCCAAATGTAAAGGGTTTGACTCCCTTTGAAATGATATTTGGAAGGGCATATTATGTGCCACAGTGGAAAGCTCTCATGCCTGCAGAACTAGAGGCTGACAGCTCATTAGCTAGCTATATGAGAAAACTGTTAACAAATAAAACTGTTTTGCAGTTGAACTCTTTTTCAGATAAAAGACAGACCGGACCGCTAGAAGCAGTGCTGACTCCGGGCACCTGGGTGTGGCTGAAGGTTACGAAGTGGAAGAATTGGGCGAGTCCAAAGTAGGAAGGACCGTACCAGGTACTGTTGGCAACGCCTACTGCAGTCAAAGTTGCTGAGAGGTCGTCCTGGGTCCATCTGATGCACTGTAAGCCGGTAAAGAATTTTCAACTTGATAAACATTTTGGGACTGATACACAACAAAGGCAAGATGGCCAAGAGCAAAACGAGTAAAAATACAGATCAACCCCAAAGATGTTGCTTAATCATCTTGTTGACTATGCATTTATTGACTATGATTGTGATGACCTTCCTTTTGTTGTGGTTTTTCCTACATGTAACCACACAAGTGAAAGTGGAGAGACGTGATGAACTGTCTATAGACTGGCATCCAAACTTTAACACATACCTAGCTATGAAGCGTGTATATGTAGAGACTATGAACATTTCAAATTGCTGGGTTTGTACTGCTATACCAACAGCATATGGAGGACTGTTAATGTCCGCTGTCCCCTTGGGGATAAATGAGACTTGGGAGAATTTACTTTTTGATACAGGATCTGTAAGATCACAAGACAAAATTGCATTGTATTTACCTATTACACAGAAGGGAATTGTATGTTTTATAAGAATGATACACTTCAAGTGGGTTGGAGTAACTGTAATATAACCATATCTTATAAATGCTATATTAAAGTTAAAGATAGAGGCACTGTTTGTAATACGAATTATGATTCATATTTGAGTTTAATGAAAACAACATTAAGTGATGTGCAGAGAAATCCTGTTTTGCATAAACAACTGTCTATTATAGACAAGAAAATGTTTCATTCAGAATTAACCCGCATCAGTACTAAAGTAGAAAACTGTTATTTTGTTTGTGGGGAAAAAGGCATACAAATGGCTACCTGAGAATTGGTCCGGAAGTTGTTTTTTGGGTTATCTGGTTCCGGCCATAAGACATACTGCAGAATTACCTCTAGGTAAGATATGAAATGTGAGAGATGTAGCCCGGAAACCTGAAGGTCCAATCGAAAAACCTGTAAATCCAGTGGGACAAATCGAAGCTGGTTGGAAAGACCATCATTCCATAAAAAACAAAGAAAAATTGACTCATATGGACTTAAGTGACAGTGTAATATCCTGGGCTGGAATACTTCCAGCATATGGAGCATTCAAATCGATTTGGGAGTTGAAAAACCTGTCGAAACTTCTCGAAGTAATGAGTAATGCAACTTTTTCTGCTCTCGAACTAGTGACTGATGAACTGAATGCAATGAGAACTGTTGTGCTACAAAATCGAATGGCTTTTGACTTCACCCTAGCGGCGAGAGGTGGTAATGCGCGCGCTTATCAAAGAAGAATGCTGTGCGTTTATACCAGACAATCGACATGAAATTAATGACCACCTAGAGGTAATACAGCAGGTATTGGCCATGACTGAACCAGGCCCAAACCCACTGACAAACTTTTTCCAGAGTCTGTTTGGTGGGTGGGGTTCTATCCTAATGAACATCTTGATTGCTATTTGTGTGGGTCTGCTCCTACTAGGAGCATGTGTCTGTTGTGGGATTCCCTGCATGAAAAGATTGATCAAAGATTTTATTGATGTATCTGTAACTGAAACTTTGTACCAAGACATTGAGTTAGAAAAATTAATTTCAGATGAAATTCTTTCTGAAGTATAAACTAAATGACTTGCCTGGTTGAAAGTCCTTAAAGGAGAAGGCCAGGGGACGAAAATGACATTGTTTATATTTCAGAATAGAATAAAAGTATCAAAAGGGAGGAAAATGTTAGAAAAATATGTATTTGAACATATATAAAGTGCTAGTTTAAAAGCAAATAGTATATAATGCATTTTATTCTATTAATAATATGGCAATAAGAATGATTTTACATGTAATTGCTTGAAGCTTTGGAACTGCAGTGTATTTGAACTCTGACCCTGGCAGTAGCCAGCTCAGCAAGCTTATGTTTTCACTAATGATTATCTGCTGGGTCAGGAAATTAAATGTATAAAGCATTGAAAATCTTCTTCTCCTTCCTCTGGGACAATCGGCCTTGTAAATGTTACCAAGATAAGACACAGCTGTTGAGAAAATGTTGCAAGAAGAACAAAGAAGTGTATTACAAGACTGAACCAACTATTGTATTCGAGCAGGCCTGAAATCTTGAAGGAGTAACATTTACAGAAAGACATTATAACTGACCAGGTGCTTTGCAAGGCTGTATTATTCCCAAGGGAAAGCTTTTTTTAAAAATATAACATCAGCAATCTTTATGAATAGAATACTGTTAGTAAGAGTGATGTAGATGCCCTGTGACTAACCACGTCAGTAAGGTGGGCAAAACCTGAATGTAAACACTATAAAATATTCTGTACTTCCTGCATCATGTCAGACAAAATTCTGTACTTGTATGGTTTTTTGCCTCCTGGTGTACACTAGTAAACTTTTGCATCTGAGCCTCCTGTGTTTTTATCTTTGTTTTTATTTAACAGTCAGGCAGAATGCAATCAATTGCTCTAAATTTAAATGATTGGTTTGGATGCTCACCTACATGCCTAGCCAGTGCATTAACTTGTTTATTTTTCTTGATGCTATAGAGGTGTTCATACACTCTCTCTTTGTATTTCCTATCAGTTTTACCAATATAAAAGGCTGGACATGCTTGGCAATGGGCCAAATAAACCACTCCCTTCAAATTACAATTGAATCTGTACTTAGACTTAAAGTTGACTCTATTAATGGAGAAACACTGACTTACATCCATATAAAGGCAACAAGAACACATAAAACATTTGTACATACCTTTCTTATTAATAAAATTACTTATTTCTCCTTTGGTAATTTCTAGTAAATTTTTTAGATTCTTCCCTTGTTTGAGCACTACCTTGGGTGGGTCATAAAATTTATTAAATAGGGTATTGTCGGACTTAAGTAAGTCCCAATTCTTTTTAATTATATCCATTATGCAATCGGCATCCATACTAAATAGAGTAATGAAGCTAGGTATATTTACTAAATTCCTTTCATTGTTAAAACATTCTAAGTTGGTACCTTGTTCTTCATGACAGTGTTCTATTGCCAAAATAGGTTGATAAAACCCTCTTGACCTTTTCTCTTTGACCTCATTAATTAGGTCTTTCCTGAGTGATTAAGGGTATCCTCTTTTAAAAAACATTTCCCCTAATTTGTCACATTTCAGAAAAAATTCCATACCTTGGGAAACAATTTGCGCTGCCCTCACCAGTTGGGCCTTAACCACAAAACGTTTCTAGGATAAGGGGTGATAACTGCTAAAGTGAAGAAAGGCATTTGAATAGGTTTGCTTTCTAAATATTCTGGCTGTGTAACAATTATTAACAAAGTCCTTCCTCAAGTTGAATTCAAGATAAGCTATTCTGTCAGTACTAAAGGTATGTGTGAATTTTAAAAAACTAGTTGTACTGTTAAAATATGACACCAATTTACAAGCATCATCTTCATTGCCTTCTACTAACATAAAGATGTCGTCCAAGAACCGTGTATAAAATCTAATCTGCCCTGCAATGTGTGGAACCCTGTTCATATATTCATTTTCCCAGTATGCCATTACTAAATTTGAAAAACTGGCTCCACAGGGGGAGCCCATTGCCACACCAACTTTTTGCAAATAAAACTTATTAAAAGTTATAAAATTATTTGTCAAAATGATGTCCAGAAGTTCTTCCAACAGGCATATTTCAGACTTAGGAGCTCCTAACCCATACAATAAGAGGCTGACCCACTCTATACCCTCCATGTGCGGAATAGACAAATACAGGTCCTTTACGTCGATCGTTAAAAAAATCAAGTTATCATAGAATTTAAATTTGTAATACTAGCCAAAAAGGACCATGAATCTTTACAACTCTGCTGTTGTTTTACCACATATTTTTTCAAGATATGGTCAACAAATTTGGCGCACGCATAAGTTATACTATTTTTTGAGTCGACCAAGGGTCTCATAGAGGGGTCAACAAGACTCCTACATGTTTTCTGTATACCAAACAAAATGGGTATCTTAGGGGCTGGCATACTTAGGAAGTTGAAACTGACAGTGTCAATTCTCGCCTCAATAAACATTTCATCCAAAGATGACTGTAACCTCCCATAGGCACCATTAAGTTTATTTAGTGATACTTGTGAATATACAATCACACTGATGCTGTAACTTGCTGGTTTAATACCTGAAGTGTACTTACTGTTATTAGCTACTGTGACTTTATAAGTACCCAAGCTGTTTAAAGTTTTTCCTGTTTAAATACTTTATAAGTACCCTTGCTGTTTAACGTTTTTTTTTTTCTTTTTTTCTTTTTAAATACCCTACCACACCTTGGTGTTAGGTTAGTGTTTCTCTCTGCTGTAGTTGAGCAGTGTGCATTCTTGTGTTGCTTGTCCCCCTTTGCTTAGCGTATGCAAGTGTGTCCGTTTGTTTAGGCTTTTGGGTATGTTTTACCAATGCTCTAGTAGGAGCAGCATGTACTTTTCAAGGTCCCCTGCTCTATTTGCTTGGAATATGCTTTACTGTGTCTTCTAGGTGCATATGAACCTGGTGGCTATGATAGTATCTCAGTGAGCTATATTGAGGTGTCCATTTAGCAGCCCTAGATGCCGTTCTCAACACTAGTGTATTAGCCTTCTTTATTGATTGTCATCAACAACTATCTCCAGTTCCAAGTTCTTCCACACTGCCTAAAACAAAAACTGTGAACTCTATAGTTAGCGATGACTTTCTCTGTCTGCTAACTGTGCTCCCAATGCCTGAATCCCAACGGTCATTGATGTTCAGTCTGCTAACTGCCTAACAGAGCGTTTTCCTGTAAGACTGGGCTCCTAATTACTAATCCTTATTGACCATTGAATTTTAAAGTTCTACTGCCTTATTATGCTAACTATGCCTTATTATGCTAACTGCCTAACAGTGCTTTTTCCTGTAAGATTGGGCTCTTAATTACTAAATCCTTAGCGACCATTGAATTTTAAACTACTATTGCCTTATTTAACCACCGACACATTTTGCTGCCAGCTAAACTGCTTAACAGTAACTTTTTCCTGTAAGACTCGGCTCTTACTTTATTAAAACCTTAGCAACCATTAAATTTTAAACTAGTACTGCCGATTTAACCACCGACACTTTTTTTAGTCAGCTACTGCTTAACAGTGGCTTTTCCTGTAAGACTCGGTGCTTAATTTATAAAAAACCTTAGCGACCTTTGATTTTAACCTGCTACTACTTTATCTCACTGCCGACATGCTATTCTTAGCAGTAGAATACAGCCGACCATTGATTTAGAAATATACTGCCTATCAATATCTTTTTAATTGTAGACACGGTTTTATTAATTCCAAAACCTTAACATCTGTTCATTTTGCAACCTGCAATTGCATAACTGTGTCTTTTACCCTTTAGGCTTGACAGTTTATTTTAGAACCGTAGCAACCTTGACTATTTAACCTGCTACTGGATAACTAGTGTCATATTTCCACCTAACTGCAGTCAGAATATTATTGTCTACTGTTTTAGCAACATAGTCTCAGCATTACTATAGGCTTTGCTTTTAGATGATATGTATGTATGTTTTGCTATCCCTAAGGTCTGTCTCTACTGACTATCTTTATGTGTTAAACTTAATATAGCAACTGTATTTAGCTGTAGCTACTGCCTTGGACAATTTCTCCTACCTAGGAATATTATTTTATTTTCATTGCTATAATGAACACAAATACGGTCTCTGACTACTTTAAGCAGTGTTGTTTTTGCTTAGAATCTGTAATCCTGTTACCTAACTATTGTTTGCATGCTGAATTGATGTATAAAGTTTATTATATCTTGTGTACCTTCTACTGCACTACTGTTTCCACCTTTTGTTTTTCCAACTTCTCTCCTTCCTATTTCTCTCTCCCTCAGTCTACACTTCTGTCCCTCTTACTTTCTCTCCTCCTCCAACTCCACTCTGTATAATTCCATCCACTAGACTGCATTTTACTTCTTCCTGCACTCTCCTTCTTCCTACATTCCTCTTACCCTCATTTTAAATTATTGTTTTTCTCACTCTCATTTTCAGTTGCTCCCCAGAGTGTTTTCCCCCTTCTTCACTGACCAGACAGGAGATTCCTCCTCTCAAAAGAGAAGATGTCCGTGGACTATCTGCTTGAGCCATATTATTTTCTGGGACCCTATCCCTCTTGCTAAAGAGACTCAGTGTATGTAATCTCTTACATATGTTTTTCTAGCATCTACCTACCCTTGAGCAGCATTCTACCCCAGTGCGCGTGAAAGTAGCCTACCATTGGTCCCTGCACAGGCCCCCACCATCCTTTGGTTTTCAGTCTTTCTCCCCATAATTACCTCTATCTAACCTTTATAACCTAACTTTCCTGTGGAACCTCTTCTCCTCTGAGTGCATCACCCTCCTTCTCCACTAGGTGGCAGCATACTCCTGATACAAGGAACTGCATTGTTCCCCTCTCCCAGCCCCACTTACTTTTTCTGCCTAAAATTGTCTGCCCTACACTAAAGACTTAGTAAATTACCTCCCCACACTTCTATACTTACTTTCAGAGAGTCCTTCTCTAACCAAACATAAAATCCTAACTATTAACTGTAAACCAATGTTAATAACCATATACCTGCACCCCTACTGTAATTATCCTTCTCCAGCCTCAGGTCACTGATTGTTTTGGGCCTTTCCCGCCTCTTTGGCTCTTCCCGCTTCATTCGCCCTGCGGGCTCACTCCGCTCCGCTACCCTGCCCCCAATTCTCACCCACCCCCAATACCTCTACATTTATCCCCCTCCTATCAGTCCCTCCCTCTCCACCAACCAATCCTGATACACATTTCCCCCTCCCCTTCCTCCACCCTACTTACCTCTCTTAACCACTCCCCTCACACTCCTAACATCATATAATCCTCTTTTTCTATCTCCTCTAACTGACTCAAACTACCATGCTCACCCTTCCTCCCAAAGTCCTTCTCCTCTCATCCTTCCCCTTCCTTCTAGTATCTCTATACCAAATCACCTGCTATACTAATTTCCATTTACTCTCTCCTCCTTTTACTCCTCAACTCCACCTTCCTTCCCATTACCACAAAATCTCAGCTTCTTTAGTTCCCTCCCACCCTATCCTTCTCTTGAAAGTAAAACTTTTTCTAAGCTCAAATAGTAACTTTAAACATAAACCAAATCTCTTCCAGCCTCCTCTATCTAAATACAAAACTAATAAACACATCCCCCATCACACATACCTTTACTTAGCTGGCGATATTCACCCCAATCCAGGTCCTAATTTCTCTCCTACAAATCTCCCTTGCACCAACAACAAATCCTCTAACAAACACCTCAAATTCCTCACTATCAATGCCCAAAGCTTAAAAAATAAATTAACCCTCTTCCATGCCTGGCTCAATCACAACTCTCCTGACATAGCAGCTATTTCTGAAACCTGGCTAAAACCTCACAATAATGACTCTGAATTCCTACCCCCAGGATTCCATTCTCTCCGATCAGACCGTCCTAATAGAAGAGGTGGTGGTGTTGCTCTAGTCTACTCCAACTTCTTGTCAATCACTCCCTACCCTAACCCTATCCCTTCTTTCAATAATGTTGAACTTGTAATTGGCATACTAAAAATAAACAACCATAAAAGTATCTGCATTATTTTTCTCTATATTCCTCCTGGCAACAATAACAATACGCTGGAAGACATCCTCTCCTGGACTTCCTCCAATATTAAGCTAGAAACCTTCATTTTGGGAGATGTAAATATTGACTGGGTTAAAATCATTAACCCTAATCTCACATTAACCATCAACCTATTCAACTTCACTCAACTTATTAACTCCATTACTAGACCTAACAAAACGAATCCCTCTGGCACCATACTTGACTGGATCCTAGTATCTCATCCTAACAAAGTTATAACATCTGGTATCACTCCTGACCCATTAGGATACCACCTCCCTGCCTTCTCCATTTGAGCTACTCCCACCTCCCCACACTCTCACCACTACATTCATACTCGTAACCTATCTAACTTCAACCCTACTTCTTTCTCCAATTCTCTTAAGCTAACTAACTGGAACCCTCTAAAAACACTACCATTAGATGAAGCCGTTGACTATTTCAATTCTACTTTCGTAACTGTCCTTAACTCTCTAGCTCCCATAAGAACAAAAAGAGTTAAAACAAATACCACCCCTTGACTTACCAAAGACACAAAAAAAATAATGCTGCAAAGGGATAAAACCTGGAAAACCTACGTTAAACACAAACAACCTGAAATCTTCCTTAAGTATAAGCAGTTGAGAAACCTTGCCAAAAAACAAGTCATTAGAGATAAAAAGTCTTACTACATCAAACTACAAGAAAACCATTCTAGAAGTCCCAAGCAATTCTGGAATTCTATTAATTCCCTCCTTAGTCCAGGTACAAAAAAACAACCCCTGTCCTAATACCAGCAAATCTGACCTTGAAATACCCTTCCTGTTCAATTCCTTCTTCACCCACCTCTTCCATCACTGAGTTAACCAAGACATTCACAAACAATAACCTTCCTCCCCTCCCTGCTCAGTCTTCCATGCCCTTCTCTTCCCTCCCCTCTTTCGAACTCAAACCAGTATCCACTGACCTAATAAAGAAACTTCTCTATAAACTAAAGCCCTGCTCCAATGCCCCTGACAGCATTCCATCCTCCTTCCTAAAAATAGCTTCTGACTCTATTGCTCTGCCTATCAGCATCCTAATTAATAGGTCATTACTCGAATCCTACGTACCTAAACTTTGGCGCACCACTTTCATTCTTCCTCTCCACAAAGGTGATAAAAATTGTAATGTCTCCAATTTACATCCTATAGCCATCCTCTACCCTATCTCCAAAATCCTAGAAAAATGTATCCACCATCGGCTCCTGTCATTCCTTACCAAACACCAACTATTCTCTCCTACCCGACACGGCTTCCGCCCCGGACATAGTACTAACGCCGCCCTTCTCTCCTTCTTGCACTCTGTTAATTCAGCATTTCACTCTGGTAATATAGTATTCTCTGTTCTACTTGACTTATCCAAAGCTTTTGATACTATTTCCCATACCCACCTTCTAAATTACTTCTCTAACCTCAACCTATGCCAAAAAACCCTTTCCTGGTTCTCCAGCTACCTCTCAAACAGGTGCCAAGCTGTGAAATGGGGCCAAGCCACCTCTGCCTTCCTTCCTACCCCTACCAGAGTACCCCAAGGTTCCATATTAGGCCCATTACTATTCAATATCTTTATTAATGACTTCCACAAAGCCATTCCTAAGACCAAAATTGTGCAACACGCTGATGATTCCACTTTGATCTGCTGTGCCCCTAACCTAACAGAGCTGCAAGCCCTAACACAAAGTGCCTTCTCAACCACTGAAACTGTATGCTCCAAAATCATCTCTCTCTAAATGCAAAAAAACTAAGATCCTCTTTTTCTCCCCCTCTAAATCCTCCTCTCTTGATAAAAACTTATTCCAAATTACCAGCCTCAACAACTCCTCTATCGAGATTGTTCCCTCCACCAAACTTCTTGGTGTTACAATTGATGACCTACTAAAATGTAATACTCATATCCCGCTAAACATCAAAAAAACCCATGTAAAACTAGGTTTACTGTATAGAAACAACCACTTCCTCTCTCCTCACACCAGACTAACCCTTGCCTCAACCTACCTCCTTCCCTCCCTACTGTATGGAGCTCCCCTACTCACTAATTTATTATCCACACTTACCTCCAAATTGGAACAATGTTACAACAAAATCTCTAGATTTGCCATAAATGCCAAATCCTCCTCTCATTACTACTCATCCCTTCACTCTCTAAACTGGCTTGAACTCCCCAATCAACTTGACGTTCTGCAAATCATCACAGCCTACAAATTATTGTTCCATCCTACTAACTGCCCTGCTCATTCTAATATTCTTTAACCTTATCCCCCCCTTAGATCACTTAGATATTCTCACCAAAACCTGATCACCGTACAAAAACCCAAGCGCCCAGCAGGTCAGCTTTTCTTATCCTTTTCCCTAGCTAAAAAAATGGAATGCCCTACCCTCCACACTAAGGACATGTACCAACCTTAATAACTTCAAAACCCAACTTAATTCCTACCTCTATCTAAATAGGCATTGCAACTGCACTCTTCAGCCCATACCTCTCAAGCTATCTTCTCCCTTCTCTCCAGGCTAACCTCTTCTCCTTCCTAACCTCTTTTAAATATACTTAGCATAGGCAATTAAATAGTAGAATTTTGATTTTTATGATATAAGCCTGTTTTCCTCCTGAACAAATTAGAAATTGCTAGTGTTTATTCTCTTTGCTTGCTACCTGCTATATGTTATACAAACTGTCTTTGAATTTTCATGTAATTAAACTCTTATTTTTCCTGTTGGAGCTTTTCTCCCCGGGCCTCCACTGAAAATGGGCCCCAAAGCCCAGTGGACCTCCCTGGTAATCAAACTGAAATAAATAATAACTAAATAAATAAATAATACTTCACTGTCAAGAACTTTCTCCATTCTCAATTTGTAATCATCAATATCCATGGTTACCAAGCCCCCACCATTGTCAGGTTGCATCACTCTGACTGGTGCCTGTTGTAATAAGGTGAGGGCTTGTTTCTCTTCTCATGTTATATTGTATCGTTCAACTTGTTTATGTGTATTAAAATAATTATAAAAGTCTAACTCAAAAATATGTTCAAATAAGGCTAGTGTAGGGTGAAGGGGTAGGCAGTAAGTGCTAGAAACATACAGTACATCATCTACCTGGTCACTACCTCCCAACAAAAATTTTAAATTTAGTTTCCTTGTAAACAGTTTGAGGTCAATAACAATATTGGCAATATCAGCTTTTCTAGTTGGTACAAATGTTTGGCCCATGACCAACAAATGGGCTAACAAACTATCTACATTGAGACTGGAAAAATTAAACATTTTAAAGTCACCTTGGGAATTAGTAATAATTTTACAAATTTACAAAACAGCGAACAAACAATACCAATGACAGCGGTAACAGAAACATTTGTGAATGGATGTAAAATTATTAATAATTCCCAAGGTGACTTTAAAATGTTTAATTTTTCCAATCTCAATGTAGACAGTTTGTTCATTTTACTAGTGTGGATTGTTTTGGAGTTCCTGCTGCCTTTCTGTTTTGGTTCAGTTTGTTTGTTGTTTTGTATTTTGGACAATCATCCCTACCATGGCAAAAGTTGATAGAATAACAGATTTAGCATAAGCATATACTGCACACCTCCCAACCCATCAGAGTAAGGAATGTGGACAAAGTCATAAGGGACAATCATCCCATAAAGCAGAAATTTGATAGAATAACAGGTTCAGCATTAGCATGGATATTCTGAAGGGTACAAATAAAAAAAACACAACAAATACATTTTTTTTATACATGCAATAAAGTTTAAGCATAACTGCACGGGTATGCCCATTGCTTAGCTATGTTTAGCCCAGCTGAAACAGCAATAGAAGTTAAATAGCAAGAGACATCCAACAAAAGCAGTACTGCAATAGTGTAGTGGTTAGAGCGTATGCTTGGCAAGCAGCCATTCCTGATTCGCTCCCCAGTGTAACCAATATGCATGTTACATGTGAAAGCAGTACATAATTTTATATTTAGCTACTAAATAACATATATTTGTTAACCAGAGTACTGTAGTAGGTCCAGATGTGAGGTGTCAGTTTAATAAAGTTGTGAAACCCCCATATAAACACAAGTGCCCCATACAGTATAATCACACATGAATAAATGTAATGAAAGCAAATTGGGGGATGTGAGGAACAGTAAACAAATTTATAATATGTAATGAATGATGACTCAATCCCATACAGCAGATAGTCTATAAAATAAAAAATAAGCAATGCTAAGCATTGCACAGCTCTGCTTACCAGGTGTAAGCATTGTGTAAATATGACTGCTAAGCAATGAGTAGCCCAGCTAAGTGGATTTGCTCATTGGTAAGCAGTGCTGAACCTGCCTCTTTAAGCACTGCCAACCTTAGCTAAGCAGGTTTGCCCGTAGCTTAGCTTAGCTCAGCATATTCAAAACCATCCAATCATGGCAAAGGGTGGGAAATCAGCCATATTTAAACCCCGCAGGTGGGAATACAGCTCATAACTGGTTGCAGATTCCCACTGTAGGCAGTATGGCAGCT
This sequence comes from Protopterus annectens, assembly GCF_019279795.1. NCBI lineage: Eukaryota > Metazoa > Chordata > Ceratodontiformes > Protopteridae > Protopterus > Protopterus annectens. The sequence continues at coordinate 16,157,751 of NC_056736.1, forward strand.
GTTGGAGAGGGCATGTGCTTCCGGGCGCAAGGCTGGGGCATACAGGAGTCCAAGGTCATGGTAGGACTCCTGGTAAATAACCATGATGAGAGACTACTGCAGGGCCAGTACCAGGGCTCCCAATACAAAGCGGAAGTCTGGGACCATCTCGCCCATGATCTAATCAGTGCCACTGGTATCCCTTGGACTGGAGAGCAGGTCTGGCACCACTATGCCAACTTGAAGCAGAGGAAGAAGGAGCTCCTGGACAACTGGGTTTAAGAAGCAAGTTAGAGGGGTGATGTCCCAGCAGTGTGTAAGTATTCATATCAATAACTGTTTACCAAAGTCCAACCTGTGTATGTGATGGATAGGTATACCTAAATATTTCTTTATTCCTTTTATAGCTGCAGCTGAGTGAGCTGTGAATCAGGAAGTCCATGCCAGTAGGTTGCAAAGGCTTCATCGAGAGACTGGTGGGTAACAATCCTGCTTCCAGTAGTCATAACAAATAAATATAAAGTAGTAGAAAGTCACCTGGCAGTATAAAAACTGTGTATGGGTTATACTAAATAAACCAGACAATTTGACAGTAATAGTCCCATATAGGTGATATTTAAATAAAACCGTAACTGTCTGGCAGTAAAGTTCTAAATCCTGGGCTGGCAGTGTTTGCTCTGGTATTGTATGGCATTTAGTGTTGCATTCTCTGAATAGTAATGTTGTGTTAACCACTGTTACCCACGCTGTGCTACATAAAAATATGTCTAGGAATGTCTGTTTAAGACTGTTGTAAGTACAAGGTCAGATTGTACAACCAAGAGAGACTTAGACAGAAAACACTAAAAGAACAGACAGCCGTTTCTAAATAGCTCACTCTGATGAAACACAAATTGTAGTACTTTTAGCACACACAGCCATGGTTCAAATCCTGGGAGTGGTAGTAAGTTGTATGCATAATCATGCTTCTAAACTGTATAGATTTTCACAGAATGTTCAGATAATTGGTTCATATTTTTAACCTGTTCCTCTTTCTCTCTAGCAATTCACTGAGATGATCTCAGAATTGGATTCACTAAATAATGACATATATTTGATTTCAGACTTCTAATCCTTCAAAAATTGTACATTAAAACAAATCCTGTTACTCTAGCAACTCATTAAGTTTATAAGAGCAATATTCAAACTATGTTCCTATGTGTACACCCATGTTGTCAAGCTTTGTCCAGAGTTTGTGCATTAAAAGATTGAAAGATATGTGCATAATATTAACTAGGAATCTGGAAATATGTGTAGAAACAGTCAGGTAGTGTTAACAAACATTTTCTCCATAGGTCTAGCAGGTAAGAGAAGTAGAATTTAGCTATAAGACAGTTGAAGTATACACAGTGTACAAACATACCACTGCCCAAACCAAGGCCATATGGTATTGTAGTAATACCTGTAGAGTAGTGATTAGAGCAATGATTATTAAAGTTGTGAGTATTGCAAGGATATACAAGTTAATTGAAATCCCCCCCACCATATCTGCAACAATAATCTAAACACACAAATCAATGGGTATGTTTCCACCAAACCTACTCTTGGTACATATCTCCTATTGTTCAACAAATATTAAAATGTGTTTGTATTAATGTTCCATATTGAAATACTATCATTGGTTGCCTGTTGCTATCAGTGTAACCTGCATGCTGTTGTAATGGCCACTGTGGTTCCACATATGCATGTGTTCTGTTTGCTATGCAACTGTTACAAATCTGTTGTTTTGGGTTAATGGGAATATCTATGCATGCTGTTATAACTAATCCTGGATTGTGTTGACTATTACTAACCTACATATGTTCTAAAACTGTAACACCATAGCAAGTTTGGGAAGGCCAGTCCCAGCGGACCCACATCTCCCACCTCATCTGGCCATGGCACCAGGCACCAGCATGTCTGGGACCCACCCCAGGACCTCCTCATCCACTAGTCCTGCACCACCTTCGGGTGGAACTGCCTCAGGAGATGGGGCTTGCCCCCCCCCCCCCAGGAGTGGTAGTGGACAGGATCCTGTCACCCAAAGCTAGGTCCAGAGCTTGGTGCATAGTCAGCTCCAAAAGGAGTTTGGAGATCTGCTACACCAGCTTGAGGGCCGTGTCACACAATTAGAGGATCAGCCTGCCGCTCCTGCTCATCCCCCAGCACAGCCAGCTTCGGGGCTATGAAGGTGTAGTAGTGACTGCCCATAGGTGGGGACCTCAGTCCCACTGTTTCCATTTGGGGGTTAATGGGCTTCTGATTTCCAACCACCCCTCCACGTCCATGCTGTTTACCCCCCTCATGTGTCATATACCACCCCTGTATGCTGTCTTGTCTGTCTTCCTACACAACCTACCTCCCCAAATACACCTACTATCATTCCCCATCATCCCACTCTCACCTTAAAAAAAAGAAAGGGCAATCTTGTCCCAAAAAAATCTTGCCCTATACATAGCTGTCCATTTCACATTTGTGTCCACTGGACACATGTGACCTGGTGTAATTGGCTTCACAGCACATTATTGTTGTCCTCAACCCTCTCTCAGGGGTTTGAGTGTCCAAATATACCTCCAAATTCAGTATATATGCACAGCTGTTGTTGTAGAAGAAATAGACAGCTATGGACCTTCCCTACACTCATCCTGCACATCCCTAGCTACTTTTCCTATTGTCTTTCCCTCTTTGTGCCCCCTTTTTTACCACTTTTTTATCACCCCTTTTTTCTTTTCTTTTAAAGAAATTAGCGCAGGAGTAAGCTCTTTTAAGCAGTAGCAAGCGTGATTAAGCCTGTTTGTGCAGCACTAAGCAATGCCTACACAGGTTAGGCACTTTTAAGGCTAACTGTCTGTAAGCATATTTAACCAGATGTTAGCATTGCTTACAGCCATGCAAACTCACTTACATCTAATTAAAAATGCCTTAATCACTCTGTATTCAACAACCCTTATTCTGCCCAGCAACAAAACAATCAGCCCTGTCCAGTCATGAATCCAGGACCCTCTACACCATACTTAGAGGAATGCGCCACAAATCCGTCAGAGCTGTGTTTTTTTTTTTTTTTAATATATCATTCAATACAGGTATAGAATATTATGGAATAAACACTGTGGAACCAGCATGTTTATAATATATAAATATACAAATATAAATGTGTATGGTGATAATGTATATGAAAATTGTATACATCAGATATATGTAGCTGCACATACGAAATTACACATATAGAATATGTACATAGATATCATAAAATAGAATGTGTAGATATCATACAAGAAATATACTGATATATCAATAGTCATATATAAAAAAAATATATATAAATGTATCTATACAACGATAAATATATATTAACATAATATATACATATGGATCTACTTAAGTAGAGCAAACGTTTACTAGTTCGAACCATATATGGCTGAGACCATATGTTCAAACTCATAAAAGTTCGAACACTGAAGTAAAACCACATAAAACCAAAAAACACAAAATTAAACGTCTATAGCAGGGGGGCTATGCCCCCTGCACCTTCATACCCCCCTTGCTTACATATACCAACTCTGAGATCGCACTACATTGTGGAAATGGGAAATCTTCCGTTTCCGCTCTGTACGGAGATCTCCATTCAGTCAGATTAGACTTTTACAAGTTTGAACATATGGTCTTGGCCATATGTGGTTCGAACTTATAAGCGTTCGATCTACTGAAGGGGACCCATATATATATATACATCCATATATATATATATATATATATATATATGCACACAATATATATATATATATATATATATATATATATATATATATATATATATATATACACAATATATATATATATATACACACACACACACACACATAAATATACATATACAGAGATATCTATCTATCAATATATATATATATATATATATATATATATATATATATATATATATACAGACATACATACATATACATACATAAATAACCAGATATAGATATATATGCACACACACACACACACACACACACACACACACATATATGTATATATATATATATATATATATATATATATATATATATATATATGTATATGTGTGTGTGTGTGTGTGTGTGTGTGTGTGTGTGTGTGCGCATAACATATACTGCAGTTATATCCAGCACCATACCTCCCCAACCCTAAGTGCAAGAGATCTGGACAAAGGCTGCAAAATGGGGGGTGCAACGGACCAACACTAGGGACACAATGTACATCCTACAGGTATAAATGTAGAATGTTGGTACAGGAACAGTGTGTTTATCAATATACATGTTCAGAAGGATGTCAGTTATGAAACTGTAATGTATTTCATCATATACTGACGGACATCCCCACATGATCAGAGTGATTCACCACGGGAAGGTACTGTTCAACAGACCAGAAACATGGGCAATAAACATGGACAGTCTGGAACAATTTGGCTGGTGACAGGTATGCTAAGAACAGCTTAGTGCAAGAAAACATAACCAAGCCTGGCAAAGGGGGGGGGTCCATGAAAATGTGGACAATATCTGACATAGTGGTGTAGATGAGCTGACAAATGTGATGCAGTAACACCCTCCTGTATGTTCCAACATCTACTGAGTGGAATAGCACAAGTCCAAAACCTATTGACTTCCCAGGAGTTAGTTATGTAAATCTTCACATCCCCCAGTGATGTGTCAGACATACACAATGCTTATGGTGGCCAGGCAACACTACTCATCTGCCAAATATCTGGACATAACATCACATTAGGGAAAATACACTGAGCTGCTAGCCATCTCACCAAGCAATATCCAAACTACAGGCAGACTGACAAAACAAAAAACAATCTTGCTATGGGGGAATACCCATGTAATTGCAAATATACCAGACACTCCAGGGATGTAACAGCACTGAGAAACAAGACACCAGTGTGAAAGTGCATACAGTGTAAGGAGTGTGTGAACCAATTTGTCAGCATGTTTGATGCTCACACACTACCCCTACATATAATGGCCCAATACACAGTGTAGTAGGATGCCTGACTGTGTTATAGGGCATGTCACAGTCTTACCCTACAAAACACTTGACAGAGCACCAGAAACTGGATCTGCATGCAAAGGCAGATAAAAAAGGGAACATATCACATACATATGCTCCCAAAGAAATAACATATTCACAATATACTGCTTCACAGTCCTGACAGTCAACAACAGCCAGAAATAAAAGACCTCCCAACTGTACACACTCCCAACGAATGTTCAGACCTTGTCATCATATATAAGGCCTCTTACACATAAAATGTCTGGTAGTCTGATACCTAACTGGGATGATATTATGAATTACATCACTAAGTAATGATATACCATATCTCTATGCCTCTGACTGCATGATATATGGACAAAGTTTGACATACTCGTGGACAGAGGCCCAAACTCAGGTCCAGGATGGAGATATTTCTGTTATAAACTGAGAAAGTAGCTGGTGTAGGTCTAATCCTATTTGCCCTGTCACACATAGTGCAAATGTGAACATCCCACACTCTGCTGTGTCCAGCCCTGGCTCCTGCCTGTCTGTACAATCCCACTGTCTGCAACCAAAATAACGTAGCCAGTCATACTACCCTCCTGTAGACTTTATATATCACTCATAATGGTACTTGTCTGACACAAATAACACCAGACTCCCCTCTCCACCACAAACAACCTGCCTGTACTCTCTCATACACCTCCCCCCCCCCACACTGCCCATGACTCTGAACTGGTGTTCCCAAATAGTTAGACCTATGCACCTTCCAAACTGTACGCCCTGCATTGGCACCATTCCTCTATCCCCCACCCCATTCACACACATGTACTCTTACTTAGTCCTGCTGACCATCATTCCTCCCCACTCTGCAAAATAACACCACCTCCCAAGGGTCTCCCCAACCTGTCCTCTATTCTCACTACAGATGACAATGTAATTTGCAAACTGCACATTCAAAAGGGGTCCCTGTCTGATCATGTATGTCAACCTATCCCTCACCACTGCAAATGTGAAAAGACACACAGCTGACCCCTGATGTACTCCCACCTCCACCTTAAATCTACCTGTTATGTCAAAACCAGAAATCATTGCTGTCACACTAGTCTCTTACTTATCCTGCGGTGTCTGACAGACTCCTCTGGCACCCCTGACCTCCACATACAATGCCACAACTATTCTCCAGGCAGCATGTCATATGCTCTCTGTAGGTGTACATAGACACAATGCAGCTGCATCTCAGTCTCAGTGCAGAGCTCCATCAACACTCGTGGCTCAACATCTGCATATGTACCGCTCTTACCTGGCAAGAAAACCATACTACAAATCATCAATCATCACCATGTTCTCAATCAAGCTGGCACCACCCTTTACCATTACCTCATCCTATGACTGATCAATGTTATCCTTCACTTGTTACTACAGCTCTGCAGATCACCCATGTTCAGATAAGCAGAACCCATACATATTCGCTAGCATCTCACACATCCTCTCACTTTCCAAGATTACAGTAAACTTTCCAGTTAAAAATACCATTGCCAGGTCTCAGAAACACCTCCAGGCATCCACAAGTATGTCACCTGGAACAACAGCCTTTCCACTGTTAAACCCCCTCATAGCTATCCTTACATTCTCCTTGATAATCTGTTGCACCTCCTGATTAACCATAACCACCTCAGCCAACCTTCACTCCTTCCCCCATTTTCCTCATGGAACAGGCCATCAAAGTGCTGTTTCCATATGTTCTAAACACACTCCTAGCTTGTATGTTTCACCCATATTCCTTTATCACCCTTTTGTGCTGCACATCCTTCCTAGCTATGTCCTTCTGTCTATAGCTACAGGCCCTATACACCATCCGTGCTGTCCAACATTACATACAACCCCAGACTCCACATCTGTATGTCAGAGTCCACATCCATAGCCTTGTCCAACACTCTCTTTGCCATGCACCCCATCTCATTATACTCATGTCTACTCTATACATCTGTCTGTCAGTCCCACTTATCCGTTGCCAACACCTTTTTCTGCATACTCCCCTGTACTTCTTCATTCCACCACCACATGTGTAGGAGCAGTCACCATCTGGGCAGTATGTCAACCTGTGTCTTACTGAGCATAGTAGATCACAGGTGCATTAATGTAATGCTGAGTATGAGTATAAATTGGACACATCCACTGAGAGCAATCGGAAGGCTAACCCCACATATGTCTGTAGTCTCACAAGAAAATATCCAACCCACCCTGTAAAGGAGGTCAGCCACAGCACACGCACACACACCATAGCTAAAGATGACCAGATTCAGGCATGTTTAGGACAAACATCACACCCCTGGCTCAACATCAGTATAGAAGGATATACACACCACATGCACCCCTACCCTCACCATTAATCAGGTGCAAACTGCCTCCTTAGACATAATACTATGCATGTCCATACAACTATGCATGTCCATACAATTCTGGTAGGTGCTGGAGTATTATTTGATGTTCATAGGTTCATAGGTAGTTTACTAGGCTATTTGCCATATTGCCTATATAAGCCTAGCCAAAAAGGTACCCTGACTTTCGCCACCCAAGAAAATTCTTTTCCTGTGCCCCTGTCAAGCAGAGCCACAGAGGTGATCCACGGGGTGAATGTCCTATTTCCTATCCAATCATCAAGATTTTTCTTAAAGAGTGCTAATGGGGAGCTTTGTTTTATATAGATAGGTAGTTTGCTCCAGATTATGGGAAGTCTCTGGGACAGGAAACTAACCATCCAGCATGTTATATTTATTGTGGTGACAAGGTTTAAGTCCCTAGAGTGTGTAGCTCAGAGGGATTGGGATTTCTTTAAGTCGAGCATGTCCAAAAGTGCTGGGTTTGACATAGCTTTGCATGTTAGGCAGAGATCGCCTCTGAGTAGGTGATATGCGACGGAGTAAAGCTGGAGCTTTTGAGATGGTCAATGTAGGGCATCTGTTTGAGGCAGGTAATCCTCTTTGTGAGGTATTTCTGTGGCCTTTCCAGTTGTTGTAGATGTCTTGTGAGGTACATACCAAAAGGGGCATTGTACTTTATAATGGGTCTAATGAGTGATGAGTAGAGGGGAACAATGACCTCTTTTTTCCTGGATGAAAAACCTTTTGTGATGAGATGTGCCACATAGAAGGATTTCCTGACTACTGTGGCAATGTGATTATCAAAGGAGACACTACTGCCCACCTGTGTCCCAAGGTCTCTTATCACACTTTTGGTGTTAAGCAGACTACCACCTATGTAGTAGCTCATGGGTACAGAGTTTTTACCAAAGGGGATGACAATGCACTTTTTGGCATTGAACTGGAGGCCATGGCTTTGAAACCAGGCATCTGTCTCAGTGAGGCCCTTTTGTAGGATGTCCACATTGTTAGGAGTTTCGATTATGGCTCCTAGTTTGCAGTCATCTGTGAACTTTGTTAACCAAAGACCTTATGTGTTAGCCTGTACTTCAGAAAAGTAGATACCAAACAGGAGAGGACCCAGGACTGAACCCTGTGGTACTCCACTTGTCACTGGTCTGAAGTCGAATTTGGAGTCTGCTGCTTTCACAGTGTGGGTTCTGCCAGTAAGCCAGTTGGCAACCCATCTTGTGACATAGGGATTTATACCTAGTTTAGTGAGTTTATCTATAATTCCAGAGTGGGAGATCATGTCAAAAGCCATGATGAGATCTAGATAGGCTGCGTGAACCACCTTACCCTCGTCTACGGCTTTGGTTGTTGTTGTATCTTTCGGCTTTTCCCGGTTAGGGGTCACCACAGCGGAACTCCGGTCTGCTAATGATTGGCAGTAGATTTTTACATATCGACTTGCCAGGCCTGACGCACAACCTTCAATGAAAGTACGCCCATTCACGCATGTCTCCACACAGAAGACGCTTAGCTGAGAATCGAACAGGATGTCTTACTGTGAGGTGACAACGCTACCGCAGCACCACCACTGCAGCTAAAGAAGTCTATCAGAATTAGGAGAGATTATCTGCCTTTTACTAACCCGAACTGGGTGGGGTCCAGAGTTTGGATATTACCAATGTCTTTGTTTATAAGTTCCATAATGATATATTCCATGGCCTTGCAGACCAGGCTCATTAGGATAATGGAACGGTAGCTCCCAGGGTCCATGGTGGCTCGCCCTTTGTGGAGTGGGATAACCGTTGCTGTGCGCCATTCAGTGGGTACAAAGCCTGAGGTGAGGCTATGATTGAACATGGTGCTTTGGTGGGGTGCCAGTTCATTCTGTTGTTCATGTAGAATGCAGCCTTGGATATTGTCAGGTCCCATGGATACTGTGTTCTTGGCTTTGGAGAGTGTGGTTTTTACCTGTGCAGCCGTGATTACAGGAACTTTGCATTCTTCCGGTATAGAGATGGGCCATTTAGGGGGTGAGGGGGGGGTAAAGTTAGCACTGAACCTATCTGCCAGGATGTTGGCAATATCAGTTGGTTCTGTATATTTAGTCCCATTGTGCTGTAACTCAGAGCAGATCTGAGTGTTGCCGTTGAGATTCTTAACATAGCTATAGAATGATTTGTGGTTTTCTTTAGAATCAGTGGTGATTTTGTTTTTGTAACTAGCTTTGCAGGATTTTATGGGGGATCTCAGCTTCTTATTGAGGCTTACCAGGGAGTTCCTGCAATCATGGGCTTTTACTCTTTATTGCAATGGTTTCTTTCTTCTGTTGTAGAGTTTGTTTATGGCAGGGCACCACCAGATTGACTTCCTTTTTTTGCAGGATAGCATCTTGGTTCTGTTAGGGATAGCACGATCCATGCACTTGTGTAAGTGCTTATAGAGTGCATTTGTGTAGAATTCAGCAGTCGTACCTCTATTGTCCATCTGCATGGGTGTTGTGAAGTTTGCCACTTCTGTCTTAAGAAGCATGAAGTTGGCTTTGGAGAAAATTTTTACGGTGGTTTTCCTAATGGGGTGGGTGTGGGGGATGTGGATGTCTAGGGTGATTAGCTTGTGGTGGGATCTGACCAATGAGGAATTGACATCTGATGTGGAACACTGGTCGCCCATGTTGGTAATGATCAGGTCTAGGATATTGCTGCCCCGGGTTGGGGTGTGGATAAGTTGATCCAAGGCGTTGGAATTTATGAATTCCAGAAAATGTTGAGCAAAAGAGTTGGTACATGAGTAGTTTTCCCAGTTAATAGTGGGGTAGTTGAAATCACCCATTATTAGGGTGTTGGGTTGTACCCTAATATTTTCCAGTGTATCAAGAAATGAGGAGTGGGAATCCTGGGGCACTGATCTACAATTTGAATTGCTGTCTTACCCAGAGTTAGTTGCACTTGGATAATCTCGGATGCATTATGCTGAGAAACTAGCCTGGAGGTGTGGATATCCTTAATTAATATGGACATGCCTCTGCCTTTAGTGTTTTTGGTCCAGGTTAGGTGGCTGAAAGGTGTGATATGAATTGTAGCATGGTAATCCAGGGGTGCTCTCTGGAGCCTTGAACCAGGTCTCTGTCACTGCACAGAATCGATGTTCTCCATTTTAAGGAGTGCCTCGAGTGAATGCATTTTGAGGTTTAGACTTCTAGCATTGAGTAGCATTACCCTCAGATTTTGCTTGCTTGTACCTGTTACGGTGGTGAATTTGTCATTTGAACCTTGTCTAAGGTCTACCTTAGCCAGTATCCAGAATCCCAAGGGAGACAGGTGCAGGCCATCTCTGGCAAAGCATCATGGTCTGCCAATCATGTCATCCCAGGCAGACAGATATTGGATCCCCTTAGAATGACACCAGAAGCTTAGCCGATTTTTGAAGTCAATCATTTTCTCCTTGTACTGTGATATCATTCTGAGTGATGGCAGGATCATACACATGGCTAGGGTCATACCTGTCTGGGCTACAAGATCAGAGAGCTCCTCCATGTCTCTTTTCATGTAGTCCAGGGAGGTACATCTCAGGTCATTCACACCAACATGGACAATGACAGAGTCATATTTGTACTTGTTGTGGAGTGACCTGAGTGCGTGCATCATGTTGTGGATCCTGGCACCTGACAGGCGGCTGACAGTAACTTACTCCTTGTTTAGCCTGATGAGTGGAAAATCAGTGTGCCTGACTATAGAGTCACCTATGACTAGAGTGTTGGGTACGTTGTTGTGCCTTATGGGCTGTGTTGAGTGGCACACTGAGTTTGTGGGCTGTGTGCCATTTGGGTTGTGTTGGGGGTGGAGGTTTCTTGCATTTCTGCTTTGGAGGTCTCTGTTGCTTGAGCAGATTTTTATTTAGAACCTCCGTAAATATAGGTGTGTGTTTTGTGTTTCTATGTGTCTGTTTGGTGGTGTAGGTTTTGAGGGACTATGTGATGAGTGTGGTGTGGTGCAAGTGTTTACCTCCTCCTCTTGACTGTCTCGTCCAACCTTGGGTGAAGAGAGCTTTGCTTCCAGTTTGGCTATATAAATGCATCTCTCACAGGTTGTAGTGTTGGGTGGTAGGAGGAGAGGGTTGTCTCTGTACACGAGGCAATTGCTGCATTGCCCCAATATGCCCAGATTCATCAGGTAGACAGGGGAAAACACCAGGAGCTGACCCTTAGACTTGCCTGGATAGGTGCTTATTTATTAAGTACTAAAAACTGTTTTCCTCTAGACAAGTGAGGAAAGTTGAATGCTGTAGTAATTTGTAGCTTATTTAGTGCTTACAACAAGTTCTGAACAAGTGCTGAGCTCAAAGAAAGAGATTTGGAGCTAAAACTAAAAAACAGGATAGTTCTATGGGAAAACTTGTAGAGCAGACTTTATGGCACCAGGAATAGTTTAACCCTAGCTAAGCAGCAATGCATAAAATATATTTTTTTAATATAACAGTAGCAAATGAGCAAACTGATTTAAACAAATTAACCAATTAACCAATAAAAAACTAAAAACTGAGCCCCATTCCAGCAGTCTTTGGTCAGACAAGTTCTACCTGCACACTCCTGCCACTAGGGTGCAGGGGAAACTTCTCCACAAAAATATGGTCTGGATTAGTGCTCAAGTTATACAAACAAAGCTAGATTCAGCAGGTCTGAATTTAGTCTATGCTACAGCAAACAAGGCATATCAATTTCAGAAAGAAACAGTTCAAATAAGCAGGCACAATAAGCCTTTAACCAGAAACTCACAGCTCAGAAGGACAGAATCTACCTCTCCCCCACAAGAATGCAGACCACACCTACTTAATGTAAAATAACTGGCCCAAAGCCCATGTGCTTAAACCAGAACTAATACACTTGTAGAATAACAGACACTAAGACTTCAATCCGAAACTCCCAACAAGGATGTAAGCTACCTGTCCTGCCACAAGAGTGCAGACCACAAACCTTCTTAATGTAAAACAACTGGTCTGAAGCTCAAGTGCTTCAACCAAAGGCTTAGAATAACAGTTATTAATCAGGCTACTAACAAGCAGTAATAAATGCAGCAGGATAAATGCAATTAAGTACTTTTAAGAACAAGCAGCAAAAGCAAAATAAAGTAATAAAGTTGAAAGATACACAAATACAGTAAAAGCAGATGAATAAAGTGCATTTTTATATAACAATAAAAAATGAACAAATCGATTTAAACAAATTACCCAATTAACCAGTAAAAAAGCTCAAAACTGAGCCCTGTTCCAGCATTCTTCAATCAGACAAGTAATAACTGCAAACTATTGCCACTAGGGTGCAGGGGTACCTTTTCCAAAAAAGATGGCTTGGATTAGTGCTCAAGTTATATGTTGTGGCTACTATTACTAATTACTAGTGAGCTGTCTCTGTAAAGAACTATGAACAATGTCTGATGTCCTGTGATATATTTTTCCCTGTGTATGTCTTTAAGCTGTGATACAGAGGCTTCCAGCCTATGATGTCCAGGAGACAGCAGCTATAACTGAGGCCATCCTGGAATACTACCACATCCTCTTTGGTCGGGATTGCCAACTTCAGCAGGAGAGGACAGCCCTCTGAGAAGACCTCACACAGAGACTGAACACCCTGGGGAACCATGGCTGCACGTACATACAGGTCAGGCACAAAGCAATTGACATGGTTTGGCGTGCACATCAATGGGCTGCTGTAGTGATGAGGGACAGTTCTGCTACTGCTTGGGGGCCAGCCAGAGAGGCCCCACTTACAGCAATGGAGGAGCTCCTTGCCAACCTTGGGATGGCCCACAGAGAACAACGACTACAAGATGTAGCTGTCATGGAGGTGGGTGTCACCCAGGAAACCAGCGGGGAGCATTCAGGTAAGGCAAAAGTCCACATCAGTGTACTGATGTTGCATTTCAGCTGTGTACTAACAGTCTTTAGATGCAGATGTCATTGCAAAATAGAGCACTGGGTGGGGTTTAGTAATGCACACATGTGCCCATTTCAGGTGAAGAATAGCAAATTGTGCAATATCATAGTGTAGACTGTAGCTGTGCATACATGTAGCATTTCTACTGGACTGATGGCTATTGTGAAGCTGCTGACAATACCTCTCCTTCACATTACCTAGGTACCTATTGTCAACATGAGGCACAGCAGCCCGAGGCCGGTAAGTATGAGATCTTCCTGTTGTGGCTTACCAGTACCCCAAGCAATTTAAAGTCATGCAATGTGGCCATGCACTGAACTGTTATATTCAGCAAATTGCATGTATCTGCAATATCACCTGTGGTGGGATTCACTGCATGATATCGCAAGGTCCTATTTGCATGAGATGTCACATATCAGTAGCATAACTCATAAACCTGTTATTGCAGGACATCTAAATAATCATTGTCAAAA